>NC_133451.1:120280000-120597500 GCF_048565385.1 Saimiri boliviensis | reverse complement strand
CAAAGGGCTGATATCCAGTATGTACAAAGAACTAAAACAGATTTACAAGAAAAAAAGAAACAAGCCCATTCGAAAGTGCACAAAGGATATGAACAGACACTTTACAAAAGAAGACATATATGAGGCCAACAAACATATGAAAATGTCCTCATCATCACTGGTCATTAGAGAAATGCAAATAAAAACTACATTGAGATACCATCCCACACTAGTTAGAATGGTGATCATTAAAAAATCTGGAGACAACAGATGCTGGAGAGGATGTGAAGAAGTAGGAACATTTTAACAATGTTGGTGGGAGTGTAAATTAGTTCAACCATTTCAGAAGACAGTGTGGCAATTCCTCAAGATCCTAGAAATAGGAATTCCATTTGATCTGGCAATTCCGTTACCAGGTATATATCCAAAGGATTATAAATCATTCTACTATAAGGACACATGCACACGAATGTTCATTGCAGCACTGTTTACAATAGCAAAGACCTGGAACCAACCCAAATACCCATCAATGATAGACTGAACAAAGAAAATGTGGCACATATACACCATGGAATACTATGCAGCCATAAAAAAACGATGAGTTCATGTCCTTTGCAGGAACATGGATGAACCTGAAAATTATAATTCTCAGCAAACTGACAAAAGAACAAAAAATCAAACACCACATGTTCTCATTCATAGATGGATGTTGAACAATGAGAACACATGGACACAGGGAGGGGAGCATCACACACTGGGGTCTGTCAGGGCAAATAGGGGAGGGACAGTGGGGTGTGGGGAGTTGGGGAGAGATAGTATGGAGAGAAATGCCAGATATAGCTGATGGGGAGGAAGGCAGCAAATCACACTGCCATGTGTGTACCTATGCAACAATCTTGCATGTTCTTCACATGTACCCCAAAACCTAAATTGCAATTAAAAAAAAGGAAAAAAATTTCTTTAAAAGTCTTACTAATAAAAATGTCTAGTTTGTGGAGTTTATCAAAAAGGAAGACTAAAACATTGGATTCTCATCCACTTTAGAACAGAAGAGAACTTCTTCAAGCTAATAAAGGGCATCTCAAAAAACCCTACATCGAACCTCATATTTAATGATAAAAAATTCAAATGCTTTCCTCTTAATGTCAGAAACAAGACAGGCATTTCCACTGTCACCAGAATTTATAATTATACTGAAGAACTGAAGGTTCCATCTTGTATAATGAGGTCAATCATTCAATAAATAATCTTGGAAATGAAGAAATAACTCTTCATAGATGACATGATTTGTACTTGGAAAATACCAAAGACTCTTCAAAAAAGTAATGAAACTAGTTGGTGAGTTTAGCAAAGTTTTAGGATACAAGGTCAATATACAAAAATTAATTATAGTTCTTTATACTATACTATACTATAAAATTCTGTTCTATAAAATTAATTGTAGCCTTATATACTATAAAATCTGATTTCCAATTGTTCATAATTAGTATGAGCAATTGGAAATCAAATTTTAACATGAAGCACTATTTACAATAGCACCAAAATATGAAATGCTTAAGTATAAATCTATCAAAACATGTACAAAATCTGTATGCTGAAAACTGCAAAACATTATCAGAAAATATCACAGATAACTAAATAAACAGAAAGATATACTGTGTTCATGGATTGGTGGACTCAATATCGTTAAGATATCGGTTCTCTCCAATCAATATCTGAGCAAAATTTTTGTAGAAATTTATCAGCTGATTCCAAAATTAGATGGAAAGACAATAGATTAAGACTAGCCAAAAGAATTTTGAGAAAGAATAATAATAGCAATATTGAAGAATTCACAATGTCCAATTTCAATAGTACTGTAATTAAGATGGTGTACTGCTGATAAAAAAAATGCAGACAGATAAATCAGAGACCGTCCAGATGTAGACCCAAAAATTTTAATATAATGAAATGGAGAAAAAATAATTTTTTCACAAATACTGCTGGGATAATTGTAAATCCATATTTTTAAAAAGCTAATCTTGATCCACATATCACACCATATAGAAAGTAATTTGACACTCTCATAGACATATACTTACAATACAACAGAGCAATCCAGGTAATTACCCAAACAAATGGAAGATTGTGACAAACACGGAAGACTATATACTGTATTATTTCACTAATACTAAATTCTGGAAAAGGTAAAACCATAGTGACTGAAACTAGATAGATGGTTGCCTAGAACCGGGAATTGGAGGAAGGCACTCACTGCAAATGTCCATGAGGAACTTCTGGCAATGATCTATATCTTGATTATGGTCATGGATACATGACTGTGTGTAAACTCCAAAGCTTACTAAACGTTATACTTAAAATAGGTAAATTTTATTGCTTGTAAATTATTCCTCAATCAAACTAGTTAAAAGTGAATTGGCTAAATTATTCCTCAACCTTTCTTGAATTCCGTTTGACTTACTTGAGTCATTTTTTGACTGAGTCACCCATGTCCACCCTTCTTCATACAGTACTGTTCTCTGTATCATCAACTGTTGTTCAGCCTTTATTAAGAGTGCATTACTATTTTCTCCAGAATTTTCTTCCATGCCTCTAACACCCATTCTACAAGTTTTGATGTAAATGTTCAAGCAATGATGATCATATTACTTTTGCTGCTTACCTGACTGCAGGTAAAATGAACTTTTTAATTATTATGTAATAATCTCTTTATCTTCAGTAATGCTTTTTGGTTGTCAGTGTTACCTGATATAAATATAACTAACATGACGTTCTTTTAATTTTGCTGGTATATCTTTTCCCCACCTTTTTACTTTGAGAGATCAACCCTGCCTTTACAATTAAGGGGCTCTAGAGAGCTAGTGCTGGTGTTGAGCAGTGTCTGATGTCTGGTGGAGGTAGATACTTGAGAGAGCAGTAACAGTACCTTTAAGATAAGACATGTTTATAAGTAAACAAGATACACCTCCAGGGATCCCCAGAAATACTTGAGAAACATTGCAGAAGTGGCTAATGTCATCTACAAGCACGTGGAGCAAAAGCCACTGACATCTGAGTATTAATGCAATAATGATTCCTGTCTCTGTCCTCAATTGACTTTATTTAGAATACATATACAACATCTAAAAATGTACTTAAAAGCCAAGAAAAATTCTACTAACACCTTAGCCTGGATTATCACAAATCATCATCAAATCTGTATGTTCTATTTCACTGTAAATAACACATATTACCTTGGGAATATTTATAACACTAAAAGTAAAATGAGAGAAATGTAAGATAACCCTTCTAAAATATAACTGAATGACTGGGCAATAGGCAGACTGAAAAAAAAAAGTTCTCTAAATTTGGCAAGAAAGAAGTCACTGATAAGCTCAGGAAAGACATTTACAGTAAAGTACAAGGACTAGGAGCCATATTAAATGAAAATGAGTGAAAATCAATTACTCTCAAAAATATGTTTGAGGAATTTGGGGTCAAAGGGTAGTTGCATATTTCTTTTGAATCAGTCCATATCCAAAAATCTAAGGCTTAGGCCTTCCCAACTAAATTGCCTCATGCTGATTTCTTTCTGTATATCACTTTAAATTTTTACCTTGTCATCTCTTTTTATCAGATTGTTTTCACAATCTGATAAAAGGTCAAGAGCATCCTGTCACACAACATGGTCCAGATACTCACTTTGACACCCACTGGCCATGTGGCCTTAACTGCTCTGACTATCCATTTTCTCTGTCCTGCCTCCTGCCACCTCTCCAGCAACCTCAACACCCCACTCTGAGTTCTTCCAGAAACATCATTCAGGCTATTCACTCACTCATTCATTTTTTCAATCAGTGAATATAATTGAGCACCTGCTGTGAACTTGAGGTTGGAAAGACAGCAGTGAACACTGTATAACATTATCTCTGTTTCTCCTGAAAGCCTTGCTCAAGCAGTTCCTTGTGTCTGGAATGCTCTTTTCTGGCTAACTCCAACCAACCCTCAGGTACCATCTCTGCCAGGAAGGACATCTGCTCACCACTATCCCCTAGATATGGCCAATAACTGAAGGCAGAGCTATAGAAGTTTAACTACAGGCCTTTAAGCAAGAAATAACTGCTAGTGTAAGCTGCTGAGAGTTGGGGGGCTATTTGTTACACAGCATTATTGTAGCAAAAGCTGACCAATACAATCAGGCAAGTTCTAGCTTCAAGCTTCAGGACTTGGACATTGTGAATCAACACTTAGTGTTTTTAGACAGGGTGGGCCAATGCTAAGCAGATGTTCTCAGAAGAGATAACATCTGAGATTGAGGGAGACCTGGCTGTGAGTCTTTGTTTTTTCATGCAGGGGTAGTAAAAAGCCTAGTGATTAAAAAACACATTCTCTGGAATCAAGTTGATTGGGTGCAAATCCCAGTGCTGCCACTTATAAGCCATGTAACCTCTACTAGTTTCTTAACTTTTGGGCCTCAGTTTCCTCATCTGTGAAATGGAAATGACTCAAGTACCAGCCTCACTGGGGCATTAAGTTGATTCAGTAAGCTATTATATGTGATGTGCTATGAGTTGCTACTTTTCAGTCATTGTGGGTGAGCTTGGCTTGCCAACTTTGCTTCCAGAACCTTGTCATGTATCCAATGCACTTTGTGTTCTTTGGATTATCAGAAACTCTAGCTGGCATGTTGTAGCTTTCTAGGGACCAAAACCTTCTTGTGCTCTCTCCATAGCAACTGTAAGCATAGACTCTGGAGTTGGACACACTCAAGTTCTAATCTGGTGACCTTGGGCAAGTGATTTAACTCTCTTTGCTCATCTGTAAAATGATAGCAGTAATTTCACATGCATCTGAGGGTATGGTGAGAATCAAATGCAAATAGTGTATTTTTTACAGAAGTACTTAACACAGGCCCTGGATCATAGATGGTGTTATTGGCTCTTCTTTGGAGAGAGGTGACCTATTGGAGAGCTGTCTGCTTCTGGGCATAAGCTTGCAGGGAGCGTGTGACCAGAGAAATCCACTCTTGCCAGTAGGACACTTTGAGTCTTTTTCCCCAAGGTTGGCAAGAGCCAGGCACAGAGAATCAGCATAGCCCACTTAGTACCTCCTTCTCCTCTATCTTCTAGCTGTCTAGCTTGATCCAGAAGACTTATGAGGGCCCCCTTCTTGTGAAGAAGCTCCTAGTTGGAACCCATCTCTACAATGGCCCCATCGGCCAGCACCAGGATCCAATCAGCCTGGGGCAGGATGTGGAGTGTGTGGGTCACAACGGTCTGTGTCTGGGCAGGGAAGAGTTAGAAGTTAACACACAGGTGGGGCGCGGTGGCTCAAGCCTGTAATCCCAGCACTTTGGGAGGCCAAGGCGGGTGGATCACAAGGTCAAGAGATTGAGACCATCCTGCTCAACATGGTAAAACCCCGTCTCTACTAAAAATACAAAAAATTAGCTGGGCAAGGTGGTGCGTGCCTGCAATCCCAGCTACTAAGGAGGCTGAGGCAGGCGAATTGCCTGAACCCAGGAGGCAGAGGTGGCGGTGAGCCGAGATCACGCCATTGCACTCCAGCCTGGGTAACAAGAGTGAAACTCTGTCTCAAAAAAAAAAAAAAGAAGTTAACACATATGTGGCCGCATTCCATGGCTCATGCCTGTAATCCCAGCACTTTGGGAGGCCAAGGCAGGTGGATCACTTGAGGCCAGGAGTTCAAGACCAGTCAGGTCACTGTGGCTAAGCCCTGTCTCTACTAAAAATACTAAAATGAGCTTGGTATGGTGGCACACACCTGTAGTCACAGATACTTGGGAAACTGAGGCATGAGAATTACTTGAAACTGGGAGGTGGAGGTTGCAGTGAGCTGAAATTGCACCACTGCATTCCATCCTAGGTGATGGAGCAATATTCCATCAAAAAGAAAGGACGGAAGGGAGGGAGGGAGGAGAGAGGGAGAGAGAGAAAGAGGGAGAGAGAGGAAGGGAAAGAGGAATGAAGGGAAGGGGAAAGAAAGTAAGAAGAGAAAAGTCATAAACATGTGCTTGGCCAGCCTCCTGGAGCAGGGGGTAGGGGTGGGAGTATTGTCCCTGGACTCAGAGTGGGAAGAGCTCCCCTTCTTGTGCTCCTGCTATCTTTCTTGAAAATAGCATTTCCAAATAGAGAAACAGAGGGGACTCCTTCAGCCTACCTCAAGAAGACCAGGAGTCCATCTGACCCAGGACAATCATCCAAGGCAGAGCTGTAGTAGTTAAACCACAGATGCATAAGCAAGAAACAGCTGTTGTTGTAAGCTGATGGAATCTGAGGGGTTGTTATGTAGCATCATCACAGCAAAAGCTGACCAATAAAGAAAATTGGACTCAAGTGGAAGGGGGCAGTGAGAGAAACTTGGGTTAGGACTGGATGCTAAGGGCATCCTCTGCCTTTGCCCTGTGCCCTCTGACACTTGTTCCGAAACTTGCTGTTCCCTGGAGTAGCCTGCCAGGTGCAATGACCTGGTTAAAGATGTGCTGAGTGACGTGGGCATCCAAACTCACCAGGGGGTCATCCAGCAGATACACAGCTGCCTTTCTGTACACAGCCTGGGCAAGGCTCAGCTGCTGCTTTGGGCCCCTGAGAGATTCATGTCCTGTGGCCACAAAAGGGACAGTGTCATGAGTCTGCATCTACAAGGTGAAACTGGGGAGCCCAGGAAGGAGCAGGTTGGTGTGCATCTGCCCATCAGGGTGAGGTGTCGCTCCCCATGTCTGTCCCCTGGGGACATGCTCAACTTCAAAGGCACTCACTTCCAAGCCAGCGTCCCCTCCATCCTTACTGGCCTCACTTCTCCCCTTCCCAGCACGCTTCCTGGAGGAGTTACCTGCACTTCCCAAGCTACTCTGTCTCCTACTCACTCTCTGTATCCATTTGAGTCCGACTTCTGTTCCCTTTCTCCACTGAGACCACCTTTAATGAGGATGCCATTCATTTCCCTATTCGATGATCCAGTGGTAACTTTTCAGTCCTACTTATTTTTAGTTTAAATTGTAATTAATTTCTTTTAGTTTTTATTGATATGTAATAGTTGTACCTATTTGAGGGGCATAGGTGATATTTTGAGATCTGTAGAGCAGTGATTTCCAACCTTTTTGGCACCAGGGATCTGTTTTGTAGAAGACAACTTCTCCATGGACCTGGGGGCAAGGGGTTGGTTTCAGGATGATTCAAGCACATTACATTTATTGTGCACTTTACTTCTATTATTATTATTATTATTTATTGAGATGGAGTTTTGTTCTTGTCACCCAGGCTGGAGTGGAATGGCATGATCTTGGCTCACTGAAACCTCTGCCTGCTGGATTGAAGCAATGCTCCTGCCTCAGCCTCCCAAGTAGCTTGGATTACAGGTGCCTGCCACCACACCTGGCTGACTTTTTGTATTTTTAGTAGAGATCGTGTTTCACCATGTTGGCCAGGCTGGTCTCGAACTCCTGACCTCAGGTTATCTGTCTGCCTCACCCTCCCAAAGTGCTGGGATGATAAGCATGAGCCATTGTGCCTGGCCTGCTTCTATTAGTATTACATTATAAAATATAATGAAATACTTATTCAACTCACCATAATGTGGAATCAGTGAGAGCCTCAGCTAATTTTGCTGAAAACTAGACGGTCCCTTTGGAGATAATGGGAGACTGCGATAGAGGATCGAGCATTAGATTTTCATCAGAGGCATGCAGCTGCAGTACATGGTGGCTCATGCCTGTAATCCCAGCACTTTGGGAGGCCAAAGCGGGAAGATCACAAGGTCAGGAGGTTGATACCAGCCTGGCCAACATGGAGAAACCCTGTCTCTACTAAAAGAATACAAAACTTAGCCATGCGTGGTGGTATGTGTCTGGAATCCCAGCCACTCAGGAGACTGAGGCAGGAGAATGGCTTCAACCTGAAAAGTGGAGATTGCAGTGAGCCAAAAATGCGCCACTCTATTCCAGCCTGGCAAAGAGCGAGACTGCATCTCCAAAAAAAAAAAAAAAAAAAAAAAAAAAAAAAAAAAAAAGGAAGAAGAAGCATGCAGCCGAGATCCCTCGCATGTGCTCTTTACAGTAGGGTTTGCACTCCTATGAGAATCTAACACAGCCACTGATCTAGAGGTAGAGCTTAAGTGGTGATGCGAATGGCTGTAAACACAGATGAAGCCTCACATGCCTGCTTGCTGCTCGCCTGTTGTGTTGCCTGTCCAGTTCCTAACAGGCCTCAGACTGGTACTGATTTGTGGCCAAGGGATGTGGGGACCCCTGATGTAGACAGTATGTAATGATCATATCAGGGTAACTGAGATAGTCATCACCTCAAATATTTATCTTTTGTATGGAGTACATGACAATCCTTGTCTTCTAGCTATCTTGAAATTTACAAATAAATTCTCATTCACTATGATTTCCCTTGTGTACTATTGATTACTATCACTTATTCCTTCTATATAGGACTTCTTGTCTTTCATGCATTCTTTTTTAAAATTATTTTTATTTATTTTTGAGACAGAGTCTTGCTCTTTCATCCATGCTGGAGTGCAGTGGCATGATGTGGACGCACTCCAACCTCCAACCTCCACCTCCTGGGTTCAATAGATTCTCCTGCCTCAGCCTCCCATGTAGCTGGGATTACTGGTGCACTACCATGTCTGGCTAATTTTTGTATTTTTAGTAGAGATGGAGTTTCACCATGTTGGCCAGGCTGGTCTCAAACTCCTGACTTCAAGTAATCTGCCTGCCTTGGCCTCCGAAAGTGCGGGGACTACAGGCATGAGCCATCACACCTGGCCATTCATTCATTCATTTTTTTTCTCTGTAATCTAGACTCAGATGACACATTCATTCATTCTCACATTAATTCGGTTCACTAATAACTACTGCCTGGTTATCATATCCCTGTCAGGGTTCTAGGCTTTGGGGAAACAGCAGTGAATGAAACAAAGTTTCTGCTATCTGAATGGATCCATCATTCTAATGAGGGGGAAAGAGACAGGCAATCCACAAACAAACCAGTAACACAGACAGCACATCAGGTGGAAAGCGCTGTGAATAATAAAAACTAAAGCAGTTGCGGTGGCTCATGCCTGTAATCTCAGCACCTTGGGAGGCTGAGGTGAGTGGATCACTTGAGGTTAGGAGTTTGAGATTAGCCTGGCCAGCATGGTGAAACCCCATTTTACTAAAAGTACAAAAATGGTGGCGCTTGCCTGTAATTGTAGCTACTCAGAAGGCTGAGGTGGGAGGATTGCTTGAACTTGGGAGGCAGAGGTTGTAGTGAGCTGAGATTGCACAACTGCACTCAGCCTGGGGAACACAGCGAGTCTATCTCAAGAAAAAAAAAAAAGGAAAAAGGAAAGGAAAAAAGAAAGAAAATGAAATGAAAGGAAAGGAAAGCAAAATCAGATGTGGGTGTAAGGTGCACTAGCATGAGCAGGGTTACGGTGGTGGTGGTGGATAAGGTAATCAGGGAAGCCTTCTCTGTGAAGGTGATAGAAGTGAGGGATGAGCCCTGGGAACTCCTGGGGAGAGATTTCCAAGAGTGGGAACAGCAGGTGCAAAGGCCCTGGGGACAGAGTGTGCTGCGGGGGATCAGGAAACATCACAGAGACTCTGGGGGCTGGAGTGAAGCCAGGAGATGTCGATGGGAGATGCGGATGATGGATACCAGAGCAAGGTGACAGAGACCTTGCCAGGGATTATCACCACTTGGGCTTTGACTCTGAGGGAAATGGGGAGATGACCTGAGGTCAGGAGCTTGAGATGAGCCTGGCCAACATGGTGAAACACTGTCTCTACTAAAAATATAAAAATTAGCCAAGTGTGGCACACACCTATAATTGCAACAGAGTGAGACTCCATCTCAAACACACACACACACACACACACACACACACACACACACCTGCTGGATTTGGCCTGGGAGTCACAGTTTGAGAGCTCCAGATGCATATATCCTGTGTCTTGGACATCTCTGTCCAGACCCTTTGGTGAGGCCCAGAGAGGGGAAGCAATTACATTGACGTTACCCAGCAAGGCAGGGCAGAGTAAGAAAGGAGCCTAGTCATCTCACTCTCAGTTGTCAGAGAGACCCTCACAGCCAATCCCTACCACAGCTCCTTGCCTCTCTGTGTCCATTTCTATTTATTTATTTATTTATGATTATTTATTTATTTATTTATTTATGATTATTTATTGAGCACCTAGTATGTGCTTGACCCTAAGCTGAGCACTTCCTCTCCTCCACTTCCGTGACCACTTCCTGCATTTCTCCATCATACCAGCCATGATGAGTCAGGGACCAAAATGACCCCCAACTGCAATGCTGCCCTGACCCAAAAGACCCTGAGACTCTCACCTGCTCCCCAATTGAAGTGTGGACTCCCGCAGGAAAGCTGTCCACATCTGGCCTCAGAGCACAGGCCTCTAGGACTCTCCCCAGCCAGGCTGGGTCCAGCTACTGCCTGAGGCACACTTTCTCCACCACAGAGGTGTTCTGCACTCAGGCATCCTGGAGCATGCAGGCTACTGAACACTAAAACACAACTAACTTTGGTCACAGAAGGATGATGGGGACAGAGTTATGACAGGTTTTGAGGAGCAGTGGGAGCTTGGCTCTCGGTGGGTGGGTGGTGGAGAGAATGAATAAAAATGAGCTTGGCTGGGATGGGGAGGGGTGGAAAGGCAGCGAGGAAGGGGGACTTTCAGGATGATGGGGACATCCTAGCAGACAGGCAGGGGGTGGCCTCACTTTGATGCTCATGAATCCCTCCAGCTTTGACAGCTCCCCAAAGAGGAAGGACAGCAGGGAGGATTTCCATGTTCCCCCTGGATCGACTACAGCCAGGAAACAGCCCTGGGGCATGGTGAGGTTTATTCTTTCAATACAAGAAAGGAGACATGACCTTGGTTAGGGCCCAGCCTCCATCTTTGAGGAAGGGTGAGCCTCAGATGGAGCCGAGCTTTCCTGCTCCAGGACTCTAAGAGCACCTGTGGGGCTGTTCCTTTCCCAGTCCTTGTCTGGCTATTTGAGCAACCATCCTGTGCACATCTGTGCATGTACGTACTCATGCACACACACAAAGAGTGCACACATGCATGCACATTTGCACACTCATACAAGCATGCTAACGTGCACAGCAACACACACAATGTGGGCACACATCCACACACACAAGCGCATGTGCATACCCAAGCAATCCATGCTCACACGCATACATGTGTGCACACACACCATGCACACACATGCATGCACGTCCACCCACGTGCACACAGATTTGGCTGCCGTCTGAGGGTTTCACCAGCCTGGCCTCCTACCTTGGCTCTTGCAATAAGTAGGCTCTTTCCTCCAGGAGGTCAGCGGTTCTCAACTGGGGATGACTGCATCCCCCAAGAATCATTTGGCAAGATCTAGATATTTCTGAATGTCACAACTGGTACGGGGTGCTGCTGGCATCTAGTGGGTAGAGATTGGGGGTCCGCTAAACATCCCACAATGCACAGGACAGAACCGAACAATGAAGTTACAGCCCAAAATATCAACCATGCTGAGGTTGGAAAACCCAAGTCCAGGCATACTTCTGACCCAGGACCTTTGCATATGCCATTCCCATTGCCTAGAAGGCTCTTCTCCCACGCCAGGCATGGTGGCTCATGCCTGTAATCCCAGCACTTTGGGAGATGAGGCAGGTGGATCACTTGAGATTGGGAGTTGGAGACCAGCACGGCCAACATAGTGAAACCCCGTCTCTATTCAAAATACAAAAGTGAGCTGGGTATGGTGGTGGTGCCTGTAATCCCAGCTACTTGGGAGCCTGAGGCAAGAGAATCGCTTAAACCCAGAAGGTGGAAGTTGCAGTGAGCTGAGATTGTGCCACTGCACCCCAGCCTGGGTGACAGAACAAGACTCTGTTTCCAAAAAAAAAAAAAAAAAAAAAAAAAAAATGCTCTTCTCCCGGACACCTGCACAGCTCACTGTCTTTCCTTATGATCTCAGCTTGAATGCCAAGATTTTCATCACTAGGCATGCCATTGTGCTCTGCCCCCTATGCTGGATTCCTTTTTAGGCTTCACCTCTATCAGTATGTCACCCCAAGACAGCTGAGCCCTTGTCTTTTTCTTTCACCCAATCCCCAGTACCTAGAACAGAGCATGGCCCATAGCTAGTGCTCCATCAATGAAGTGAGTGAATGACAACCAATACAAATACTGCCCAGGACATTTCTCTCCCTTCTTATGGAGTTTCAGGGCTGGCTGAGATTTTTGGCCACAAAGACCAAGCCATGAGTTGGGGGCTATAGATGATAATGATCTGGGACTGATATATGTGGCACAGAAGTGAGCAAAGCTGACGAGGTTGAACCATGGAGCTCCTCAGCCAGCCTCACCTTGGCAACATCTTGGCCAGCCTGGGAGCAGAGGGGTGTCTCCTCCTGTGGGACACTCAGATGCCGTAGTCCCCATCTGCAGGAAGTGCAGGTCTATGCTGTCCAGGTCCCCACCTGCAGGAGGTACAGGAGCATCTGGCAGAGCCCCATCCCAACCTAACCCACCCTCCCATCCCAGGCTGGAAACCTGCACCACCCCTCAGGTGGAAGGTGGCAGGAGCCCCACGCAGGTTCTCCCTAAAAACATGAGGCTGGTTTCCGTGGGTGTCATTCTGTACCTGTGGAGGCAGAGAGGGCTTTCCTGGAACCAGGCGGAGGTGGCACCGTGTATGGTGATGCAATCCTTCCTGGCAGCTGCGGGGCACAAGAGGCCAGTTACAGGAGACCCCTGACCTGGCCAGCCTCTGCATCGGGGAGGCCGGAGGCAGAAGCTGCAGCAGGAAATCTCTCCCACTGAACAAACCGTCCTGCTACTCGCTGGCTTGTGAGTGACCCTGCAGGGATCTTGTTCTTTCTGTGTCCCATGGCTAACAATCCAGGGGAAGGCAAACCATGGCCCAGAGACCAAATCCTGCCTACTGCCTACTCTTATCAATAAAGTTTTATTGGAACACAGCCAAATCCATTCATTTCTATATTTCATGTTTTGAGCAGTTGTGACAGAAACTGGCCCACTAGCCTAAAATATGCACCATCTGCTCATTTATGAAAAAGTTAATGAATTTATGATATAAATTATCATCTAAGCCCAGACTTCCCAGAGAGTGAAGGGGGTGTTACTAATTTCACTGTGGCCGGGCGCGGTGTCTCATGCCTGTAATCCCAGCACTTCGGGAAGCCGAGGTGGGTGGATCCCTTGAGGTCAGGAGTTTCAGACCAGTCTGGCCAACATGGCAAAACCCCATCTCTACCAAAAAGCATGAAAATTAGCCAGCTGTGGTGGCGGGCGCCTGTAATCACAGCTACTCAAGAGGCCAAGGCAGGAGAATTGCTTGAATCTGGGAGGTTGCTGTGAGCCGAGATTGTGTCACTCACTGCACTCCAGCCTGGAAGACAAAGCAAGATTCCATCTCAAACAATAGTAAATACTTATTAGAATATATCTTATATATTTACTTTAATTATATAACTATAATAATTATTATAACCATTATAATCAGTAATAAACATTTCACTGTGACAAGTGTAATTAGATGACTGGTTCTTGATCCTTAACACATAGTTAGAATCTCTTGAAAGATTTTCTAAAATCAAAGCTCTCATGGCTCAGCCCAGATCCATTAAATCCACTCTCACAATCAGCTGCTGTGATGATTGATATGCCCATTTTGCAGATGGAAACACGGAGGATGAGAGAGATGATCTACTTGTCAGGATCACTCAGCTAGTCAGTGCTGGGGCTGGGATTTGGACCTGGGAAGTCCAATGCCATCGGCTAGGCTTTTTACCACGAGGTGAATGTTTTTCAGGTACACAGTTTGCCCAGGTTCTTCAGTACAACAAGGGAGATGGTGGCTTGGTCCGTGGGGTGACAAAATGATGGGTGGAGGGGAAGCCCAGGTAACTTGAGTTTGGAGAGTCTCATCATGGAATAATGCTTGCAATTATGCCTCACAGGGATGACACAGGTCTCGGCGGGGAGGTAGACAACCAGGAAAGTGGAGACAGAGAGTCGGGTGGTAGTTGGGAAGTGTTGGACAAACGGGAAAGCTCGAAGAAGGCAAAAAGGTAAAGCCTCCAGCCCCGGGTCTTTCCAGGTGCTCAGGCGGTCCCCCATCCAAGCCCAAACAAGGCCTGACGCTGCTTAGCTTCCAGGCCGAGGCGCCCTGAGGCTGCAATGGCGTTCAGTGACTTCAGGGACAGACCCCTCAGGGAGGTCCTGGGCCGTGGCAGGGTCTCAGGCAGGGAAAAGGCCTGGGCAGAGTGTTGGGGTGTTTGGAAAGCCTTACAATCGGGGGAAATCGGGAAGGGAGCAGCAATAAGCCAAAAGGCTTCAGCCCCCTGTACCCCCAGTCAGTCACATCCAATCCCCAGCCAGGTGTGATCCTGCTCAGCTCCCGGGCTGGAGCACCCTCAGGTTGCTATGACACCTGGGGTCTACAAGGACAAATTTTTACCAGGAGGTCCTAGGCTGCAATGGGCTTGCAGGCTGATGGAAAACAGGGGGCCAGAGTCAGGGAGCAGTTGGGAAGCGTTGCAACAAGCAAAGAAAAGTGAAAAGGCAGCGGGAAGTTAAAAGCCTGCAGTCCCCAGTCTCTCTAGGCGGCCCCCATCCAAGCTCCAGCCAGGCTTGACTCTTTTTAGCTTCCATGCTTTGGCCCCCTCGGTGCTAAAATGCCTGAGGGCTGCTGGGCAGACCGCCGAAAGAATGTACAGGGCTTCCATGGGGGCACAGGCAGGCAGAAAAAAGTAGGGGGAGGCAGCGAGTCGGGGTGGTTGGGAAGCATTGGGACAAGCAGGGAAAACCAGAAGGGGAAAGTCAAAAGCCTCCAGCCCTTGTTGTTCCCAGGTGGTCCCTCATCCAAGCTCCAGACAAGTCTGACCCAGCTTAGCTTCTGGGATGGGGTGCCCTCAAACTGCTCTGGTGCCAGAGTGTTGATATTTACTTGGGGTGGCTGACAAAACATTAAATATTTGGAAAAATTATAGATTGTAATCTCAAACCTTTTGGAAGGCCAGAAGGTTTTATTGAGGCATGCTGAATGCAGCCGCCTAGTTGACATCAGCATAGGAAAGAGAGATGATCAAATACCTTCCGAATTTAATTCCATTTACCCCATAGTTCTTTGTCTCCACTGTGTTAACTCCTATAAATTTTGTGCTGAGTGGTCCTGTCAGGAGATCAAAGGGAAATTACCTGTTAATAGTGTTTAGGCCCTGGAACCGAAAGATTTATCAGTCGTGAAACCATTCTTTTAACCATGTTAATTATCCACAAGTATGCTGACTTAGAACCTCTGTTGTAAAATCTACAGGAATCAAAGTGTGGGTGAACAGAGGGTCTTGGTCAGTTGGATGCGTTTCACCTTCTGAAAGTAGCCAATGGCCATCCCTAGCTTACAGCAATCACTGTGATGGTTGGAGTGCATTCATCTGTCGTTCCATCAGTGTCTGAAGGCCGGACGTCCCAAGGCGATGTTCCAATCTCACCAGGGGGCTTCTGAGACGGACACCCACGAAAAGTCCCTGTTCTTGGTGGGGGCGCAGGCAAGTAGAATGGGAAATACAAAGCCGGAGCGTCAGGAGGCGCTTGGGAAACGCTGCGACAAGCGGGGAGAGCAGGAGTCGGAAAGCCAAAGCGTCCGTCCCGTGTCTTCAGGCGGACTCCCATCCGAGCGCAGCCGGGACGCACCCTGCTTAGCACCGTGCGGCGGTGTCCGGGCCTCAGGACGGGATCCCGGGGCGGCTGGGAAGCGCTGGGCCCGGGGGGCGGGGGGGGGGAACCTGCAGAAAGCAGCGAGGACAGAGCCTCCCGCCCGCAGCTCTCCGGACAGCCCCCATCCAGACCCAGCCGAGCCGGTCCCGCTCAGCTCCGGCACCGCCCGCCGCGTTCAAGCCACCGGTACGTCTTTGAGGGTTTGCCCGGACGGGCCTGTGAGCCGGAGCAGCCCGGAAGCTAAGCAGGGCCGGGAGGGGCTGAGGCCTGGATGGGGGACCGCCTGCGGAGGCCGGGGCTGGAGGCTTTCCTCCCTGTCACAGCACCTCTTAACGGCCCCCAGACTCTCTGGACACCGTTTCCCGCCCAGCTGCGCCTCCCCGTGAGGGTCTGTCCCGGCTGACCCTCGTAGGCCTAGCAGCCGGAGGGCGCCCCAGCACGGAAGCCGAGCAAGGAGGGCGCGGCCGGGCCTTGGATACGGGACCATTTGTGGGGTCCGCTGGCTGGAGGCTGTCTCCCGCTTTTGGCAACTCTTCCCACCCGCCCTCTGACTCCCTGACCTTCCCCTTTCCTGCCCACCTGCGCCCCTGTCTGGGGTTGGGGCTTCCCCGTGGGGGATCCGTTCGGGCTGCCCCCCAGTCACCACAGCAGCCGGAGGGCGCCCCAGCCCAGAAGCTGAGCAGGGACGGGCCTGACTGAGGCTCAGATGGGGTACCGAAGGGAATGACCAGCCTGGGCCTGGAGGCTTTTGGCTTCCACCCCTGCCCCTCAGACTATGGTTTTCGGAGGCTGCCCAAAGCCCCTCGGGTCAGTCTCTGGCTGCGCGGGGGAGCAGGCTGGCTTGAAAGAAGGGGCCAGAGAGTCAGCGGGTGGTGGGGAAGGGTTGCGAGAAGCCAAAAAAAAAAAAAAAAAGGAGGAAGCAGGAAGCCAAAAGCCTCTAGCCCACAGTGTCCCCAAGCAGTCCCCCATCCAAGCCCCACCGAGGCCCGACCCTGCTTAGCTTCTAGGCTGGGGAGCTCTCAGGCTGCTACGGAGCCCAAGGGCTGCTCGGATGGCCCCTCGGATACACCCCACGACATGGTGGGGGCACAGGCGTGGGGGAGTCACAAAGGAAGAGCCAGAGTCAGGGCGCTGTTGGGAAGCTTTGCGATAAGCCGGGAAGATAGAGAAGGGAGAATGTTTGGGCCAGGAAAATTGAGCAGGCAAACGGTCTCGGATACCAGCTAGTGTTTAGAAGCAAGATTCAATCTCTTGAAGGCAGTGTTCCTCAATGTGTGGTTCCTATCACTTGCTTCAGAATGACCTGGAGCACTTGTTAAAATTCAAGTGTTGAGCCCAATCTTAGATTTGCTAAACCTGCCTCTCTACGGATGGGTCTCAGCAGTTGATACTGGAAATGCGCAGGTCCCTTAGGAGATGCTTATGCATAAATTTGAACTGTTATGTTTAAGGGTTAGCGAGCTGGCAAAGCAAGGAATAGACCAGGCCCTTGGGTGGGAAGGCTCCACAACCTTGGCACGGGTAGCATTCTGGGCGGAATAGGATTTTGCTATATGCTTCGCAGTATCACTGGCCTCTACCCTCTAACACCATATCCCAGTTGTGAAAACCAAAAATGTCCCCTGGAAGGCAAAACAGTAACCAGTTGGGAACCAGAACCACTGCTTTGTGGGATCATAGTAGTAACCTTGTTCCCAATCCAAGGATCAGAAGAACGCAGATGACAGAACGTCCAGCTATTGGAACTGGAGTGTCAAGTTGGAGCTAGACCTACAACAAAGCTCCTTCATAGGGCTGATCCCGTGGCTCAGCTACCTAGCTTGTACAGATGCCATGTAACACTAGATCTGGGGACAAACGGAATTTAAAGGCTAGAACTAGATAGGGTCTTTCAAATTAGGCCAGCTCACAATGTGGACTTTTGACAACATCCAGAGGCCTGAAACCACCTCAGTCCTGAGGCAGAATTTCCCGTGACACTTGATACACAACCTGGATTTGGACCACTCATTGGGATCAGATCCCACCGGAACACTGTGTTTAGGTACTCACAAAAAACAGGCTTCAACAAAGCAGTTCTGAGCAACACTTAAGTGTCTGAACTTCATCAGCCTCCATTCCAGCCCACTAGTGAGGACATAAGCATCACACACATATCCAGGATCTGCGGCTAACCTGTCATTAGAGAGTTTTCCCCAGTACTACTCTCTTCCCCACTGTTCTGGGCCTATTTGCTCTTCTGTACTGTTTCCATTTTCCGTCCCACTCCCTAACAGATGACTTGTTCTCTCTGCCCAGCCCCCCAGTTCTGATATTTGTCTTGATTGTCTGTGATCTGGGTAGTCCTTAGGAGGTAGAATCAAGGCCTTGCTGCTTGGATTGGGAATTTCTAACTTTCTTAAAGGCACTGATGAAGCATCTATTGTATCAAGTTAAGTAACATTACGATGAAATGCGACAGGAAATGCGACAGGTTCCACAAGGAACACAGGAAGAACTGATTTCTTAGACTACACTTCATGCTTCAGGACAGGAAATACAGAAAAAAATTCTGTGGTACGTTAAGTGTGTACTGCAAATTTCATTTCCATGTGAAAATCTGTAGTCAGCTAAAAAGTACATCTGTGAAGAATCTTGATTAAACTTGTTTAATCCTGGTTCAACTAGCTACTAGTTAATAATTTCACAACAACTCAAGAACCTGTAAAAGCACTTCCTCTGAATATTTTATTTAGAAAAAAGAAAAAAACACCACAAAAAGATAAGGCAGAAACAACAACCTCAGTCATTTGCAGTATCTGTCAGCTTTCAATTTGGCTCTCCTATTTAAACAAAGAAAAGTAATAAAATTAATCTATGTAAAACATGCCATATATATTCAACTGCTACTAAATGTAAAAAGCTTTAAAACTGTATGCTCGATTTTGGTTTATTACTACAACACTTACATTAAAATATGCATACTTTTAAATTTGGTTTCTATAAAAAATGGATTCTAATCTTATAAAAGTTATTTCCTAATATTCAACAAATGTTGCCTAAAGGCTTTTCCAATCCACAATAGCAATTTTAGTTATTTCTGAATTTAAGTGTCCTCTAAATTTTCATTTAACAGAGTGACAATATTGTATTATTGCAAGTGATAAAAATTATAAGGACATACAGCTTATTCTGTTTTAGACTCTACTTCCTGATTATATTTTATAACTTCCTCTTGATTTCTTAGAACTAGATACATATTCATTTGCTCAGCTGGAAAAAATTCTTAACATTATTTACTGACTTTAGGTATGAACCCTACCAACTAGTTAATAATTAAACATTCCCTTTATCAAGTAATGTAAAAAACAGGGTGAAAGTAACTTTGCAACATAGGACTTAAATAAGTGGCTGTTGATTATCAAAATCTGGCACTTAATTGATTTATACTTGCACACTCACAGCTAATCATTTCTACCTCTATGTTGTAAATCTAGGACATTACTTATCTACATAGGAAGGGTAATAAATATTAATAATGTGCTAGGATAAACATCCTGCACACTTCCAAATCTTACAATAAAACTGCTTCAATTTCACTTGTTTAGCTTCTATAACTTAGTTTTTCAGTTGATCTATTCTTATTTTAAGGAAACTGAATTACTCTAACAATCTAGAGAATTTTTATATTAGTCACACTGTTTCTAACTCTGGTTCTAATACTTATAAAAAGGCAGTAACAAATTTATGAAGCAGATACAATCAAACTTGAATTTCTTAATGTATATACTTAGAATCGGTTATAATTTTTACATGTTCTTTCTTGACAGTCTTTCCCCAGACTTACGATGTCCTCTCTAGGTAATATTGCCACATTCATAAATTAGAAATAAAGACAAAAATGTGAAAACTACAGTAAATTTAAGAGAACACAGGTTTTCTACATGCCATTTCTATTGGCCACTGAAAATAGTTGGAAATAAGTAAATAAATATCTACCTGTCCAGAAGCATCTCATGCAAAAATCCATCTTTCCGAGCCTTTTTAAGAATTTTACTGTCTTCTTTACTTACTTTAAGTTTGTGGTCTTGGAAGCTTTGAAATTTCTTCCTGTAAAGGTGTGTTCATTGGAAAATACTTCAAATTCTGATTATACATATTTACTATTACATTTATAAACACTGTCAATTTCTTTTTCACTTATTAAAAAAGTCTAATTGTAGGTTTTTAATAAGCTGTAGCTTTTCAATGACAAAGATGACCATCATAACCGTTCAAGAGGAGGACCACTCATTGACTGGGTAGCACCACAAGGCCCCACTGCTATTAGGGCATTGCTGGCTGGAGTCCCCTGTGTCCTGGCCATAGCACAGTCTTTGACTGGCATCACAGCCATTCTATGACTGACTAACCCAAGTGACTTTAGCTTCGAGAGATGGTAGGATGATTAGGAAAACTGAAGCCTTGAGAAAAGTGTTTAGCTCAGCGCTCTGTCCTAGAGGCTACACTATGCTGCCTCTTCTTGTCCCCCAGTTTTAATTTTTTCAGACAGGTCTTGCTTTGTCACCCAAGCTGGAATGCAGTGGTGATCAGAGCTCACTTCAGCCTTGAACTCCTGGGCTTAAACAATCCTCCTGTCTCAGCCTCCCAAGTAGCTGGGCCTCCAGGTATGCACCACCATCCCCACCTAATTAGATTATTTATTTTGAAAGCACATTGAAAAGCACTTCACTGTCAAATTTGTGGGTCTAAAAGAAAAAGAATACGTACACATAATTGATTTCACATTGTTTTACATTTCCTTTGTCTTCTTCTGGAATGTCATCTTTTTTCTTGGTTTCTCTTTCAGCACAGGATCTAATCTAGATATTGGAAAAGAGAATCCAATGGGTTATGTTTATCTACCACCTTCCCCACTTTACGTATTACGTAAGAACATTCAAGGTGACTTCTTATGCAAGAGAAAAAATTAACCGAGCAATTATATTCAGACAAGGACAGGTTCTAGCTATGTGTTTTTACTTCATATACATAATCTTAAGCAAGCCGCTATCATATGCTTCCTCTGCAGCCCTTGTGTCAGAAACACTAAAGATAAAATTATTTAAAAAACATTTTGCAGATCAGATCCTGCTGAGCAATAAAACAAGCATTTAACTAATTTTGTCCTTATGAAATTATCCCTAGCAGACAAGTGTTCATTTTATCAGATTGAAAACTTAAGATAGCTATTTTACTTTGCATAGACTATTAACAAATATATTCAAACTTTTAACATTACACAACTTATTTTTACTTAATTAGAACCCACCTCTTTTACAAACCTCTTATATCCTCCTAAGTTTGGATATTTACTATCTATCCAATTATATGTCATAAGTTAGTTGATATGCATTCAACAATTAGGATCACCCACAGAACAGGCAATTGGCAATGGTAAGGACCCATGTCTCCTAAGGGATCTCTGTGGTCAGAGTCTAATTCCAGGACTGCTTAGAAAGTCATGACAAATAACGTGTTTGTACCAATGACATCTTTGTGACAGTTTTGATTAGAGGGGTCCTAGAAGACCTGATAACATTCCCTGCTACGGCCTGTAACACAATGCTACTTTTAGTAATAGGGATCTGTGTTCTGGTAGATAAGGCAAGATCATAAAGGCGAACGGCTGACGGAGATTAAGAGAGCCTGCAAGTAAGGAAAAGAGTTCTAAATAATCTGTTCAGAGCTTCCAGGTACTTGATTAACCAAAGAGATCGAGCAAACTTTGTATTTCATCTAAAAACTGCTTAAAAAGTGAAAAACACAATAGAGCATCTTTGTATAAGTGCAAAGCACTGCACATATATTTACAGCTGTTGCCTTCAATAACACTTTTGTGAGAATAACCAGATGAAAAATAAGTTAAACATGATACAATAAAATATAAATAAATAAAATTAAATGTAAGTCACACACCCATCTGCATTTTCCCAATGACCTGTTTCCTGAGAAGCAATGTGCTAGGAAATGTTGAGAGTTGCTTCTGGAGTCAGCTGGGCCTGGGTACACATCCTGTCTTTACCCACCTAGCTTTGTGATTTCCAGGAACTCACTGACAAAAACCACGAGGATGTAAGAAGGGTCAGAGGCTGTCTTTCTGTCTGTTATACTGAGCTCATATCCACCTCATAGGAGCATTAGGAGGTTCAAGACAACAAGACATGTGCCAGATGCATGCAATGAAAAAATTAACATTTCACGTCTCTAGCTGTAAGAAAGTATCTAAATTACAGAATAAAATTGACCTTTAGATTTGAAATTATTTGAAATCAAAAATATTTTAAAAAGAAAATCAAACACAGGAAGCACGTACAGGCATTTGATAGATGCTTTTAAATTACACTGGTAATAGAGAAAAATGTAATATAAATGTTTACACTGTAATTATAGGAATGAAGGGCATTTTAGAAAAGGCATTTCCCCCATCTCTTAGAGCCTTCAACCCTGGCCCCCACAATGCCTTACACAGCAAATCTGGGTCAGACTGGATACAACCTCTGTTTCCCAATGGAGCCAAACAAAGCATGGTTCAGGATGCTCACTACTGGGATAAAATGCTAAAACAGAAAAGCCATGTGTCAAGAAGGTGGGAGTTATTCTTTAGATATACCTTGGTATATGTTTATCATTAATGATCAGTGGCTTTTGAGAGTCTAAAATATTAAGCTTAAATGTCTTCATCAAATTCCAGTTAACTACCTGACTTATCTAGTTATATTAACACTTATTTAAAATTTCATCTTAATATGCAGATGTCTAAGTAACTTTTACAATGATGTAAAACAAAGTGTAAGATTAGGAAATTTAGCCTGGAATAAGGAGCTTTTGTTTCCAGCTTGGTGTCACACAAACATTTTTAAAATAAAGTAAAAATAAAAATCAAATAGGAGTGGTGAGAGAGCCAAATAAAAAACTAACTGCCATCCACAACTGCTACAAAGAGAATAAAATACGTAGGAATACAGCTAACAAGGAACGGACCTCTTCAAGGATAACTACAAACCACTGCTCAACAAAATAAGAGAGAACACAAACAGATGGAGAAACAGTCCATGCTTATGGTAAGGAAGAATCAATATCGTGAAAATGGACATACTGCCCAAAGTAATTTACAGATTCAAGGCTATCCCCATCAAGATACCAATGACCTTCTTCACAGAACTGGAAAAGACCACCTTAAACTTCATATGGAACCAAAAGAGAACCCACATAGCCAAGACAATCCTAAGCAAAAAGAACAAAGCTGGAGGCATCACACTATCAGACTTCAAACTATACTACAAGGCTACAGTAATCAAAACAACATGGTACTGGGACCAAAACAGGGATATAGACCAATGGAACAGAACAGAGGCTTTGGAGGCAACACCACACATCTACAACCATCTGATCTTTAACAATCCTGACAAAAAGGATTCCCCGTTTAATAAATGGTGTTGGGAAAACTGATTAGCCATGTGCAGAAACCAGAAACTGGACCACTTCCTGTCACCTTACACTAAAATTAACTCCAGATGGATTAAAGACTTAAACATAAGACCTAAAACATAAAAACCCTAGAAGAAAATCTAGGCAAAACCATTCAGGACACAGGTATAGGCAAGGACTTCATGATCAAAATACCAAAAGCATTGGCAACAAAAGCCAAAATAGACAAATGGGACCTAATCAAACTCCACAGCTTCTGCACGGCAAAAGAAACAGTCATTAGAGTGAATCGGCAACCAACAGAATGTGAAAAAATTTTTGCAGTCTACCCATCTGACAAAGGGCTGATATCCAGAATTTACAAAGAACTAAAACAGATTTACAAGAAAAAAACAAACAAGCCCATTCAAAAGTGGGCAAAGGATATGAATAGACACTTTACAAAAGAAGACATATATGAAGCAAACAAACATGAAAAAATGCTCATTATCACTGGTCATTAGAGAAATGCAAATCAAAACTACACTGAGATACCATCTCATGCCAGTTAGAATGGCGATCATTAAAAAATCTGGAGACAACTGATGCTGGAGAGGATGTGGAAAAATAGAAACACTTTTACACTGTTGGTGGGAGTATAAATTAGTTCAACCACTGTGGAAGACAGTGTGGCGATTCCTCAAGGACCTAGAAATAGAAATTCCATTTGACCCAGTAATCCTATTACTGGGTATATAACCAAAGCATTATAAATCATTCTAATATAAGGACACATGCACACGAATGTTCATTGCGGCACTGTTTACAGCAAAGACTTGGAACCAACCCAAATGCCCATCGATGATAGACTGGACAGGGAAAATTTGGCACATGCACACCATGGAGTACTATGCAGCCATCAAAAGTGATGAGTTCGTGTCTTTTGTAGGGACATGGATGAACCTGGAAACCATCATTCTCAGCAAACTGACACAAGAACGGAAAATCAAACACCATGTGTTCTCACTCATAGGTGGGTGTTGTACAATGAGAACACATGGACACAGAGAGGGGAACATCATACACTAGGGTCTGTCGGGGGAAATAGTGGAGGGACAGCGCGGGGTGGGGAGTTGAGGAGAGAGAGTATGGGGAGAAACGCTGGATATAGCTGATGGGGAGGAAGGCAGCAAATCACATTGCCATGTGTGTACCTATGCAACAATCTAGCATGTTCTTCACATGTACCCCAAAACCTAAAATACAATTAAAAAAAAAAGAAGACAATAAAAATAAAATGACCAAAAAAATAAATAAATATCATATTTTATGTGATCCGTGTTCCTCCTAATGCAAAGAAAAGTCGTACTATTAATAAAAATATAAAAACATTTGAGGGCTAAAGCCCCAAAAGTTCTGCTACGATTTTTTTTATCTTCCAGAGAGTGATTATCATCATGGAAGCTCAAGCATAACATAAACACAAATGCATATACCCTTGACCTGGCAATTCTGCTTCTGGAAATTTCTCTTTAGGCCTACCCCCACTCTACAAATTAATGCATATTCAATGTTATGTATGTACTGTAGCACTGTTTATAAGAGCAAAAGACTGGAAACAGCCTAAATTTCCATCTATAAGAGACTACTTAAATAAATTAAGGTACATTCCTAAAATGGAATATTATGTGGCTATTAATAAGAGACAGAGAAAGAGAGAAAAAGAGAAAACTTCCTACATTCAAAGTAAGAGAAAACTCTCCAAGATACAATTTTAAGGAAAAAAAAAAAAATCAAAGTCTAGAAGACTATAGAGGAGGCTACCTTTGGTGTAAAACAGTTGAAAATTATGAACATATTCATGTTTATAAAAAATTTTAGGAGGCTGTAAAAAAACAAAGGGAAAGAGATAAGAACAGGAGCTGGGACACCGATTGAGTAAGATGCATGGCAGGCATATGTCTTTATATGCTTTTATTTTAAAATATTGAACCATGTGTACATAGTATCTATTTCAAAAATTAGATTTTAGAATACAAGCAAGAAAACTAGAAAATGCAAGACTAAAAAGAGCATGTACTCAGAAAAAGATACTAACACATGGAGATAATGGCAAGGTAGCTCATAGATGCAGTAATTTCTCTATCACATTATACAAACAAGCTACCAATCGCTGGATTTATAATTAAAAATGAGTCTATTTGAAACACATTATAAAAAAATGTAATTAAATCTTTAAAGTGACAGTAATTGATGATTTAATATTTTAGAGATACAGTCAGATCACATGTGTGAAATGCAGTCATCTGTATAAAAATGTCATGATTACCTTTATCATTTCTTCTTCTCCAGCTGTTTTACTTTTTGCTTCTATGTCCCCTGCTTCATTACATCTAATAAAGCAGCTATTTGAGGCCAATAAAGCCATTTTCCCCTAGGTGAAACGAAAAATAGAGCCATGAGAATACTTGCGGAAGAAACGTTTATACTGAATTAATTTTTCCTTCCTGATTTAAAAGTCAAGGAAAAGAACTTAAGAGAAAACCTGAACAAAATATAAGAACATATAGAAAAGGAAACCAAAATCACCTATCATTTTAAAATTCAAAGTTTACCACAATAAACATTTTTAGTGTATCTTTTTAGTAGGACTAAATTCTAATTAGGTGAAGTAGATCGCCTCCTTTCTAAAAAATCTACTGAAACTGTAACTGATTTAGTTCGGTTTGAAAAATTAAAGACAAGAACATAATTACTACTGCATAATACTTTATTAAAATATTAGCATTTTAAGGAAAATTTACGTTCCTCATAATTAGAAAACATGAAAAGATATATAGAATGCCTTTGGTGTCTTTAAATTTAAGAATCAATGTCTGAGGGACTTCTGCGTGTGAAAATAAATATTCGTATATTTTTTAGTTGTTTAATGTTGGATGTATTACACTGCTTTCTATTAAAGCTTTAAAAACTAATTTTCAGGCCGTGCGCGGTGGCTCAAGCCTGTAATCCCAGCACTTTGGGAGGCTGAGGCGGGTGGATCACGAGGTCAAGAGATCGAGACCATCTTGGTCAACATGGTGAAATCCCGTCTCTACTAAAAATACAAAAAATTAGCTGGGCATGGTGGCGCGTGCCTGTAATCCCAGCTACTCAGGACGCTGAGGCAGGAGAATTGCCTGAACCCAGGAGGTGGAGGTTGCGGTGAGCCGAGATCGCGCCATTGCACTACAGCCTGGGTAACAAGAGCGAAACTCCGTCTCAAAAAAACAACCTAATTTTCTGGTGTATCTAAAGCTGGGTTATAAATTTGGTTAACTTAATTCCCTTAACAAATATAATGTTTAATTATAACTTGTATTTGGTTGATTCTTTTGGAAAACTTAAAATACCATAACATTCAGAGAAAATATTTACAAATACAATTACAGAACACATTAACCTTACATCACATCCAGTAAAAAAAGTGCTGATAATGTGAATTTAATTTCTGAGTCAAGGTGGCAAGGGCTGGTCCTCTCTCATCTGGATGGCTCCTGATGAGCCCTGGAGCATGGCTGTATCGCCCAAGGCGACTTAAACCTGTGCTGCAGATTATTCGGCTGAGTCCCTTTTTGCATTAGAGTTTTAAGTGCCTCTTTCACTTAAATTTAAATTTTCGAAACTTAGCGTCCTTCCTAAAATTAAAATGAAATGAACTTTCCTAAAGTGTTGTATTATTAGTACTATCTAACTCATCATCCTGGCTTTAGGATATACTGGCCTTTTCTACTGGCATATTTTTATTAGACGTATCTCATCATAACTAGTAGGATCATCTCAAAGGGGTTGCAACACATTAGTGGGTCATGAAATCAACTCAGTGGTTCCTGAAAGGTACTGGGAAAAAAAAAATACACAAGGAGGAAGGCATAAAAGAGAACAAGAAATATCAAGGTGCATAACACATGGATAAGTAAGAATTGTTAATTGTGTGCTGGGCTGCAATGTAAAAATGCATTTCTCAATGGGTTGGGGTCGAAATAGTTTCAAAGTCACTGACTTAAGATTTTACACTAGGGGATGAGGAAATGAGTCTAAATGAGTACCTCTTTTGGGGGGGATGTTTGTTTAATCTGTCATCTTGGAAGACACTCATGAGTTCCTATTTTCAATTCATTATTGTAGACTACCAAAGCTGCTACTCAAGGCTGAGCTTATCTTCTATTTGGCTATTTCGTGGTGCCCACTGGTCCTTACTGTTTTTGATACAGTTATCTACTTTTTAAAGACTATTTAGCACTCACATATTTTTGTTCAATCTTTACTTCTTACACAAACAGAAAAAGCAAATTATACATTCTGTATTAACAAGGATTTTTATCTTTTTTTGAGATGGAGTTTCGCTTCTTTCCCAGGCTGGACTGCAATGGTGCAATTTCCGCTCACTGCAATCTCCTGGCTCCCGGATTCAAGTCATTCGCCTGCCTCAGCCTCCCAAGTAGCTGGGATTACAGGCATGTGCCACCACACCTGGCTAATTTTGTGTTTTTAGTAGAGACGTGGTTTCTCATATTGGTCAGGCTGGTCTCGAACCCCCGACCTCACGTGATCCACCCACCTTGGCCTCCCAAAGTGTAGGAATACAGGTGTGAACCACTGCACCTGGCCATCAACAAAGATTTGACAAAACATCCATATCCTACAGCTGCCTACTTACTACAATTAAGAATTAATATATTATATTTTTTCTTCTTTTATAGTAAAACTATTTTGTCGTACACTATTTTAAGCTTATGAACTGGAAGTCTTTTAGAGATAATTTACTTCAATGAGCTATTATTATTTATTTTACACACAAATTGTCACAACTTGGTTGTAGCTTGCTCCATTGCTCGCATACAGTCTCTAATGTTTCTGAAAGCATCCACGATTTCTGCTACGAAGAAGATACTTAGGAACTATTCTGGTTTCCTACCCTGAGACCTAAAATTGACTGGTTCTTTAATGGAAATGAGATCCACATCTAGGAAATTAAGGTATACAGAAATAATCATGGGCAAGTGTACTAATGCTATTTTTGTTGCACTATTTTTTGATTTCTCTTTAAGGTTATATGTTCTTACTGATTTTTTCCAATTTAATGCATTGCACTATTGCATCCTACTTTTTCTTGTTAAATATATTACCATTGACAGTCACGGACTTTCTGTTAAACTGACAGGAATTTCTTATAAAC
This sequence comes from Saimiri boliviensis, assembly GCF_048565385.1. Taxonomy (NCBI): domain Eukaryota; kingdom Metazoa; phylum Chordata; class Mammalia; order Primates; family Cebidae; genus Saimiri; species Saimiri boliviensis. The sequence continues at coordinate 120,569,133 of NC_133451.1, read as the reverse complement.
AGTAACAGCACTTACATTTTGAAAGACTGGTTCCCATTGTTCTCTTGGTCCAATTGCATCTGAACGCCCAACTACAAGCCCATCTGAATTTATACCAAGATATTTCCCATAGCCAGACTTCAGGGCAATTCTGTAAATTAATAAGATAGATAAAAGTTAAAAACTGACAAAGAAAATTAATTAGAGAACATCAAAACAGGACACGTGTATGTGTGGGAGTGTGTACATATCTAAAGTTTCAGACTGGACATATTTTAAGTATTCAAAAGCTGCATGTGGCTAAGTGGTGACTCACTCCTATAAGCTCAGTGCTTTGTGAGGCCAATGGGAAAACTGCCTGAAACAAGAGGTTCAAGATCAGCCTGGACAACATAGTAAGACCCCATCTCTACCGAAAATTAAAAAAATTAGCTGGGCATGGGTGGTGTGCACATAATACCAGCTACTCGGGAGGCTGACGAAGGAGGATCCCTTGAGCCCAGAGGTTGGAGGTGATGGTGAGCTACTATAACACTACTATACTCCCACGTGGGTGACAGAGTGAGATTATCTCTTAAAAAAAATAAAAATATAAAAGCTACATCTGACTAGTTGCTGCCATATTGGACAGTGCAGTTATATATTTACAGTTTTGTTTTGCTTATTTAATATAAACATTTTACCTTACATATTGCATAGCAAACATTTTCCCAATTCACCATTCTTCAATTACACCTCTTTTAATGGTTAGAAATGTTTAATAATAAATTATTAAAATGTACTTTTTCTGTTTTTAAATAGTTCTATTTACATCTATTCTGTACATAAAACTGCTGATTTATCCTTAGAAAAAATTCCTAAAAAGGAAATAACTGGATCAAAGGGTATAAAGTTATATCATCAAACTGTTTTCCAGAAAATGCTGTTTCAATTTACACTCTTACCTCAAATTAAGAGAGTATGTTTTGTATCATGAATTTGTTTAAACAAGATGACTTTTTTTTTTTTTTTTTGAGACAGAGTTTTACTCTTGTTACCCAGGCTGGAGTGCAATGGCGTGATCTCAGCTCACCGCAACCTCCGCCTCCTGGGTTCAGGCAATTCTCCTGCCTCAGCCTCCTGAGTAGCTGGGAATATAGGCACGCGCCACCATGCCCAGCTAATTTTTTGTATTTTTAGTAGAGACGGGGTTTCACCATGTTGACCGGGATGGTCTCGATCTCTTGACCTCGTGATCCACCGCACCCGGCTAAACAATATGACTTTTTAAAAAACTTAAAAACCTGAAATGGAAAAACCAGTATCCTATTAATTTGCATTTTAGTAATAAACTAGACTAACAATTGTTTTTACTTTTCTTTCCTTTTTAGTTTTTAGATTATCTGGTTATGTCCCACATGCATTTTTCTATTGAGGTCTTACTGTTTGCGAGTTTTCTACTGGGGTCTGATGGGGTGCTATGAATTCTGTACATACTTATGAAGAGTAAGAACTCACTGCCTATTAAGGTTGTTGCAAAAATTCCCCCATTTGTCAGTTCTATTGAATTTTTTCTTCCTCTGCTTTTATTCTTTGTCTTTTACCATATATCAGACTTTCAAAGGAAGTATAGAAATACTCATCTTAACGTGATTTTTTAAAATTATAATTTCTAATTTTTTACCTTACCAAGAATCTCCTGGGATGCCAGAATTCCACTCCTTTATATGTTAATGATAATATAACAGAAATCATTATCATACTGATGTAACCAATTACTAAAATACCATAAACTCACTTTCAGTATCTTCTACCCAAAGAATCATTCTATACTTCTGCACAATGTGAGAATAAAAAAGGTTACCTTATAAAATGACTGTAAAAATAGTGCGTAAAAATATTCTTTTGGTTGTTATGATTCTGTAACATTTTCTGCTGGTTTCAACAACATCCCTGTTTGTCTCTGGACTTCCGAGCAGTGAGTTTAAATATCATAGCAACAGTGAACCAGGTTTTGTACTGTTTGATTTCTTTTTTAATCTATTTGGTCTGTGAAATTATTAATCTTCATTTTTTAACTTACATACTTTTTTCCCAGCCTACCATTACATATTGATAGGAAATCCATGAAAAGTGATCACAAAATCTACTTTTCAAAAAACTTATTTTGTTTTTTATATCAAAATTACTCTGTGGGCTTAAGTAAGATATAACATTTTTAATAAATAAAATTAAATTTTAAAAATAACGGGTTACTAATTATAGTACAACATAAGCTCACCTGGAATCAGACAACTTGACAGCCGTAAACTGCTCTGGAGGACTAGGGCCCTCATCGACTATTGGAGAAAAAAACGTTTGAGAATAAATTTGACATTTGCTATAAATATAGATATAAAGACATTATTTTGTTTTTAAAAAACGTAGTTTTCTTCTGCAATTAAATATAATAATATTCAGATATTCTGATGGCACTGTAATACTGTATCCTTGGAATTAAGATCTATTTAACTTATTTCGACTATAGTGCTAACTTTTTTTTTTTTTTTTAAAGATGGGGTTTCATCATATTGGCCAGGCTGGTCTTGAACTCCTGACCTCAGGTAATCCACCCATCTCGGCCTCCCAAAGTGCTAGGATTACAGGCGTGAGCCACTGCGCCCGGCCAGTGCTAACTTTTACATACTGAATATATAAGCAGACAGGCTGACCTAATGTGTATTTAGTAATTTCCAAGGTATCTTCTCTATGTTTTAAAATACAGTCATAAATAAGCACTTACTTAAAAAGCTAAATGTTTTCATTTATTCAAGGGGTAGCCATGATGACCAATTGATACCACTTTTTATCTTCTAATTACTTCGTATCTCATTAGTGCTTTCTCTAATGGGCTAAAAAAATGAGACAACTTCAAATTGTTAAATACACACAGGTTAGTTGTGGCAACAGGTCTGAATAAAAAAGAAATTCAAACATTTTGACTCAAGCAGATTTTCTTTTTCCTTCCACTTACTATTTTAATTTTTCATGTTGTTTTGACTTCCAAAGAGACTCCTCTGGAACTATACAGAATGTTTTCAAAGGCTTGTATTATTAGCAAGAGGGACTTGCCAGTGGCTGTAAATATCAAGGAAGGACAAAAAAATGGATGAGTCAAATGCAATGGCTCCATTCCTTCAGAAAATGTTTGAGACTAGTTAAGAGTTTGGCCTAAGTGAATGTCACAAAATCTACACTTGTGGCAGCCTCTACCCTTCCAGACACAAACCTTCTTTGTGTGGAGCTCCCAGTGTAAAAAGACCATTGTCGAGTGCATGTATATAGGTTCCCTTATCCATTTCAATGGCTATGGTTCCTGAAATTTCACCAAAGTTTGTTACTGTCCACCAGATTCCTAAAAAATAAAAATCAATATTTAAACTTTACATTTTAGTTTTGAAAGAGTTTTTTTTTTTTTTTTTTTTGAGACGGAGTTTTGCTCTTGTTACCCAGGCTGGAGTGCAATGGCGTGATCTCGGCTCACCGCAACCTCCACCTCCTGGGTTCAGGCAATTCTCCTGACTCAGCCTCCTAAGTAGCTGGGATTACAGGCACGCGCCACCACGCCCAGCTAGTTTTTTGTATTTTTAGTAGAGACGGGGTTTCACATTGTTGACCAGGATGGTCTTAATCTCTTGACCTTGTGATCCACCCGCCTCGGCCTCCCAAAGTGCTGGGATTACAGTCTTGAGCCACCGCGCCCGGCCTAAGAGTTCTTTTTTTAATAACTTAGTCTTAAAAACTTTTTATTTTGCAGATATAAGAAATAATACGAAAATCTCACATATCCTTTACTTTTTCTCAATGATGACATCTTGCATAACTATCATATACTGTTAGAATTAGGAAATTGACATTGATAAAATCCATGAACCTTACTCAGATTTCACCAGTTTTACATGCACTTGCTTGCATGTATGTGCAGATTCATGTGACTACCAGCAGAGTCAGGATTCAGTTCTTTTTAAAATACAAAATAGCAACACACAGCCAGGCATGTGGTGCATGCTCTAACCCCAGTTACTCTACTCGGGTAGCTGGGGTAATAGGGTCACTTGAGTTCAGGAGGTCGTTATAGTGGGCTATGATCATGCCACTGCACTCTAGCCTGAGTGACAGAGCAAGGTCCTGTCTCAAAAACAAAAACAAAAACAAAAACAAAAACAAAAACAAAAACAAAACAAACAAAAAAACAAAAAACAAAACCAAACAAAAAGGCAATATGTGAAGGTACAAAGTGATACATGAAGAATGGTCTCTCTCATTATGGACCCCAGCCATCTATTCATGCCTACTTCCAGAGGCAATGCCTATTATAATCTGTTTCTTAGAAATTCCCTACAGGAAGACTTTCCAGGATAGTAATCTTAACTATGATTTTAGATTGAAAGCAAAATGAGCAGAATCTATGTCTACGTAAACTTCATTTTTAATTCACCAATAAAAATGTTAGACTCTAGGCAACAATTATTTAAGCAGTTGTTATAAAAGTTTATATCTTAATGTTAAAAAAAGATCCTCAAATCTCCTCCTAAATTGTACTTAGGTAAAAATGAGTCAGTTGTTAACTGGATATTACAGAATTCTTAACTTTGCAAGGTCTGATAATGGCATGGTAGAACAAAACAGATGATGAGAGAATGTTGACGTAAATGTACATGTTAACAACTTTACATTTATATACTTACAGGTAAAATGAGATAATACCTATGATTTAACTTAAAACTTTCTAGGAAAAAAAGGTGTGTGTGTGGATATATATAAATGAAATGAGACTGGCAAAATATTGATAATTAATGCTGGGGGCATGGGTACATGGGAGACTCATTATATTCTTCTATGTATGTATTAGTTTGGATATTTACATAACAAAAAGGTTTTAAAAACTGAGTTAATTCCACGGCACAAAATTTTCCATTCAACTAAACAGTTTGTGCTTTTCATAATAAATTTTAAAATACATAAAGTTTTAGCTAAAATGAAGTTGGACCCTTACCTAACACCAAATACAAAAAGTAACTTGAAATAAACCAAAGACCTAAAGGTAAGAGCTAAAGTTAGAAAACTCTTAGAAGAAAACAGCTTCATGACAATGAATTTGGCAATGATTTCTTGTATAGAATACCAAAGGCACAGGCAACAGAAGAAAACATAAACAAACTGGACTTCATCAGAATTAAAAACTTTTGTGCATCAAGAACCACTGTCAACAGAGTAAAAGGCAATCCGGAGAATGGAGAAAATATTTGTAAACTACATCCACTATAAGGAATTAATATCCAGAATATATAGAAAACTTCAAAAAGACAAATACCACAATTCAAAACTGGGCAAAGGAAGTACACAGATACTGCTCCAAAGATGATACACTATTGGCCAATAAGCACTTGAAAAGATGCTCAAAATCACTATAGACACTAGGGAAATGTAAATCAAAATCATAATACAATACCACTTCACACCCATTAGAAAAGCTGCAAGAAAAATGTTGGGCAGGATGTGGAGAAACTGAAACCCTATGCAATACTGGTGGGAAGGCAAAATGGTGCATGTGTTTAAATGCCACTGAGGTGTACACTTAAAAATAGGAAAACTGGCAAATTTTATATTCTGTATATTTTACCACCCCCCACAAAACCAATGGAAAGAAAATTAATCAAAATTAAAATTTCAGCTAAAGACTATTAGCAATAAAACTAATGAGCAAGTTAGATGATTATTTGAGTTGTCTTATAGCTACAATTGCTTTAAGTAAAAAAAAAAAAATGCTTTATTCAGAATCATTATGAGCAGTTACGATTAGCAAGTCTTTCTTACAAATGCAATACTTAATGGTTTTAAATTATTTGTATTTTGTATGTTCCATGCCAGGTTGACCAAGTACTTTTAATATTAAATTAAAACATTTAAATATAATATCTCATTAATGTTTTGCAAATGAAGAAGAAATTTCTGGCAGACAAGCATCTCAAAATTTTCACACTCTGTCAAAGGAGGGAAATGATGTAACAACATTACTTATAAAATTGTGAACTGAAAAAGAAATTACTTTAAGCAGAGGCCAGTATTTCTTCTCAATGAGATTTCAAAGAATAAGAAAGCTAAACATGGTATAATCACGAATTACACGTGAGCTATTCTGCCTATCATCTGCAAGTGGCTTACATTCAACCCTTGGAAGTATACTTGCATGTTTAATTACTAAAGTAACTAACATTTACCAGTGCCACTGTGGGGGGTTTTAGCTGTGAAAAAGCAGTGGATACTAAAAACAGTGGGGACGGAAGTTGTCTGTCTCTAAAGTCAGGTTATTGCTCAAGTTGTCTATATGTTGCAGATGCCTAAGCGGAATCTGAGAATGCAGTCTAAAACATTACTTGCTATTTAGACACATGCTTAAAGTTATTTCCTTTTAAACCTTAGGCAGATGGTCAAATATTCCTGCTGTGTTGTCTCAAAATGCGTTAACAAAGCTTTTCACATATTATACATTTTTACTTAATCACTTAGAACATAAACTCTGTGGGGGTAGGAACCAGATTTATGTTTCTGTATGTCTGGCATGCCTGTAATCCCAGCACATTGAGTGAGAGGCTGAGGCAGGAGGACCACTTAAGCCAGGCAGTTCAAGACCAGCCTAGGCAACAAAGAGAGACACCCATCTCTATAAAAAATAAAGAAATTAGCTGGGTATGGTGGTACAAGCCTGTGGTCCCAGCTACTTTGGAGTCTGAGGTGAGAGGACTGCTTGAGCCTGGGAGGTCAAGGCTACACTGAGCCATGATCACACCACTGCACTCCAGCCCAAGCAACAAAGCGAGACCCTCTCCCTTCCCTCTTCCCCCTCAAAAAAGCCAAATGGCTGGATGTACCAGTGTCACAGCTGGTAAGGTAGTACCATGGCATCCTACTTCTAGCATGAAGCCTCTGTGACAGCTCACCTCACCTTCTGATTGACCTAGTGCTTCTGAGCTAAGGGCCCCCTTTAATCTTCTGTTTGTTATGTGCTTGGCACAAAGGGATGATGTATCTTAGATTTGGAACTGGAATTTTCCTCCCCAGTCTTATTGTAGTCTAAGTACCCTTCACAGACCTTCTATTAACCCAGAGCTTACTTAGCTTTAGTTCCTGAGTAAATAAAATATGTGTTTTGCAAACTTCGATATTTTAAGTTCAATTGCTTCTGAATCTAGCAGAGCTCAGGGAAACTCTTTCCTTACAGAGATGCTCTTTTTTTAATTAATGTCACATTTGGTATTTTCCACGTGAAAGAGAATTTCCTTCATCTTACTTACCAATCCCTTCAGATCCTTGTGAGGAACCAACAGAACAGCTTTAAAAAATTAAAAGGTTTTTTTTTTTCTTGATATGGAGTCTCACTCTGTCGCCCAGGCTGGAGTGCAATGGTGCAATCTTGGCTCATTGCAACCGCCACCTCCCGAGTTCAACTCATTCTCCTGCCTCAGCCTCCCAAGAGGTTGAAATTATGGGTGCCTTCCACTGCATCTGGCTAATTTATGCATTTTAGTAGAGAGATGGGGTTTTGGCATGTTGGTTAGGCTGTTCTCGAACTCCTGACCTCAGGTGATCCGCCCTCCTCGGCCTTCCAAAGTACTGGGAATACAGGCGTGCTGCACCCGGCCCAAAAGATTTCTTTTCTTTCCTTTTAAAAATAGGCACATGCGGCTGGGCGCGGTGGCTCAAGCCTGTAATCCCAGCACTTTGGGAGGCCGAGGCGGGTGGATCACGAGGTCAACAGATCAAGACCATCCTAGTCAACATGGTGAAACCCCGTCTCTACTAAAAATTCTAAAAATCAGCTGGGCATGGTGGCACGTGCCTGTAGTCCCAGCTACTCAGGGGGCTGAGGTAGGAGAATTGCTTGAACCCAGGAGGCAGAGGTTGCAGTGAGCCGAGATTGTGCCATTGCACTCCAGCCTGGGTAACAAGAGTGAAACTCCGTCTCAAAAAAAAAAAAAAAAAGGCACATGCTTACTTATATGGCAAGTTTGGAAAATCCACAATGCAAAAGAAGGTGGAAGGACAAAGAGAAAAAGACACAGAAGGATTTCCTCTTCCACCCAAGATGAAATGGGGAGGTCCTAGACTTGCCCTTCCACCATGACCAATGAGAAAACTGGATAGAATATCTGAAAAAACTGTTTTCAGGGATTGGAACACAGGCAGAACAGGACTGAGATCTTTGAGACCAGGAAAACACAGGAGGCAAATCTCAGCTGCACTTCGGTTTTCTGCCCAATGGGAGTTTCTTGACCACTTGGAGAGAGGTAGAGACCTCCAAGAACCAGGCAATTTCACTGAGCTGAGAGTCTTGCAGTGCTAAAATGTTAGAGGAGTTTACAGAGGGAACTACATAGAGGTAAGGACTCAAAAGAGTATGCAGAAGTTCTCTGCAGATCTGTGGCCTGGGAGAGTGCACCCAGCAGGCAGACTCCACACAGCCTCTGCAGAGTGGCTGGTGCTGCAGAGGGCTGACTGGAGACGCCCAGAGATCACACAATTTTGGGACACAGCAGAGTGGAGAAAACTCACCAAGTATACCTAGCACCTGTGGTTAAGGCCCATGAGGATGAACCTTTCCTATAGTAAGAGTCACAGTCTAAGTCTACATGGAAAACCCTAATACATAAGCACAAACAAAGGCCACGCTTGACAGGAGCATACGGATGGTCAAATAATTTAACTAGACATTTACCAGAAATAAAGATAAAAACTGCTCAAGTAGACAGCTGTAGAATTACAGCTGCAGATTTTAACATAACTCTCAAAACGTTGTAGGATTAGTTAAAAATCAGTAAGGACACAGAAGATCTGCATAGTCAGGAGCTCCACCAGCTGATCTAACTGACATCCAAAGACCGAACGGGCTGGGCGAGGTGGCTCATGACTGTAATCCTAGCACTTTGGGAGGCCGAGGTGGATGGGTCACCTGAGGTCAGGGGCTTGAGATCAGGCTGGTCAACATGATGAATCCCTGTCTCTACTAAAAATGGGAAAAAAAAAAAAAAATTAGCTGGTCGTGGTGATGGGTGCTTGTAATCCCTGCTACTTGCGAGGCTGAGGCAGGAGAATCATTTGAACCTGGGAGGCGGAAGTTCCAATGTGCTGAGATTGTGCCACTGCACTCCAGCCTGGTGGGCAACAGAGCGAGAATCCATCTCCAGAAAAAAAAGAATACTGAATCAACATCTGCAGAAGACACATTCTCTTCAAGTGTGTACATGGAAATTCACCAAGAAAGTATGTTCTCTAACCATACTATAAATGAATTAGAAATCAGCAACAATAACATATCTACAATACATGTCCCTATGCAGTAGAAATTAAACAGTACACTTTTAAATAACTCATAAGTCCAAGAAAAGAAAAAACATAAGAGAAACTAGATAATATTTTGAATGGAATGAAAATGAAAACACAATGTGTTAACTACAGCTAAAACTAATGTGCAACAAAAAGTTCTAACTCCCTTCTTAAGAAGCTATAAAACAAGAGCAAAGTAAACTGAAAATAAGTTAAAGGAAGGAAAAAATAAAGACTGAAAATAAATGAAATAAAAAATTAAAAAAAACACAGAAAATAAAAAATACTGAAACAGGCTTGCCCAACATGAGGGCTGCATTTGGCCCAGGACAGTTCTGAATGCAAACCAACACAAATCCATACATTTTCTTAAAACATGAGTTTTTTTTTTTTTTTTTTTTTAGCTCATCAGCTTATCATTAGTGTATTTTACGTGTGGCCCACGACAATTCTTCTTCCACTGTGGCCCAGGGAAGCCAAAAGATTGAATATCTCTGTACTAAAGGATCATTAATAACCTAAAATAAATGTTCTTTTAAAGATAAACAAGCTGGTAAACCTCCAGCTAGACTGACTGATCCAGGAAAAAACAGCAAAAACACAAATTACCAATACAAAGAGACTGCAACACAGATTTTACATACTTTAAAAGGATATGAAAGGAATATTCTGAACAATTTTATGCCAGTAAATTCAACAACTCAGATGAAATAAAATTTTCTTAAAAGACACAAATTACCAAAACTGACACAACAGAAAAATCTGAAAATATCTATTAAAAAAAATTTAATTTTTCCAGCTGAACACGGTGGCTCATGCCTGTAATCCCAGCACTTTGGGAGGCCAAGGCAAGCTGATCACGAGGTCACGAGATCGAAACCAGCCTGGTCAATGTGGTGAAACCCTGTCTCTAGTAAAAATACAAAAAATTAGCCAGGAGGCTGAGGTTGCAGTGAGCCAAGATTGTGTCACTGCACTCCAGCCTGAGCAACAGAGTGAAACTCCGTATCCAAAAACAAAACAAAACAAAACAAAACAAAACTTGAAGATAACTTACAGACATTAAAGTAAAAAGAAAAATGAATAAATAAAATAATTAATTTTACCACAAAAAACTAAAACCAAACCAAAGAAACCCTCTAGGTCCAGATGACTTCACTGGTGAATTCTATCACAAATGTAAAGAAGAAATCATACCCATCTTCCACAACAGCTATTTCCAAAAACGGAGAAGGAGCGAGTACTTCCCATCTCATTTTATGACACCCAGTATCATCTTGACACCAAAATCAAATAAAGATATTACAAGAAAAGGAAACAAAAAATCTAGTATCTCGCATCAACACCATTATAGGTATCTTAAAAAACAACAAGAAAAACACCTAGAAATCAAGTCTAGCATTATCCCAAAGTACAAAGCACCACAACAAAAGTGGGGTTTATCTTAGGGATGTAAAGTTAGTTTAAAGTTGAAAATGAAACCAATGTAATTCACTGGCAGAATAATGAAAGCTGTATAATCATCTCAACAGATACAGAAAGGCATCTGATAGCATTAAACACTATTATGATAGAAACTCCCAAGAAACAAAATTTAAAAGGAATATCCTCATTTTGATAAAGGGTATCTCTGCAGATCCTATATATGGTGGACTACTGAAAGCTTTCGGCCTAACCTTTTAAAAAAGGCAATTATGCCCATTCTCATGACTTCTTTTTAACACTATGGAGGTCCTGGACAGTATAATAAAGCAATAAAAAGACAAGACAAAAGGATTAGAAAGAACACAATTCTCTGAGAAAATGCAACAGGCTTCACTGTAGAAATTAATAAGTTTATAGTTAATAAGTACAAACTTAGAGGACTTATACTACCTGATCTTAAGACTTCATGAAATTATAGCAATCAAAAGAAATACATCAATGGAAAAACATACAAATATATCAATAGAACAGAGTCCAAATATAGACCAATACATAGATTAACTGATTTTTTTATGAAGATACCAAAGTGGATTAATGGAAAAAGGAAACAACAGTGGTGCTGGAACAACTGGCTATCAGTATGTTAAAAAAAAAAAAAAGTGAACCTTGAAACCTAACCCACACCATACCAAAATAATTTGAGATGAATGACAGATTTAATGTAAAAACTAAAACTATGATGCCTCTAAAAGAAAATGTAGAATATTTTTCTGACTTTGGGGTAAGCAAAGATCTCTTAGATCAGAAAGATAAAGCAGTAACACGCTTGTAATCCCAGCACCTTGGGAGGCTGAGGTGGCCAGATCACGAGGTCAGGGGATTGAGACCATCCTGGCCAACATGGTGAAACCTCATCTCTATTCAAAATACAAAAATTAGCTGGGTGTGGTGGTTGTGCGCCTGTACTCCCAGCTACTCAGGAGGCTGAGGCAGGAGAACTGCTTGAACCCAGAAGGCATAAGTTACAGTGGGCCAGACCGCACTACTGCACTCCAGCCTGGCGACAGAGCGAGACTCCGTCTCAAAAAAATAAGCAAACAAACAGAGCTTTATAAAAATAAACACTTCTCACTTTGGGAGGCCGAGGCGGGTGGATCACGAGGTCAAGAGATCGAGACCATCCTGGTCAACATGGTGAAACCCTGTCTCTACTAAAAATACAAAAAAAATTAGCTGGGCATGGTGGTGCATGCCTGTAATCCCAGCTACTCAGGAGGCTGAGGCAGGAGAATTGCCTGAACCCAGGAGGCGGAGGTTTCAGTGAGCCGAGATTGCGCCATTGCACTCCAGCCTGGGTAACAAGAGTAAAACTCTGTCTCAAAAAAAATAAAAAATAAAAAATAAACACTTCTGCACATCCAAAAACCACCATTAAGAAACTGAAAAGGTAAAACTCAGACTGGTAGAAAAGACTGATAACACCAGCAACTCTTGGCAAGGATGTAACTGGAGCAGTAACCCATTTTTGGTGGGAGAGTAAAATGATAAAACCAGTTTACAAAATTCCTTGCAGTTTCTTACAGAGTTAAACATTCACCTGTCCTTTGACACAGCAATTCCACATCTATGTATCTACCTTATTTACCCTAATTTTAGAATTGTTGATTTGCCATTTGAAAAACAATGAATCTTCCAGAACATTAGCTTTATGACATTCCATACTTTATATATTTTTAAAGTTGTCATAATTTATGAAAATTCAAAATGCAACTTGCCAAGTTTTAAAAGAGAAAAAAAAGTGCTGTAAATTAAGGAAAGTACTAAACGGAGAATAAGCTAGTTAAGTGTGTTTGGATTTATTTATTATACAGTTTATTTCTAGTATCAATTAGAGGCTACCCTGATGTTGTATTTAAAATTTTCATTCATTTCAGAGTTCATGAAGTAATAATGATTTTTCCTGTGAAGATACTTCCTTTAAGAGACAACTGACTTCTACTATTAAAATACATACATGTTCAAAGAAAATAATTTTTAAAATATACTTAGTTGAATAACATTTACATTAGGCCTTTAAAATTATGTATCAGAATCTCTGGCTATTAAGCAGTGTAATGGTACCTACTAAGTCAAAGAATTATAATCCTTCTCTCCTGTGCTTTGTTCTGATAATGAAATAAAGACATCAGTAGCATCTACCTTGCTTAAGAATAAATTGAATTTACAACTGTAGGTAGCATTTAAGCACTTTAGGACAAATATAAATACGTCATAAATTTCTAAGAAAATATTTTCAATGAGATCCCCCAAAACATTAACTTTTTCCAGAATAGAGTGCTGAAAACTCACTCACCAACAATATCAAGCTGGGTTTCTTCATCTTCTTCTCTTTTTCTCTTCTCTTTGCTCTTTTTCTTCTTACTACGGACATAAATTACATAGATGAGTTTACTATATTGATTTGTATGACAAATAAATATCACAAGATTGAAGCTTAAAGTCTTTTAAACTGTTTCATTTATAAATGATTGATTTAGGATGACTTACATTGCTATGCCCTCTTAAATACACACTGAAAAGTTGCTTCAGACTCTATACATACCATGAGAGTTCAAAGCAGACTGTGGAGCCATACTGCCAGACTTTAAATCCTGTTTTTGTCACTTCTTAGCTCTGTGATTTTTGGAAAAGGTACTGAATCTCTCCGTGAGTCAGTTTCCCCATTTATAAAATTAGGATCGCAACTTAACCTAACTCTTAAGGTTACTGTGAGGAGTAAGAGCTAACATGTGCCTTCGCGCATTGCTGGTAGAAATATAAAATGGTGCAGCATCTACAGAAAACGGTTCGGGGTTCCTCAAAAAGTTAAAGAGTTACCATATGACCCAGGAATTCTACTCCTAAGTATCCATACCCAGGGGAAATGAAAACATATGCCCTCAAATACTTACATAATAATATTCATACTAGCATTATTCATAATAGCCAAAAAGTCAAAACGACTCAAATGTTCATCAACTGATGAATGGATAAACAAAACGTGTCACATCTGTACAATGGAATATACACAGCCATAAAAAGGAACAAGTGCTACAACATGGATGAACCTCAAGAATGTTTTAAGTCAAAGAAACCAGATACAAGAAGCCACATATTCTATGTCTTTCTTATGAAATATCCAGAATAGGCAATTTCATATAGACAGCAGATTAGTGGTTGCCAAGGACTAGGAGAAGGGGAGGATGAGATGTGACTGCTTTAATAGGTAGGAGGAGGTTTCCTTCTGGGATGATGAAAATGCTGAGCAATTGTACAATGAAACCTCTTGAATATATACTAAAAAGCACTGACTGTACAAAAGGGTACATTTTATAATTATGAGTTACATCTCAAGAAAAAAGAAAAAACCAAGGGCGATTTGAAAAAAGTCAAGGTGCAAAGTGCCTATAACAATTTCTTGGCACATTGAAAGTGCTATTAAGCATTAACTATGATTACTACGATATGATGATTACGAAAAATGCACCCTTGTCTGCATTTTCATCAGTTTTCAGAAAACTCTCCTCTCTTCCCACGAAATTCATAGAGTAAAAATCTCATATTTATTCTGGATAAATCTGCCATTTATTCTAGCATCTTCATAAGGCCAGACTCCTAGGCAGAGTTCTCAAGGGCAGTGGCTTCCGCTCACTCCTTGATACTTTTTTTCCATGATGCCTAGAAGTATCAAAACCTCTGTTTATCACAGAGACCAGGACGAAATGCTCAACATTTGTATGTAGTCAACGTCTGGCAAATTTGCCAATTAAAAAAGAAGCAGGGATATGACTGCACAGGTATTTCTCCCTAAAAAGCTAATAAATTACCACAACGACCTCCTCCTCGAATTTGGCTCAATTTATTTACTGCACATATGTTCTCTCATGTAATCCTCACTGTCTTCTAAAAGTACAAACAATCTTCTAAAAGCATAAATGTGTGAACAGAGGCTCAAAGATATCTGATAACTTAATAAATGAGTAAATGGAAGTTCAGATATATTAACCAATGTGCCATAAATTACAAAATTAGTAAACGATAGAGTGCAGGTTCGAGCCCATATCCCTATCAAAGCCCATATACACCTCAACCACTGTGTGATTCATCCTGGTTTCACTCGACGTATTACGTTAGAAAATATTAATCAAGAATTCTTCTAGGGAGAAAACAGACGACGGTGAAAAGTATAATCCCTAATACAGGAAGTTATTACCATGAACTACGAGATCGACTAATGCAGACCCACCAGGCAGAGGCCTGTAGATGCCTCGGGGGACCCACCCTCGAGGCTGTGGGTCACCCGCCCGTCTACCCTGTTTCCAGGGTCGTCCAGGCGGGAGGCTGCCTCTCTCTGCACAGACGCTGGGAACCGCGGCGCAGCCTCCGTCCAGCCCCGGAGGGCCCAGAGCCGGCCCTCCACGCCACGGCTTCCACCGGACTCGCAGGGGTGCAGTGCGTTCGAGAAGAACTGAGGAGGCTCCGGCCCGAGCTGCAGGGCTCACCTCTTCGCCTTGGTTCCCTTGAGCACGAGCTTGGTCGACTTCACGTAAGAGTACTCGGCCATGACTCCGGGAGACTTCGGCACTGAGAGGCTGAAGCGGGCTCAGGACGAGTATCTGACACGGAGCAGGCGGCCGGGGAGGAGCAGAGGTGGTGGCGAAGTAAACGCTCCCTGACTAAGTATGAAAGAGTACGTGCAGAGGCGTCGCCCCAGAATCCGCCATGGTCCTCACCCACACGCAGGACGGCCGGGGATTCCGCTTCCGGGTGTTTGCCGGGGGCGGGGGCGGGGGCGGGGTATGGGGGGGCGGGGGAGCTACGGCGGCCGCAGAGGGCCGAAAGTCCGCGCGCGGGGGATCCCTGAGGATTCGCGCCTCCTGGAGGGGAGGAGAGCCCGCCTGAGGCGCCAGTGCCCGAGTGACTGACTGGGCTGCCGCGCGCGCTCTGCAGCCGCCTCACGCTAGGGCTGCGGGCTGGCGACGGTTCTTACTCCCTGAAATAGAATTAAGCGCCCCGTCCGCCGCGAGTGCTGTGGGAAGTTGGGCGGAGGTGAAGAGTTGCAGACCGGGGTCGGGAGGCGGTGTCTGAGGAGGGTCTCGAACGCACCCGAGTTTCTGCCCGACGGAGGTGGCAGAAGCAGTAAGGTAGAGGCGCGGGGCGGCCGCGAGCGGCCGGGCCTGTGAAGCATGTGACAGGAACCAGGATGGAGAAGGCCGGTCGGTGTCCTGTGGCCGCTGAAGAATTTCAAGGGAATCAGTGAGCAGGTGAGAGGACCAGTTGCGGGAGAACGGGACGAAGCGAGTGGCAGTCCGCGGGGATTCCTCCGCAGCGGTGGGTGTTATTTGCGTATGTGACACCAACCCCGCCCACCTCCCTTCCTAAAGCAAAGTAAAACCATTTATTTTGACAAGTAATACTGTATTTTCCCAGCTTTATGGTGGCAGAGATTAGGCTTAATCTCTAATCATCAGAGAAATGCAAATCAAAACCAAAACAGGATACGGTCTCACACTAGTGAGAATAGCTACTATTAAAAAGTAAAAAAAAAACCCAGATGTTGGGAGGCTCTGGAAAAAAGGCAACATTGACACATAATTTGTGTGAATGTAAATTAGTTCAGCTACTGTTGAAAGCAGTTTGGAAATTTCTCAAAGAATCTAAAATACAACTACAGTTCAAGCCAACAATTTCATTGCTAGTATATAACCAAAATAAAAATTATTCTACCAAAAAGACACCTGTACTTAAATGTTCATCACATTTCTATTTACAATAGCAAAGACATGGAATCACCCTAGCTGCCCATAAACAGTGGATTGGATATGTAAAATGTGGTACATATACACTGTATTATTAGGCCATCGTTGCATTGCTATAAAGAAATACCTGAGGCTAGGTAATTTATAGAGAAAAGAGATTTAATTGGCTCACAGCTCTGCAGGCTGTATGGGAAGTATGGTGATGGCATCTGCTTGGCTTCTGGGGAGGCCTCAGGGAGCTTTTACTCATGGTGGAAGGCAAAGAAGGAGCAGGCACATTACATGGCCAGAGCAGGAGCAAAGAGAATGGGGGAGGAGGTACGTGCCACACATTCTTAAACAACCAAATCTTGAAAGAATTCACTCTCACAAGGATGGTATCAGGCCATGAGCAATCCATCCCCATGACCCAGATACCTCCTACCAGGCCCCACCTCCAACACTGAGGATTACATTTCACCATGAGATTTAGAGGGGCCATGTTCCAAACCATTTCATACACCATGCTATACTATGCAGCCATAAAAATAACAAAATCATCTCATTTGAAGCAACATGGTTGCAGCTGGAGGCCATTATCTTAAGTGAATTAATGGAGGAATAGATCTAACGAAAAAATAGGCAAGTTTTTATGATAGCAAAAAGAAGAATGGAAGAAATAGGACTGAGGTTATAGTGATTGATAGATATTAATGGACAACTGAGTCAAAAGCCTCTGGTTGCATAAAATACTGATTAATTTTGTTTTATTCTAGTAAAACAACAAAATCCTATGCTCTGCCCCCAGAAAAAATATCTTTTAGCCTGTAATTATCTTTATTCCCAGAACCATTCCATTCATTAGTGTATAGGGTGATTATTAACTGAATTATTCCCAGAATTAAGGCAGAAATTTTTGTATTTTAGGGCGATGTTAATAATATAGTCATTGAACTAAGATAAAATTTGACTAGAAGTGTGATCACCATGAATGCCATGTGGATATCTTGTTAGATTTGGCAACCCAAAGTTAACGAATTTATTAATAAAATAAAATTTCATTCATGATTAATTTACAATTAGTAAACATGCTGTTACCTCTTACTTCCCTTTCTTTTTTCAGCCATCCATTCATTCCTACAGAGCAGTGGCTTTCAGTCTCAGATCCCCAGAATCCTAAGGAATCCTCGAATGTCATCATGGGGAGCCAGGTGTGGGGATTCCCAAAAGTTGTATTTAATATTTGAAAAAATCTCAAAAAGTTATGTATGTACACTAGAAAAAGCTACATAGATTTTAAGTTTTATATGTAGTCAAATACTTTTTATTTCTATCTGGAACTAAGTCATTAAAGTTAGTAATGTTGATTATTTCATACTGACCTAATCGGTAGCCTTATATATCACTGATTAATTATCAATAAAATAACCCCACAAAATTACAAAATATATATATTTTTTGTGGGGCAAAAGTGAGCCTGGTCCTGGAACATTCACTTTACAAGTTAAGATACAGTGGATGCTGCCTTAACTGACCTCCACTTAACTGATTTGCAGTCAGCACTTTCTGGTACCCCTGTACAACTTACTGACTGAGATCCACTGCAAACTGAAAGTCCCTGAGTTACTTTCAATGCCTATACATTTCCCCTTCTATCATGCAAATTGTATATTTTCTAAAAGGAAGCTGTGTTCATTCCTAAATATGTTTACACCATTTGTTCTTGTTCTTGTAGTTATGCAATTTAATTAAGTTACGTAAACTGAGAAAATGAGTATAACAAGAGTAGTATTGTTGTTTTTCTGAGAAATAAACTAAATGTGTTAGAAAAATGAGACACAAACAGTTGCTGACGGCTTAATGGTTGGCAAGAAAGCTAGAAACAAATGGGAAAAATTATATAATCTAGGATTTCAGACCCCAGTTCTCTTCACAGAAAGTGAACAAGAAATCAATGACAACATATCATTGACAGTTTCCACAAGAAAGTCCACTCAGTGAATCCATGCAAGCCTTTGAACTTATCATCCAAATACTGCAAATTTATTTACACGTCTTTTAAGTTAAAATTAAGTTTTAAGGACATACATGTAAATACTTCTTGAACGATTCCTCCATCTAACTTAAATTTGTTGTTAATCTATTTATTAATGGTCCCAATCTCATTGAATAAGGGGGTTTCTACCATTTTGCTAACCAAAAGTTTACTTTGATGAAGATGGAATTACAAATTACAAGAATTTATTCAAGTTTAAGGAATTAGTAATAGAATTTAATAGTTAATACACTTTAGTATGCCTAAAAATCACTTGAAAAGCTTACTAACAATGCAAATGCTTGTGCCTTAAGCCTGAGATTTTGATTCAGTAGGTCTAACAAGGGACATAGGAATCTGTATTTTTAGGAATGTTAAAGGAAAATTCTTAAAATATGGTAAATTATGGCTTACAAATATAAAATGAACACTTGTCTAAGATTGTTGTTTAACTCATTTATTTAATGAGGGAGCCAGTGTGATGTTATAATGAGTTTTGTGGAAAATTCAAAGAACCATACATATCTAGGCACTAAGAAACACTGAAATGAACTTGCTCCATAGATTCAAAACTGACTTCCTGATGGGAGGTGGAGGAAGGAAAATTAATTATACTTCCACCAAAATCAATCATTTGCATGTCTATAGACAAGAATATTTGCATTACTAACAGTAATCTGCAACTAACAGAATTGCAAATAACAAAGAAAATGTTAGAAACAGATAACCCAGAGTATTCTAAACAAGGCTGGGTATTCCATTGAAGACACTCAGTGGTAACTTCTTTGGTCCATCTTAAAATATTTCATTTTCTCTTGAAACAAGCTTCTCAAGCAATTCAAATACAATGAATGTCTTCAGTGGGTCACACCTGGAGAAATCATTTTCTGACTTATAATCAAGACTGTTGAATTACTCCCTTCACTAGAGAGAATAAAATATTACCACATAAATTCGTGTTATGATAATGGCCCACTATGAGTGCCTTGGTGTTCTTAATTTTCTTAAGATTAATATTTCTAAAGTAACTCCTCAATGCCAAGCAATGTATTTGCCAATTTAATCTTTGATTGACTTTTACTTTCACTTCAATTTAGCTACTCACTTTCATGGTTATAAACTTAACTTTTCAATAACTTAAAAATTGATTTCTAATATTATAAACTCTAATGTTTCATTCTGTGACCTGCTCTGTCAGATTCTCTCTTCATTTCTGCGAATTCACCTTCTCTTCTATCTCTTCGAATGCCCCAGTATCTTGACTCTTCCATTTCCTTTTTTGTTTTTTAAGTGGACACAATATAATTTCACATGATGATGGGGTACAATGTGGTTATTTTGATACATGACAAATTGTTAAATAATCAAGTCATAGTAATTAGCATGTCCATTACTGTAAACATTTATAATTTTTTGTTGTGAGAAGATTCAAAATTCTAGCTATTTAAAACACACAATGCCTTATTATTGTTGTTATCTATGGTCACCCCTAATGTGCAATACAATGCCAGAACTCATTCCTCTTATTTAATTGTAATATTGTACCCATTGGCCAACTCTCCCCATCAACCTCTCCTCCCTGTCCTTCTCAGTCTGGTAACCACTCTTCTACTCTCCATTTCTGTTAGATCAGTTTTTTTGTTTTGTTTTGTTTTGTTTTTAATATTTCATATATGAATGAGATCATGTGATATTTCTCTTTCTATGATTAGTTTATTTCACTTCCCACAGTGTCCTCTATGCTCATTCATGCTGTCACAAGTGACAGAATTTCATCCTTTTTATGGCTGAATAGTATTCTATTGTGCATATGATATAGTTTGGATATTTGTCCTCATCCAAATCTCATGTTACATTGTAATCCCCAGTGTTAGAGATGGGGCCTGGCAGGAGGTGTTTGGGTCATAGAGGTGACCCTCATGGCTTGGTGCTGTCCGCATTATAGTGAATGAGTTCTCAAGCTTCCAGAGGCCTCCCCAGAAGCTTATGTTGGCACTATGCTTCCTGTACAGCCCACAGAACCAGGAGTCAATTAAGTGTCTTTTCTTATAAATTACCCAGTCTCAGGCATTTCTTTATAGCAGTACAAGAATGGCCAAATACAGCATATATGCTAAATTTTCTTTATCCATTCATTCATTGATGGACACTTAGGTGGATTCTAGGCTATTGTGAATAGTGCTGTAATAAACATGAGAGTGCAGAAATCTCTTTGACATACTGATTTAATTTTCTTTGAATATATACCCAGTAGTGGGATTGCTAGATTATATGATAAGTTCATTTTTAATGTTTTTCAAAATTATCATACTGTTTTCCATAATGATTGCTCTAATTTACATTTCCACCAACAGTGTATGAACATTTCCCTTTCTTCACATCCTTGCCAGCTTTTGTTACTTTTTGACTTTTGGATAAAATGCATTTTAAGCAGGGCGAGATGATATCTCACTGTAGTTTTGACTTGCATTTCTCTGATTATTTGTGATGTTGAACATTTTTTCATATATCTGTTGATAATTTTTATGTCTTATTTGGAGAAATGTCTATTCAGGTCTCTTGCCTATTTTCTGATACATTTTTTTGTATTTTTGCTGTTGAGCTGTTTGAGTTTTCTATAAATTTGGGATATTAACCTTTTGTGAAGTGAATAGTTTACAGGTATTTTTTCCCATTTTGTAGGTTGTCTCTTCACTCTGGTGATTATTTCCTTTGCAGTGCAGAACTTTTTATTTGGTGTAATTCCATTTGTTTATTTTTGCTTTTATTGTGCATGTCTTTTGATGTCTTTTCTAACAAGTCCTTGCCCAGAAAAGTTACATACAGCATTTTGCCTATATTTTCTTCCACTAGTTTCATAGTTTGGGGTCTTACATTTAAATATTTAATTTTATTTTGAGTTGATTTTTGTACATGATGAGAGATAGGGGTCTACTTTCATTCTTTTATGTGGACATCCACTTTTTCCAGCACTATTTATTGAAAAGACTGTGTATTCCCCATTGTATGCTTGCACCTTTGTCAAAAATAAGTTGCCTGTAAATGTGTGGATTTATGCCTGTGCTCTCTATTTTTGTTCCACTGATTTAGGTGCCTGTGTTTATGGCAATACCCTGCTATTTTAATTAGGATGGCTTCGTAATATATTTTGAAATTAGATAGTTCTATACCTCTAACATTGTTCTTTTGCTTAAGATTTATTTGGCTATTTGGGATTTTTTTGTAGTTTCACATGAAATTTAAGATCTTTTAAAATATCTGTGAAGAATGAAATTGGAAATTTGATAGTGATTATATTGCATCTATAGATGGATTTGAGTAGGATGGTCATTTCAACAATATTAATTCTGCTAGTCCATGAGTATGGGATATCTTTCTATTTATTTTAATTTTTTTCAATTGCTTTTATCAATGTTTAATAGTTTTCATGTTTTCTTGGTTTAACTTATTCCTAGGTATTTTATTTTTTTAATAGCTATTTTGAATGGGATTACTTTCTTTATTCTTTTTCAGATAGTTTTCTATTGGTGTATAGAAATGCTACTGATTTTTTATGTTGATTTTGTATCCTGAAACTTTATTATATTTATTATTTCTGATTTTCAGTACAGTGTTTAGGGTTTTTTTTTTTTTTTAATATATATGATCATGTTATCTGCAAACAGGGACAGTTTGACATTTTTTCCCCAATTTGGATGCCTCTTATTTCTTTCTCTTGCCTAATTGCTCTGACTAGGACTTCCAGTACTAAGTTGAATAGAAATGATTAAAGTAAACATCCATGTCTTATTCTAGATCCTGGAGGCCAAGCTTTCAACTTTTCAACATTCAGTATAATGTTGTCTGTGGGTTATCATGTATGGCCTTCATTATGTTGTGTTCTTTTTATAACTAATTTGTCAAAAGATTTTATCATAAAAGGATGTCAAATTTTGTCAAATGCTTTTTCTGCATCTCTTGAAATAATTTTTGTATACTTCATTGTTTAAGGTGATGTATCAAATTTATTGATTTACATATTACACATTACATATAACATGTAATATATTTATTTATTAAATTATATTATATATCTATACATATAATTTACCTCCCCAGGTAAATACCACTTGATTATGGTGAATAATCTTTTTTTTTTTGAGACAGAGTTTCACTCTTGCTACCCAGGCTGGAGTGCAATGGCGCGATCTCGGCTCACAGCAACCTCCGCCTCCTGGGTTCAGGCAATTCTCCTGCCTCAGCCTCCTGACTAGCTGGGATTACAGGCACACACCACCATGCCCAGCTAATTTTTTGTATTTTTAGTAGAGACGGGGTTTCACCATGTTGACCAGGATGGTTTCGATCTCTTGACCTCGTGATCCACCCACCTCGGCCTCCCAAAGTGCTGGGATTACAGGCTTGAGCCACTGCACCCGGCCGTGAATAATCTTAATGTGCTTTTGAATTACCAGTTTTAGCACTGCTAGTGTTGAATTTTTGCATCTAGGTTCATCAAGGATATTGGCCTGTAGGTTTTTTTTTTTTTTCCTGTTCGTGTCTCATTTTGAAATCAGGTAATGCTGTCTTCATAGAATGAGTTTGGAAGAGTTCCCTCCTTTTCATTTTTTTTGAAATAGTTGTAAATAATTTTTATAAGTTCTTTTTTAAATGTTTTATAGAATTTGTCAGTGAAAACCATCAGGTCCTGAACTCTTCTTTCTTCTATTTTTTTAGAGACAGAGTCTTACTCTGTCACTGAGGCTGGCTTACAGTGGTGCAGTCATAGCTAACTGAAGCCTCAAATTCGTCATCTTAAGTTATCCTCCTGCCTCAGCCATCTCAGTAGCCAGGACCGCAAGTAAAAACCACTACACATGACTAATTTTTATTTTTATATTTAGAGATGGGGTCTTGCTGTTTGCCCAGGCTAATCTTGAACTCCTGGCCTATAGTGATTCTCCTGCCTTGTGTTCCTAAAATGTGAGATTACAGGAATGAGCTACTCCTTTGGAGTTTCCTTTATTGAGAGACTCAATTGCTGCTTCAATCTCATCATTTACTGTTGGTGTATTCACATTTTCTATTTCTTCTTTCTTCAATTTTAATAGGTTGTATGTGTACAGAGTGTATGTATGTATTCAAGGTTTTTCAATTTGTTGATGTATAATTGTTTGTAGTACTTATGATTATTTGTATTTCTGTAGTGTCCCATCATAGTGTCTCCTTTTTCACCTCTGATTGTGTTTATGTGAATTTTCTCTTTTTTTCTTTGTCTGACAAATCATTTGTCAATTTTATATTTTCAAAAAAGATCCCTTCATTTAATTAATCTTTTGTATTTTTTGTCTTCATTCTATTTATTTGTGCTCAGATCTTTATAGTCTTCTGCTAATTTGGGGCTTAGTTTGTTCTTGATTTTATAGGTCCTTGAAAGACTTTGTTAGGTTATTTGTGATCTTTCCTTTTTTTTTTTTTTAATGTAGAAATATATTGCAATAAACTTCCCTCTAAGGACTGTTTTGCTATATTTCTTAAGTTTTCATATGTTCTGACTTCATCTTTGTCTTAAGACATTTTCAAAATTAACGTTTTTTTCATTGACCCATTGGTTGTTTAGGGATATGTTGTTTAATTTGTATGTATTTGCACAGTTCTGAAGTTCCTCTTGTTGTTTATTTCTAGCTTTATTCTATATGGTCAGAAAAAAACGTGATATAATTTTGATTTTTTTGATTAGCTAAGACTTGTTTTGTGGTCTGACATATCTATCATGGACAATGTTCCATGTGCAAGTGGAAAGACGATGAATTATGCAATTGTTGGTTGACATGTTATGTAAATAACTGTTAAGTTCTTTTGGTCTAGAGTGCAGTCTAAATACGATGTTTCTTTATTGAGATTCTGTCTGAATGATCTGTTCATTGCTGAAAGTGAGATTCTGTCTCAAAGTTCTGTTTATTGCTGAAAGTGGGATGTTCATTGCTGAGGCCAGGAGTTCAACATTGTATTCCTTTCTATCTCTCTTTTTAGATCTGTTAATGTTTGCTTTATATGTTTAGGTTCTCCAATATTGAGTGCATATATATTTACAATTATTTTATTCTCTTGTTGTTCTGACCTCTTTATTATTACATAATAGCCTTGTTTAATCTGTGTTTATAGTTTTTTTTTTTTTACTTGAAGACTATTTTCTCTGATATAAATGTATCTACTCCTGTATTCTTTTGGTTTCCATTGTCATAAAATCTGTTTTTCCATCTGATTACTTTCAATTTATATGTCTGTTTACAGGTGATGTGAATTTCTTGTAGAAAGAATATAGTTAGCTCTTGCTTTAATTCATTTACCCATTCTATGTCTTCTGACTGGATAATTTAATCTATTTACATTCAAGGTAATTATTGATAGATAAGGACTTGTACTGCCATATATTTGTTTTCTTATTTTATTTTAGAATTTTTGTACTTTTTTGTTCCTTTATTGTCTTCCTTTGTAGTTAAGTGATTTTCTCTGTGTGTTTTTGTTTCTTATTCTTTTATTTTTAGTGTATCTATTAAAGGTTTTTGCCTTTTGGTTACTATAAGGCATACAAAGAACATTTCATGGTTTTAATAGGTAATTTTAAATGGATGACAACTTAATTTTGATAATAAGAAATGGGGATAAGAAATCGTTCTGCTTTTTAACTCAATCACTACCCCACATTTTGCATTTTTTAATCTCTTAATTTACATCTTTTATGTCACATATCCCTTAACAAATTACTGTAGTTGTTATTTATAGATTTTTTTTTGTATTTTAATCTTCCTAGTAAAAATATGTAAGTGGTTTACATTCAATTATTACCATATTAGAGCATTCTGAATTTATCTAAATATTTATTTTTGCCTGTCGATACATACCTTCCAATTTTTTATATTATGTGTTAATGCCCTTTTCTTTCAGTTTGAAAACTTCTTCAAACTGTAAGGAAGGTATGGTTACAATAGTTACAATGAATTCTTTCATCTTTTGTTTGTCTCAGAGTGTTTTAATTTCTCTTTGATTTCTAAATGAGAGCTGTGCTGGATACTGTATTCATGGTTGACAGTTTTTTTCTTCAGCACTTGATTCTATTATCTTACTCTCTCCTGCCTGTATTGTTTCTGCTGAGAAGTCTGCTGCTAGGCATATTGGAATTCTCTTATGTATTACATGCTTCCTTTTTCTTAGTGCTTTCAGGACCTACACTTTGTCTTTGACCATTGAAAATTTAATTATAATATATCTTGGGGTTGACTTATTCAGATTAAATCAGATTAGAGCGCTTGGCCATCCTAAACATTTTAATCTTTCTCCAAGTTTAAAAAGTTTTCTGTTATTTCTTTGAATAAGCTTCTAACTCTTTTATATTCTTAGTTCCACAATAAAACCAGTGTTATATAGATTTGTTCTTTTGATGGTATCCCATGGATCTCATAAGTTTTCTTTGTTTCTTCTCATTTTTTTCTTTTTTCTACTCTTACAGTATATTTTCAAAGAACCTGTCTTTGAAATCACTCTTTCTTCTGCTTGATCAGGTCTGCTGTTGATGCTCTCTATTGCATTTTTCAGTTTGTTTATTAAACTTTCTAACTCCATGATTTCCATTTGATTTTTTCCCATTATTTAAAATTCTTTGTTGAATTTTTCTGATAAATTTCAAAATTGTTTCTCTATACTTTCTTAAAGTTCACAGATTTAAAAAAAAGCCATTTTAAATTCTTTGTCTGCCACATTATTCATTTGTATGTCTTTAAGTTCAGTTGCTGACACCTTGTTTTCTCCATTTGGTGAGGCAATTTTTCCTAGGCTATCCTTATTTTTTGTAGACATACCTCTCTGTCTATACATTGATGAATTAAATATTTAAGTCTTCTTGATTTATGTTTGTTTTTGGCTGTTTCTCGGTGGGCTCATTTAGAAATTCTATGTGAATTTCCATTATATTCCATTTCAGCATTAGGAGGTGCCCAAGGCCAAGGTTAGACATAAGTCTTGCAATGGCTTCACCACTGATGCAGTGTAACTGGATGGGCCCATGGGTGATCCACAGAGAGCCACATGGTTGTTGGGGAGAACAGGTCAGGCCATCAAGTCTGGACAGTCTGTGTGTTATGTTTCCCAGAGTGTAGTGCCCATAAACAGCCTTTCTGGTGTAATGTTTCCTCTGGTAGGAATGGCTAGCCACTGCTGTTTCACAGAACTGTTATTGCTAATGCAAACCCCTCTCTATGTCCGTAGCATGCCAGAGGTGATTCAGCTCTTTTAACACTCATGGTGCTGCAGGAGTGAGTCTACGGTGAAGGAACCCAGTATGGAGGTAACAAATAAATATTCATCTTCTGTTTACTTTATTCAGTGTAAAAGGTGTGAGTTCAGGAGGACTTTCTGCATATGATACCATAATGGCCGGGGGGAGAAGTATGTCAGTCACAGAGTACTGGTTCCCTTACTGTCAAACCATGGTTTTACTCATCTTTGCAGTCCAAAAGGGCTTCATAGACTCACTCATGTATTCAGGATTCATTAGCTCTTGTAAAAGTAATTTCATATGTGGATAGTTGTTTATGTAGAGGTGTCCACAGGGGTATGATAACTGGAGAGATCTATTCCATTATCTTGCTCTGCCCCAGTCCTTCCCCTTTCCAACAAGAGTTTGCCTCCTCCTAGTTTTCTTTTTTTTTCTTAACCAAAGTAGGCTTAGCCTTTTAATCCCTTACCCTCTTCCACTTCCAATGCCATTGCTTCTTCATATGCCTGTCATATCTTCCATGCTATATGACCTTCAGCTGATTATTTACAGTATATAAGTTTTAATATCCTATAAATTGGGGATAATAGCATCCATTTGATAGGGAAGTTAAAAATATTAAGTGACATTGTTTATGTTAAATGGAGATAACTTTTTGAGATATATGGAGATGTTTCTGTACTTCTTTGTTCTGGTCTTCTTGTTGAACCAGAAGAATCCATTGCCGTGAAAAGCCATAAAACTGTGATAGAAATTAAAAGTGAGTAGGAACTTATTTAAAAATCAGCAATCTCCTTTTCAGTGTCAAAATAAGAACCAGAAACTTTTAATAAGGCAATAGTCTGAAGAAATAACTTATAGAAGAGCACATAGGTTTTTAAATCCTAAAGGGTTATTTTACATATTCAAGAGTTGAGATTGGCTGCCTTTAATCCTACTATAATTTCAATGTAAGTTTTAGAGTGTGGAAACAGTCAAAGAAAAAAATTGCACTGGAAGAAGTTAAATAAGTAAGGAAGATATTATTCATGGCTATTGCAGTAAGGGAGAGAGGCCAGAACCCAGTCTGAACTCAGCTCCACTGAAACAAAGGGCAGTGGAGTTTTTGAAAGCTGGGGTTGGGGGAGATCATAGGCCCCCTGTCTTTGCTAACTGTCTTTTCGCAAAGAAAAAGTAAACTTTTATTTTTGTGATAGAAAGTAATTTACAACTTGGAGCAAGATTAGGCTCTTACTCTTTCATGGAGACTGAGAGAAAAGGGTGCTATCTTTCTTGAGGATTTCATTTGAAAGGGATGGCTCCCAAGTCCTTGAAAAAGATATTCCTTGTTTTAAATCAGGCAAGTGGCTCCTAAAAGGATTTATATCTCAGAAAGGCAGAGAAAGAATAATGTTACAATGATAACTTTTCTAAAATATTCTAAGAAAAAGGAAGCCAGGAGGCTATAATTGGAAATAATACCATGGAACATTTTGTCTAGCTGAGGGGATGGTTTTAGTCACAGGTATGATGTACGGGGACTTTCTACTGGATAAGAGAAAGAGAAGAACTGTTAATTATGGAGGAAGAAGAAAATTATAAGATGTGACTATGAGAGGGTTCTGCCTATGTTTCTTATCAAGTATCTGGCCCGATCAGCTTTCTGGGACTCAGTCAGGTAGATAGATAAGTAAAGGGTAGACAGATGAAGATCAGAGAATATCCAGTTTGGTGCTTTACTTCTCTGGTATACATAGAATGGCCCAGGAATTATAGAGCAGCAAGGGCAAAGGGAGTTGCCTGCGAGATAAATTCCCTACTCTCAGCTTGTGAATGCTGACTGAAAAGCCCGAATTCTCTCACAGTATGGTGGGAGGAGGACTCATAACTAGCTTGACAGGACTAGGAAACCAGTAGAGATCTGTGTGGGACATGGAGGCCTCAGAATGTGAGGTCTTGGTGAGGTGCTAGGGTGAAATAGTAATGGGTGAGCAAAAACCTCATCAGTGGGTGCCAATACATGCCCAAACAAAGACAGGATTGATTAGCTATATGTTAGCAGATATCGGTGAAGGATACCCAGAGAAAAGATTCCACTGACCATACATAACAGAGACCAGCTTGCTCCAGGTCAGTGCACTGCCACCTCGACCCCATGAGGGCACCTGACTGAGACTTTGCCTGTATGCAGATGCCTTCCGGGATGGATGTGGCAGCAGAAAAATCCTTTAAGAACACAGCCTGCCTTAGGGAGTTTGAAATTTGAATTAAGTATTGAAGAGAATTAATTAATGTAAGAAAGACCCCGTTGCATTTAATTACTAGATTTAAGAGTCTTCCAAACTGTGATGAGAAATAATCAAATGAGATCAATTACAGAAATAAATGAATGCACTTTTAAATTCTTTGCAGATATGTGTAGCTATGTGAAGCTTCAACAAAGTTTACATGTCACATTTGTAAAATGACTTGTAAGTAAGCACTAATAAATATTACTCCTTGTTGTTGTATTTCTAGTTAGCTTTCTTCTCAGTTCCTTGTGGCAACTATTCAATACATTGAGTGCTTAGGTAACTTCTGTCCCTTTCACATTAAGGTCACACGTTTTCCCATTTTCTGCTTCTTTTTCTCTACATTCATTCACACGCTCCCCTTTATTTGCACTTTCCTTCTATTTGAAGTTTTTTTACCTCTGCTCTGGATCCCATTCTCTTATGCCTACTTAGAACCTTTGTTCCACCAATGATCTTACTTCTCTTCCAAATTATCAGAACATGCAAATACAGTAGTCAAATCCTCTTCCATTAAAGAAAATCCTCCACATCTATGATGATGTTTACATCATTATCATTTAGGTGCTACACTCTCTTTTTTTTTGGTAACCAGAATGCTTTGGAAAGTTGTCTACATTTATCTCCACTGATTCAGATACCCCCAACACTACTGAAATCAATCCGTCTCCTGACACCCATGACTTCCTAATTGCCAAGCTCTTATCTTGCATAATCTATACACTGAACAAAAATGCCTTGCAAAATATCGAATTGCAGTTGCTCATTTGTTTCTTTTAAATGTTATTCAGCTGGAGAATATTTTCTCCTGCCTCTGAATGACAATCTGTCCAACTTCATAACACGTTTGCTCACTCTTGAGAGTTTTACCTTCATGTTTTATTGAAAGTATAGTCTCAGAATTTTCAGTCTTATTGTCCAACTTTTTCTCTTCCATTTAATATAGAATATTCTCTTCTTATTTTGATAAGTTTAGGGATGGTAGTTGTCTGTGGGAATGGTGTCAACTCATCCCTCACCCTCATCATGTTAACTGCTGTGGGAGGTGGGTGCTTGGTATTAAAGAATAATCTTTCCAGAAAGATAAAATATTTACTCTCTTGAAAATATAAGATAAAATGTCAAAACATTTTTATAACTTGTTCACTAATTAGGGGGTAGTAAGACATTACAACCAATTTGAAGGGGAATTCAAAGGACACACATATAAGGAAATAGACAAGCTAAAGTAAATTTACAAATAGATGCAAGACTGGTTGATATCCTGGGCCAATAATCATTTGATTCTACCTGAAAAACTTTATTTACGTTCCTATGGATAAGAATCATTTGCATTGCTGTAAAGTTTTTTTGTTTTTGTTTTTGTTTTGCAATGTACAGAGATGAAATAGCTAAAAAATGGTTAAGGGCTCCTACATTGCCAGATAGACCAGAATAATGCACTAGACAAGATATATATTTATATATACTTTTATTTGGTCCATTTCAGGGTCTTTCAGAATTTTTCCTGACGGTGAAAAAGAAAAGAGGAACGGTTTTTCCTTCCTTCCTTCCTTCCTTCCTTCCTTTCTTCCTTCCTTGCTTCCTTCCCTCCTTCCCTCCTTCCCTCTCTCCCTCCCTCAGTGGCTTCGTGCTCTCTCGGCGTGATTGATGAATAAAGATTTTTTTTCCTGGCAGTTTGGAGATACGCATTCCTGAGCACTTCTCTCCTGTGGTTTCTTTGAATTAAGCAACTAAATCTTTATTTTAGTTTATTGCTTATGGCAGTTTTTGTAGTCTTAAGAAGGCTTGTTTCTTGATCATGGCATGTATCCCTTATGAGTCAGCTGTAGACCAGTCTGACTGAGCAGCCTTGATCTAGAACATTGGCAGTCACCATGCTGATGGGAGAGGGAATCTTAAAGCTTCTGCTTGGAAGTGACACATGCCACGTCAACCTACATTTTCTTGGCTAACACATGTCTAAATCTGACCCTTCCTTCAATAGGACAGAAATATATACTCTTCCAGTATATAGGGCCACTGCAGTAGGGACAGCAGATAACTGGTGAATGGTAATATAATCTGCCACGTTGACCACAATGAAAACATTAGCAACCCCCAGAGTTCTATCTGGTCTTCTTAGATTCTTTTTTTTTTTAAATTGCATTTTAGGTTTGGGGATACATGTGAAAAACATGTAAGATTGTTGCATAGGTACACACATGGCAGTGTGTACCTGCCTTCCTCCCCATCACCTATATCTGGCATTTCTCTCCATGCTATCCCTCCCCAAAGCCCCACACCCCGCTGTCCCGCCTCTGTTTGCCCTGACAGACCCCAGTGTATGATGCTTCCCTCCCTGTGTCCATGTGTTCTCATAGTTCAATACCCACCTATGAGTGAGAACATGCAGTGTTTGATTTTCTGCTCTTGTGTCAGTTTGCTGAGAATGATGGTTTCCAGGTTCATCCATGTCGCTACGAATGACACGAACTCATTGTTTTTTATGGCTGCATAGTATTCTACGGTGTATAGGTGCCACATTTTCCCTGTCCAGTCTATCACCGATGGGCATTTGGGTTGGTTCCAGGTCTTTGCTATTGTAAACAGTGCTGCAGTGAACATTCATGTGCATGTGTCCTTATAGTGGAATGATTTATAATCCTTTGGGTATATACCCAGTAATGGAATCACTGGGTCAAATGGGATTTCTATTTTTAGGTCATTGAGGAATGGCCACAATGTCTTCCACAATGGTTGAACTAATTTACACTCCCACCAACAGTGTAAAAGTGTTCCTGTTTCTCCACACCCTCTCCAGCATCTGTTGTCTCCAGATTTTTTAATGATCGCCATTCTAACTGGTGTGAGATGGTATCTCAATGTAGTTTTGATTTGCATTTGTCTAATGACCAGTGATGATGAGCATTTTTTTCATATGTTTGTTGGCCTCCTGTATGACTTTTGTAAAGTGTCTGTTCATATCCTTCACCCACTTTTGAATGGGCTTGTTTGTTTTTTTCTTGTAGATCTGTTTTAGTTCTTTGTAAATTCTGGATATCAGCCCCTTGTCAGATGGGTAAACTGCAAAAATTTTTCCCATTCTCTTGGTTGCCAATTCACTCTAATGACTGTTTCTTTTGCCATGCAGAAGCTGTGGAGTTTGATTAGGTCCCATTTGTCTATTTTGGCTTTTGTTGCCATTGCTTTTGGCGTTTCGGTCACGAAGTCCTTGCCTACGCCTATGTCCTGGATGGTTTTGCCTAGATTTTCTTCTAGGGTTTTTATGGCGTTAGGTCTTATGTTTAAGTCTTTAATCCATCTGGAGTTAATTTTAGTGTAAGATGTCAGGAAGGGGTCCAGTTTCTGCTTTCTGCACATGGCTAGCTGATTTTCCCAACATCATTTATTAAACAGGGAATCCTTTCCCCATTGCCTGTTTCTGTCAGATTTGTAAAAGATCAGATGGTTGTAGATGTGTGGCGTTGCCTCCAAGGCCTCTGTTCTGCTCCATTGGTCTGTATCTCTGTTTTGGTCCCAGTATCATGCTGTTTTGATTATTGTAGCCTTGTAGTATAGTTTGAAGTCTGGTAGTGTGATGCCTCCAGACTTGTTCTTTTTACTTAGAATTGACTTGGCTATGCGGGCTCTCTTTTGGTTCCATATGACGTTTAAAGTGGTTTTTTCCAGTTCTGTGAAGAAGGTCATTGTTATCTTGATGGGGATAGCCTTGAATCTGTAAATTACTTTGGGCAATATGGCCATTTTCACGATATTGATTCTTCCTAATCGTAAGTATGGAACGTTTCTCCATCTGTTTGTGTCCTCTCTTATTTCGTTGAGCAGTGGTTTGTAGTTCTCCTTGAAGAGGTCCTTTACGTTCCTTGTCAGTTGTATTCCTAGGTATTTTATTCTCTTTGTAGCAATTGTGAATGGCAGTTTGTTCTTGACTTGGCTATCTTTAAGTCTGTTATTCATGTATAGGAATGCTTGTAATTTTTGCCCATTGATTTTGTATCCCAACTTTGCTGAAGTTGCTTATCAGTTTCAGGAGCTTTTGGGCTAAGATGATGGGGTCTTCTAAATATACGATTATGTCGTCTGCAAGTAGAGACAATTTGACTCCCTCGTTTTCTATTTGAATACCCTTTATTTCTTTTTCTTGCCTGATTGCTCTGGCTAGGACTTCCAATACAATATTGAATAGGAGTGGTGAGAGAGGGCATCCTTGTCCAGTGCCAGATTTCAAAGGGAATGCTTCCCGTTTTTACCCATTTAGTATGATGGCTCTAGATTTGCCATAAATAGCTTTTATTGTTTTCAGATACATTCCATCAATACTTACAATACAAACTACCATCAGAGATTACTGCAAACAACTCTATGCAGATAAACCAGTAAACCTGGAAGAAACTGATAAATTCCTGGGTACCAGCACCCTCTCAAGCCTAAACCAGGAAGATATGTAAACCTTGAACAGACCAATGAGAAGGGCTTAAAATGAGGCAGCAATTAATAGCCTGCCAACCATAAAAAGCTGAGATCCAGATGGGTTCACAGCTGAATTCTACAAGACATACAAAGAGGAAATGTTACCACTCCTTCTGAAACTGTTCCAAACAATCCAAAAAGAGGGAATCCTTCCCAAATTGTTTTATGAGACTAACATCATCCTGTTACGAAAACCCGGCAGAGACTCAACAATAAAAGAAAACTTCAGGCCAATATCCATCATGAATATAGATGCAAAAGTCTTCAATAAATTATTGGCAAACTGATTGCAACAGCACATCGAAGGCTTATCCATCACGATCAAATAGGCTTCATCCCAGGGATTCAAGGCTGGTTCAACATATGCAAGTCTATAAATGTAATCCACCATATAAACAGAACCGGAGACAAAAACCACATGATTATCTCAATAGATGCAGAGAAGTCCTTTGACAAAATTCAACAGCCATTTATGCTAAAAACTCTCAATACACTAGGTATCAAAGGAACATATCTCAAAATAATAAAAGCTAATTATGACAAATCTACAGCCAATATCATACTGAATGGGCAACAACTGGAAGCATTCCCTTTGAAATCTGGCACTAGACAAGGATGCCCTCTCTCACCGTTCCTATTCATTATAGTATTGTAAGTTCTAGCCAGAGCAATCAGGCAAGAAAAAAATAAAGGGTATTTAATTAGGAAAGAAGGAAGTCAAATTGTCTCTATTTGCAGACAATGTGATTGTATATTTAGAAGACCCCATCATTTCAGCCCGAAATCTCCTAAAACTAATAAGCAACTTTAGCAAAGGATTATAAATCATTCTATTAAAAAGACGCACACACACATATATTCATTGTGGCACCGTTTACAATAGCAAAGACTTAGAACCAACCAAAATGTCTATCAAGGATAGACTGGATAAAGAAAATGTGACACATATACACCATGGAATATTATGCTGCCATAAAAAATGATGAGTTTGTGTCCTTTGTAGGAACAAGGAAGAATCTGGAAACCATCATTCTCAGCAAACTGACACAAGAGCAGAAAACCAAACACGGCATGTTCTCACTCATAGGCAGGTATTGAACAATGAGAACATGTGGACACAGGGAGGGGACCATCACACACAGGGGTCGGTTGGGGGTTGCTAAGGGAGGGACGGCAGAGGGTAGGAAGGGTGCGGAGGGATAACGTGGGGAGAAATACCAGATATAGGTGATGGGGGGATGGAGGCAGCAAACCACCTTGCTATGTATGTACCTATGCAACAGTCGTGCATGATCTGCACATGTACCCCAGAACCTAAAGTGCAATTAAAAAAAAAATGAAAAAAAATGAGAGCACACAAAGGGAAAAACATTCCATGCTCATGGTTAGGAAGAATCAGTATTATGAAAATGGCCATACTGCCCAAAATATTTTATAGATTCAATGCTATTTCCATCAAGCTACCATTGACCTTCACAGAATTGGAAAAGAATACCTTAAACTTCATATGGAACCAAAAGAGAGCCCGCATAGGCAAGACAATCCTAAGTAAAAAGAACAAAGCTGGAGGAATCACACAACCTGACTTCAAACTATACTACAAGACTACAGTAACCAAAACAGCATGGTACTGGTATCAAAACAGAGATATAGACCAATGGAACAGAACAGAGCCCTCAGAAGTAATGCCACAAATCTACAACCATCTGATCTTTGACAAACCATCTGATCTTTCCCAAAGTCCAATGGGGAAAGGATTCTGTATTTAATAAATGGTGTCGGGAGAACTAGCTAGCATATACCCAAACTACTATAAAACATTCCATTTTAAAGACTCATGCACACATATGTTTATTGTGGCACTGTTCACAATAGCAAAGACTTGGAACCAACCCAAATGTCCATCAACAATGGACTGGATAAAGAAAATGTGGCACATACACACCATGGAATACTATGCAGCCATAAAAAGGATGAATTCATGTCTTTCGCGGGGACATGGATGAAGCTGGACTGACACAAGAACGGAAAACTGACACAAGAACAGAAAACCAAACACTGCATGTTCTCACTCATAAGTGGGTGTTGAGCAATGAGAACACAGGGACACAGGGAGGGGTTCATCACACACCA
Organism: Saimiri boliviensis; assembly: GCF_048565385.1. Classification (NCBI taxonomy): domain Eukaryota; kingdom Metazoa; phylum Chordata; class Mammalia; order Primates; family Cebidae; genus Saimiri; species Saimiri boliviensis. Next base: position 120,533,445 of record NC_133451.1, on the reverse strand, counting down.
GGGCTTGTCGGAGGTTGGGGGGCCTAGGGGAGGGCTAGCATTAGGAGAATACCTAATGTAGATGACAGTGTGATGGATGCAGCAAACCACCGTGACATGTATATATCTATGTAACAAGCCTGCACATTCTGCCCTTGTACCTTGGAACTTAAAGTATAATAATAATAAAAAAGAAAAGACATCAAAATGGAAAAGAAAGATGTAGTGTCTCTGTTAACAGATGACATATTATGCATTGAAATTACTAAACACTCCACAGAAGGTGATTAGAAATAATACACTCAGTCTTTTATATCTTCTGGGGATTTGTTTCAGGACCCCCTCAGATAAACTCTGTGATGACCAACTCCCTTACATGAAATTGTGCATAGTTGGCCCTCTGTTTCCATAGGCCCACATCTGTGGATTCAAACCACCGCAGATGGAAAATATGTACAATTGGTAGATTTGGTCCATGGTGGTTTGAGTTCATGGTTGCAGAATCCGTGGATATGATGGTCTGACTATATAACAAATTTACTAAAATTGTAGGATGCACAATGGACATACAAAAGTCACTGCTATTTCTAAAAACTAAGTGAATTGTCTGAAAGGGAAATTTAAAAAACAATATCAAATAAACTACTTTGGAATTAACTTAGCCAAAGAAGTGAAAGACTTGTACACTACAAATTAAAAAAGATTGATGAATGAAATTTAAACTTAAGTAAATGGAAAGACAACCCATGGATTGAAAGAATTAGTACTGCATTATTAAAATGTCTATGTTACTTAAGGCAATCTACAGATTTAATGTAATCTATATCAAAATCCCAATGGTGTCTCTCACAGAAATAGAAAAAATAATCCTAAAATTCATATAGAATCACAAAAAATCCTGAATAGTGAAAGCAATTTTGAGCAAGAACAAAGTGACAGGTATCACATTTCTGACTGCAAATTATATTGCAAATCTGTGGAAACAGACATGCTGTGGTACTGGCATAAAAACAGACACATCAACCAGTGGAACAAAATAGAGAATGTAGGCATAACCCACACATTTACAGCAATGATCACCCAGGATGGGGACAGGAAGACATAATGGGGAGAGGATATGCTCTCGAACAAATGGTGTTCAGAAAGCTGGATATCCACATGCAAAGGAATAAAATTGGATTCCTAGCTCACACCATACATAAAAATTAACACAAAGTGGATCAAACATTTAAATGTAATACCTGAAACCATAAAACTCCTAGAGGAAAACAGGAAAAAGCATTCTTGACATTGGTTTTGGTAATAATTTGTTTAGATATGATGCCAAAAGCACAGGCACAAAGGCAAAATAGATAAATAAATTACATCAAACTAAAAAGCTTCTCCACAGCAAAGAAAACAACTAATGAAATGATAAGGCAACCTATGAAATGGGGAAAATATTTGTAAACCATATCTCTTATAAGGAGTTAATATTCAAAAAATAAGAACACATAAATATTAATACCAAAAATACAAATAACTGATTTTTTTTAAGGCAAAGAACCTAAATAGATACATCTCAAAAGAAGAAATTCAAATGACTAACAGGTATATGAAAATGTACTCAACTTCTCTAAACTTCAGAGAAATTAAAATCAAAACCACAATGAGATATTATGTCACACTTTTTAAAATGACTACTATCAAAAAGACAAAAGATAAGTGTTGGAGAGAATGTGGAGGAAGGAAAAGCCTTATACACTATTGATGGGAATGCAAATTAGTAAAACATTATGGAGAACAGTACTGAGGTTCCTCCAAAGAAAATGGAAAATAGTACTGGCCTGGTGTGGTGGCTCACACCTGTAATCTCATCATTTTGGGAAGCCAAGGCAGGAGGCCAAGAGTTGCAGATCAGCCTGGACAATCATAGCAAGATCCATTCTCTTAAAAAAATTTAACGTTAGCCAGACATAGTGTTGTATACCTCTAGTCCTAGCTACTTGTGAGGCTGAAATAAGAGTATCGCTGGAGCCCAGGAGTTCAAGGCTACAGTGAGCTATGATCTTGCCACTGCACTTTACCCTGGATGACAGAGTGATACTGTTTCAAAAATAAAAGAACTACCACATAATCCAACAATTTCACTTCCAGGTATATGTCCAATGAAATTGACATAAGAATCTTAGAGAGATATCTGTACTCCCTGCTGATTGCAGCATTACATGCAACGACCAAGATATGAAAATAACCTAAATGTCCTCTGGCAGAGGAATAGATGAATGGGTAAAGAAAATATTATATATATATATGTGTGTGTATATATATAAAATATTACTCATCCTTTAAAAAAAGAAGGAAATCTTGCTATTTGTGACAACGTGGATGGAACTGGAGGATATTGTGCTAAGCAAAAAGGCAACACACAGAGACAAATACTTCATGGTCTCACATGTGGAATCTACCACAGTCAAATTAATAAAAACAGAGAGCAGGGCAGTGATTGACAGGGGCTTGAGGAAGCAGAAATAAGGTGAGGTTGATTAACTGGTACAAAGATAATAATTTCTGGAGATACAATGTACAACATGGAGCAACACTGTGTCATATTCTTGTGTTTTGCTAAAGGACTGTATCATTAATTACTGTCAATACACACACAATGGTAAATATGTAGAGATAATAAATATGCTAATTTGCTTAATTGTGGTGATTATTTCAAAAAGTATACAAATATCAAAACATCAAGTTACCTTAAATTTATACAATGTTTATATGTCAGGATATCATTATAAAGCCATTAAGAAAGATTTTGTTAAATAATGTCTATAACCTGAGAACTTTCTCATAACAGGGAGGGCTGGTGTAGGAAAATGAAATTTTGCAACAAGGATAGAGTGAGGGAAATGGGAGATGATTGATCAAGTATTTGAGAAATGAACTGAGTGGAAGCTGCATGTATTTTAGAGCATCAGTCCTCCAACTTTTTGGTGTCAGGACCACTTTACATTTTTAAAAGTTTTTGAGGACCCCCAAAAGCTTTCATTTATTTGGATGATATCGTTTCTATTTGTCATATTAAAAATGAAAGCTGAGAAATTATGTTAACATAAATCATTTTTATTTAAAGTTATCATTTTTAAGCAATAAAGATGGTGCAAAGAGTGACATTGTTTTATAATTTTATGTGTCTTTAGTGTCTGGTTTAATATAAGAAAACTTGGTTTTCCTTTCTTCTTCTCTATCTAATTTCTTTTGGCATCCTATGTCAGGTAGCCTCTGGGAAACTCCAGTTATACTTGTGAGAGAATGAAAGTGGAAAAAGTAAACAAAACCTGTGTATTTTTATGAAAAGAGTTTTAACCTTGCAGAGCCCCTGGAAGGGACCCAGGGACTTCCCAGGGTTCTCTGGCTCATAGGTTCACAGAGTAGAGGGTAAGTCCGCAAGAGAAAGCAGTGATTGGCCGTGGGAGGTCTGGTTGGGTGTTGGTAGAAAAGAGTTTGGGGGTGGAGAAAGTACAGTCGTTGTCATTTGTTTTCCCTTTCCTTTGGGTTCTTGCTGCTGGGATTTCCTTTTTAGATTATTGTATCATAAATTATAAATAGCTGGGATTTCCTTTTTAGATTATTGTATTATTAATTATAAATAAATTATAAAATTTATAAATTAATTATAAATTATTAATGAACATTCTTGATATTGCCTAATGAAAGTTTTTGTTTTGTCTTTCTGAGCCTTGGTACATTTCAAGAAGTTCTCTATCTCATTTATTTTTCCCGCCCAAATTTGGAATTTAGAAAGAATTCATATAGCTATGTTTAGATGATTTACCTTCCTGAAGACATTTTGGGATCATTTATAAATCTCTATAAGCAATGCTATGATGTTCCTTTATTTTGTTTAGAGACTGGGTCTTCACACGTTGTCCGTAGTGAAGTGGCTCGATCATAGCTCACAATAACATCAAACTCCTGGACTTAAGCAATCCTCTACCTCAGCCTCCAGAGTAGCTAGGCCTACAGGTGTGTGTCAGCAAGCCTAGCTTTTTATTATTATTGTTGTTATTTTTATAGAGATGGGGGTTTCATTATGCTGCCCTGGCTGGTCTTCCAACTCCTGGCCTCAAGTGATCCTCCTGCCGTCCACCTGAAGAGTTAGATTACAGGTGTGAGCCACAGTGCTCGTTCTGATGCTGTTTAAATACAAACATGATACTGATACTATATTCCTTGTAGAAACTGTTACGTAAACATAATGGTTTTTGAGATAGGGTCTTGCTCTGTCATCCAGGCTGGAATGCAGTGGTATGATCACATTCACTGCAGCCTCAACCTCCTGGGCTTAAGTGATCCTTTCATCTCAGCCTTCCAGGTAGCTGGGACCTGAGGTCTGAGCCACCGTGACCAGCGAATTTTTCAAATGTTTGGTAAAGACGCGTGTGTCACTGTGTTGCCGTGGGTGGTCCTGACCTCTTGGGCTCAAATTGTTCTCCGGCCAGGTCTCCCAACGTGTTGGGATTGCAGGCCTGAGCCACTGCACCACACCCTAAAAAAAAAAAAAAAAAAAAAAAAAAAAAAAAATTTCGCTTTCTTTATTTGTCCACAAGGTGCCGCTGTTTCCCTTCTGATAACATGAGGCAGCTAACCCAAGATCACGACATACTCTTAAAAAAAAAAAACACCCAACAATCTTACATGTTCTTCACATGTACCCAAAACCTAAAATGTAATTAAAAAAAAAAAAAAAAGAGGATGGAGGTGGAGGGTGAGAACAAAAAAATCACAGTAGTTCATTTTCCATAACTACTAAGTTTTCAAGGTGTTATCAGGTTTATCTCAGAATATGTAAAATTTTTCATGTAGAAACAATTTTTTAGCAATGTTTGCTAAAAAAAATTTGGCATTGTCAGAATGAATATTTCCATTTTTCCCTATAATTTTATTTATAATAATTATATTTTTAGTGATGTAAATTGCTTATAAAAACTCATTGCATGATATACCCAATGACTGAAATTGTCTACTTTGAAGCACAGTGAAATCATCAATCAGCAAACTGGGTCTAACACAGTTCCTTCCATTTTGAGAAACCTATTTACACTCCAGTTTGCAAGTTGTACTTTTAAAAAATTAAAACATTTATAAAATATGTTAACTATGATTGTTTTTAAAAGTAATGATTTTTTTTTTTTTTTTGAGACGGAGTTTCGCTCTTGTTACCCAGGCTGGAGTGCAATGGCGCAATCTCAGCTCACTGCAACCTCCACCTCCTGGGTTCAGGCAATTCTCCTGCCTCAGCCTCCTAAGTAGCTGGGATTACAGGCACGTGCCACCATGCCCAGCTAATTTTTTTGTATTTTTAGTAGAGACGGGGTTTCACCATGTTGACCAGGATGGTCTCGATCTCTCGACCTCGTGATCCACCCGCCTTGGCCTCCCAAAGTGCTGGGATTACAGGCTTGAGCCACCGCGCCCGGCCAAGTAATGATTTTTTTAATGGAAAGGAAATAAATTGAAGCTCTGTGCTGGAAAATGCAAAAAACAAATCAGCATTCTTTGTAAATAGATTTTACTGCTGGTTTAGAAATTACCTTATGTGCTTTTTAGATGATGGAGAAATGAAATCAGCTGCAGTTAGCACTGTGCATGCATTGCATTTGCTGTGTCACTTTCAGAAAGATTATGCAGTATTGGTAGGTCAGGATTCTCAAAATGATAAGTTCTAAAAAGAGGCTAAATGAAAAAGAATTTAAAAAGCAAGCCTAGCTGTTTAACATTTACACTGAAAAGATGGTGGAATATTGGAAGGTCAGGATTCTCAAAATGAAGCGTTCTAAGGAGAGTCTAAATGAAAAAGAATTTAAAAAGCAAGCCTAATTGTTTAATATATACATGGACGAGTTAAGGGGAAATCCTGGACTGGGAGCTGTGTTCTGAGTTTTACTATCAGCGGCAGCTACAGCAGGCCAAGCAGACATAGCTGCTGAGGCTACATGGGACTTGAGTTGACTGGCAATTGGCACAGAAAGAGAGGACCCTCACCAGAGTACTGGCCAAATATGCAGGGTTTTGTGTTCAGTAAAGCAGGGTGTGAATGTGTATCCCAAGGGTAAAACTGACGCTAGAATCTAGACCTGGTGACTGAACTGGGTCCACAGTGATGGGTAGGATGAAGTAGTCTCAGAAATCCAAGCCAGCCAGAACCCATGTTCTGCAGATACTGGCTGATCAGCTATGGTTAAGAGGTTTCATTCCACTGAGCAAACATTCCTTGATTGTTTAGGTTAGCATCCCACAGGAGCAGGACAAATTTAGAATTTGTCCATGAAGCTGTAGTCCCAGAGCTTATGCTTCAATGGACGAGGGAGGAAAGAGAATCTCAGGATGGGAGATGATTATATCTAAACTGAATTCTCAAAATAAAAGGAACCCTATGTCTTTGTCTGCTCCGGCTGCTGTTAGAACAACTGTAGACTGTGTAGTTTAAACAGTATATATTTGTTTTTCAGAGTTCTGGGAAGCCAAAGATTAAAATCTGTGCCAGCAGAGCCAGCGTGTGGTGAAGGCCGTCTTACTGGTTTGCAGGTAGCTGTGTTCTCGTATCTTCACATGGCTGAAAGAAGAGGGCTCTAGTCTCTTTCTCTTCTTGTTAGGATGCTAATCCCATCATGGGAGCTCCATCCTCAGCTAAACCAAATCAATTCTCAAAAGTCCGCCTTCTCATGCCATTCTGTTTTGTTAGAGTTTTAACAAGTGAATTTGTTGATGCAAACATGCAGTCCATAGCATCTTATCTAATCTAAATCGGTTGCCCCTTGAATAAAATTCTAGCTACTATAATAAGACTTAAAATTATGACTTGGTTCTTGCCAAAACTGTCTATCTGGATTTGTTAGAAACCAAGCATACTTGAACATTTCCTCTAAAGATTTTCTCATTCCTACCCTATTAGATATATTTACAGAATTCTTCAATAATTACATATACAAGGCTTCTATTGGCGTTGACTAAAGCTTCTATTAGCTTTGACTATTGTAAGCAGCTTTATAGCACTGTAGGTAAAAGCATGTGCTTTGAAATTATACAGTAAAATTTATTAAATGCTAAGCACTTTATATTTATCATTTAATTTTATCGTTGTAATCACCTTCATTATTACCTCCATTAAACCCTATTTGTTGGCTACTCATATTATTCTGATTGTGTAAAACTAAATTTGAGAGGCTTTCCCAGTGTCACGTAAGTTAACAAGTGGCATAGCTGGGGTACGAATTAAAGTCTACCTGGTTCCAAGATCTATTTACCATTGTTCTGCAGTATGTACTTTTTAGGTCCCTGAAAATGCAAACACCTTTCTTTTGAAATCTCTCTTCTTTCTGGATAGTGGCTTTATTATATGTGATTAGAGCACCATATTTCAGGCAACAAGTTCTTTGAAATCTTTCATTTCCACAGTGAGAAAAGGATCCGTTCTGTAGCATTGTCAGTTGGGAAACATCATTTGGAGGCTATCTTGTTTAAGAAGTAGAAGACACAGCTGGGGGCCTGCAGAGGACGGAAAGCTCACAGCTTCTGTCTCTATCTCCCTTTCACTTTCTCTTCAAGGAGATGGATCTCTGTGGTTGGTCAAGCTTAAGGGTCCATTATAGGCCATGGCTAATGGTAAAATTTTTCTAACTCTAGATGAAGATTTACGGGCAAGTTGGAGAGTTAGGGTAGCTTGTGGCTGCACCTTTTAGAAGAAAAGTCTGTTCATTGCTTTCTTATTTGTGGAACTCCTCTCTTCCCCCAAATGCTTGGTAAGACGTGCGTGAAGACCAGTCCTGTGTCAGTAGACTTCATATCCACTCTTCTACTAGTCACACAACCGCAAACAAATAAGAAAAATTAAACAAAGCTCAGACACGCTCCCCTGGCGTGGAGGCCACTTTCTGGGGGGCTGCTTTCCTCTACCCTGGACTCTTCTGGATGTTTGGCTCTTTCTTAGATCAAACCAAGACATGGGTTTGGGATTGGAGAGAAGTAGTTGAAAGGGGTCTCTGGCCTGTTTTGGTATTTAGACCAAGTAAGTAACAGAGTTTTCTGGCTTTAAGCTCAGCTTAGTAGAGCTTTCTCTGTGTTGGGGAAAATCTCTAGATAATAATAAAGTGGTATTTTACTCTGCTTTATTTTCTGTACATGTTATCTCTTTGTTAGGTATGTTGTGGGAGATTTGTTCTCTGGCCAATATGATCTTAATTGCCTTCATTATTACCAACTTTATTGTCTTTGCAGAATTAAAATTTAAATGGACATTCAGGAAACAAGTCTGGTGAGAGAATTATGTTATATGAATGTTTCAGCATCTGCCTTAGGGACATTGATTTTTTTCCCCACTTGTTTTTCCATCAAGCTCCAGGCTTGCAAAAGAGTCATTATGTATTCTCAGACAGACTTACTGATTGGCTAGTGGTAAGTTAAACCACGGCCTGTAGGACTGCCGGGACCCATCTGCTGTCACCGGCCAGAAACCCCCTGTTTGGAGGTGTGCACTGGAAGGCTATTCATACTTACTGATATATGCTTTTTTCTTAGCACTATGTTAAGTACTGGACACCTTCAACAATTTGGAATATTGTTACATTCAACCTCACAATACCCTGATATATATGTTATTAGTTCCGTATTACAGATGACTAAACGAGATAAGAGAGGAAGAGGTCCACACAACTGGGAAGAGGCGGTACTGGGATTGGAAGGAGTTCTGTCTCACCCTGGACCACCGTTTCCATGCTGTGAAACATTATTGACTAATGACTTACAAGAATCAAAGAAAGGACTCCATTAGAGTCTATTAAAGTCCTTTCTTTGATGCTTATAAGTCATTAGTCATCAATAATTTATCTCCAAAGTGTAGGTTTCACAGGAGGAGATGCCACTTGATGCTTCATGGCTTAAAATGGAGATGTGGAACGTGGTGGGAAGCACAAGGGAAGGTTTTATTGATAAACTTCAAGAACTTTGTGGGGCTCTGAAAGGCTGTCTTCAAATTGCTTGTCCTACTGCCTCTTTCATATTAGTTCAAATGTCTTATGAGTATGTCTTTTGGGTTAAATTAAGGAAAATCTCCATGATAAGTAAAAAACAAAGAAAAAGCCCCCAAAGAATAGAAAGAGGTACTATGAAAAATCAACTCCAATTTCTCGGAGTTTTGTTAACCCAAAGAAGCCTTGGTCCAATTGGAAGAAGACAGAATTAATTTTGACAGTCTCTAGCAAAACCTTTAGAGTTCAACGCCCTCTAGACCATAAGTAGAAAGAAGTTCACTTAATAGTTTCACGAAATCAGTTAGTTTGTATAGTTGAAAGGTAAACAGACACACAGGACTGTGAAGTTTTGACAGGGGTAAAAGACAAGTCTGAGTCCAGTGAGCACAGGCAGGCCATGAAGGAGCAGGAGCAGGACAGTGCTGGGAGGCTCAGGAACTGGCCACCTCTGTGCTGGCTGAAGATCACAAAAATCAACACAGCTTTCTCCAAATGCTGCCCATGCCTGATGGAATTAAACAGAGCTCTGAGAAAGACAGCACGGGGGCTGAGGATGGGTCCTGAGCTGCCTACACTCATCAATATTTTGGCCAGTGGCTATGCACTCAGGGGTAATTTGCCTAACTTTCTTGATCCACACCAGAAAGCTTGCTTTTGAAGTGGGTTGGAACACTCCCAAAGGGACATGCTTCCTGCTCTTGGTATTGCTGCCAAAAAGAAAAGATTCTGCTTTTCATCAGCTGTTTATTTTCGCTCTGTGTATTTCTCTAGCGCCTATTGCTGGTGGCCCTGGTTATGCTAACAAATAGTGTAGCTGCAGCAGCAGAACAGAAAAGACTCTCCTGGCAATTTCAGGTCCAGGCTGGCCTAGGAACAGGCTCAGGGATGTTTGGATGCTTGAACGCAGGCGAGCTGGAGATTTGAGGCAATTCTTTTGACATGAGGCTGGACATTCTTTATAGTTTCCCCAGACATGGGAATTGGCAAGGCTTGAAAAAGAATCACTGGCAGGAAGTTCATTTTCTTTATTGCTATCTCCCCAACCATAAAACTAAAAGCTTTTTACCTAAATCATGTTAGCCGTCTCGTGGGAGTAGGAGATCATTTCTTTCGGAGTCTTTCCCAATTGGAGTCCAGTCCTAGGTTGGTTTCCACGGTCTGTTTGAATTTGAAGAGCTTTCTAATTGATGCTTCTCATCTGCTCTCCAACCAGGCTTCTGATTTGCTGTCACCCACTTTTCTCCCTTCCTCCTTACCAAGCCTCATAGTCTGGAAATGAAATTTCTTGTACTGTAAACTTCATCATGCTGATTTCATCCCTTCAAATGAATCTTCCTTTGTTTGGGTTTCCTCGAACTGTGTGACTTAGTGTTGTTTAACTCTTTCAAATAAACAGAAAAATGGAAGCCTCTTTTGGTGTCTAGTGATCATGTAATAAAACATCTTGAGACACTAATCCTGTGCTTTGTGCTTTGTTAATGAATGAAAATCTAGGAATATTCTTATTTGAAAAATTTTAAAATATAATAGCTGTCATGACAACGAATGCTCTCTACATTTCTGGTATGAAATAAGAAGTCAGAAGCCCTACCATCTACACAGTGCACGGTTCTACCAGCCATTTCTGTGTGACTTTAAGCAAATCACTTCTTTCCTGTGCTTGCATTCTTTTTATGTAAAATGTGGATAACTTTGTGTGTCTCACTTAATTCACAGAGTGACTATATCATGTACAGCAAAATTTAGTGTAAAGTGTAAAGATCTGTAATTAGGTAGAATGTTACCTGTCATTTTTAAGCTTTTTAAATCCTGGGGCAGTGGAGGAAGTATTCCTCTTATGGTTAAAAGGGCATTCCTTTAATAATGTCCCTTCTTTTCCTGACTTTTCAGGGATTCTGTTTGTTGCTTTTCCATTCGTCACCTGCATCTTCAGTCTCTCTCCTTCTTAATTCTTTCTGTCAGCATTTAAATATAAACTTTTTATTTAAAAAATTTTCTATCCTGGAGAAACCTTACCTTTGACTCTCTGTATCTTTCCAGCTACGAAACAGTTTCCTCCTTTCTTGGACAAATTTTCCTCAAGGATTTTCCTCACTGACTGGCTCCTCTTTCTCATTTTCCTTTCAGTCTTTATTCAGGTCAGTTTGGCTTTCACTTTCATGAAGCCCATTAAACTGCTTGTGCTAAGGTCACCGTGTAAGAGTGCTAGGGCTTCCGTCACAAGCTGCCACGGACTGAGTGGGTTATCTTCTGACAGCTCTAAAGGCTGCAAGTCCACGGTGGAATGTCAGCAGCTTTGCTTTCTTGTGCAGATGGCTTCCTTCCTGCTGTGTCCTGAGGCTGTGTTGCCCGTGTCTCAATCTCTTTTTATATGAACGTCTGTCATATTGGATCAGGTTCTACCTGTATGACTTCATTTTACCTTACCTCTTTGAAGGCCTTATCCCTAAATATAGTCCCCTTCTGAGGTCGTGGGGGTCTGCACATCAACATATGAATCTGGAGGAGACACAATTCAGCACCCCAGAATTGGTGATTCATAAAAGTTACCAATACTTTTCCTTTCTCTCCCTCCCTTCCTGCCTCCCTCCCTCCCTTCCTCCCTTCCTGTCTTTCTTTTTCTTTCTCTCTTTCTTTTGCCCTCCTCCCTCCCTCCCTGCCTTCCTTCCTTCTCTATCTTTCTCCTTTCCGTTTATTTACCTTTGTTTACATAAAATTTATGGGAAACAAGTGCAGTTTTGTTCCCTGCATAGTGGTCAGTTCAAAGCTTTTAGGGTATCCATCACCCAAATATCATATATTGTACATATTAAGTGGTATATAAGTCCAGTGGGGTCTCAGGAACATTCAGTAGAGTTGACCTCAGACCTCTTCCTCCGGCTTGAACTGGTTTCTTATCAGCTCCTCCCTCTTTACCCAAACTTTAAATTTTGAAATTCCTCAATCCTGGGTCCTCTTCTGTTCTCACTCTGCTCTAAGCTTGTCCAACCCATGGCCTGTGGGCCACGTGTGGCCCAGGACAGCTTTGAATGCAATCCAACACAAATCAGTAAACTTTCTTCAAGCATTATAAGATTTTTTTTGCAGTTTTTTTTTCTATTTTAGCTCATCAGCTATTTTCAGTGTTAGTATATTTTATATGTGGCCCAAGACAATTCTTCTTCCAATGAAGCCCAGGGAAGCCAAAAGATTGGACACCCCACCCACACAGACTCTAGACAAGATTTTATTAATTCCTACGGCTTTAGATTCCATTTATATGCATATGGCTCCTATAGACCTCTCCTCCCAACCTCCAAAATATTATGTGCACCTGCCATCTTGAAATTTCCACTGGGATTTTCACAGGCATTCCTAAAATCAGAACTCAGAACTCTTGAGTTCTGCCCCCAAATCTATACCTCTTCCTCAATCATTTTCTTTTTGTTTCTTTCTTTTCCAGCCTTACTGTTCTTCATAAAAATTACCTCCATTTACTCACTTGCTTCTTCCAGAAAGCATCATCATCCTTGATGCTTTCTTCTTCCTGCCACCCTCCTAGTCCTGTTATTTCACCTTCAAAATGTGTGCTGAAATAATCCACTCCTCTGCAAACATACACTCCTCTTTCCCACTTTGTGCTTCTCCAATACCTTCTCTATGGTTCACACAGAGATGTTCTCCAAAAATTTCAATTAGATCATGTCTCTCCTTTGTTTAAAAATCTTTAATGATTTTCTGCCCACGAGCTAATTCCACTAAACTGCAAGGTCTAAAGATGCAAGGTCTAGGTTTGCCTTATTTATTTCTGTTTATGCAGAGCCTAACCTTGCATTTAGTAGGAACTTAACACATTGACCTAGGTCTTGTCCACCTCCTCAGCCTGACCTCTGACGGTAGCACCCATAGGTCTCAGTCCAGTTACTCTTCCATCAGATCCCTGAGCTAGCCTGGGATCAGCCCTCATCTCAGGGCTGCCTGGGCCATGATGCATTCACTCCTACCTTGTTGGCTGGCATCTGATTATATTCTTGCTACTGTAAATAGTGTCAAATGCAGTCACATAAGCATCCCTGGGGGCTTGCTAGAACTCAGGTATGACCCTAGATCCAGTGAATCAGAATCTGCATGTTGACAAGGTCCCCAGGTGATTCATATGCACGTTCAAGTTTAGAGTGCTTTGCTCTAGATCCCAGCCTGAGTGTTAGTTCTTTAAAGAGACCTTTCCAACTGGCCAAATCGTATTAGGTCATGTGATGGATTCACTCACAGCATCTGTGATACAGAAGGGAAAAGCAGGGAAACCCAAGCAGTGGGTGTCTATTGATCAGAAGCTGTTCACTTTAGAGTTTTACGTAAGCCTGATCCTATCAAAAATTCAGGATTTTGTAGAGAAACATACAAAGTATGTGAATAGTTTGATTTGAGCAAACTGAAAATTGCCAGTTTTGTTTGCTTTAACCACAATTTTTGCATTCTCTCTGAAAAATCCCTTGTTATAGGTGCTTAGTTTTAATTTGCCACATTATGACACCATGGGAATAATGCACAGCAGTGATCCTCAGTTGGTTTGGGTTTTATCCGTAGTTGCGGCATGCATTGTAGAATGTCCAGCTAGAACCCTGTTCTTTCAATTACTTTCAGTGGTGAAACCACATTTACTTTTGCACTAACCTAATAGCTTTGCTACGAGTCGATTGTTCTCTCTCTCTCTCTCTCTCTCTCTCTCTCTCTCTGTGTGTGTGTAGGGGGTGGTTTTTTTTTTTTTTTTTGCAAACACTTTAGATACTGCATAGTGGATGTATTGGTTTGTGGTTACTGGGATCTTCTGTCTTCTGTGTATTCTGTTGAAGCTAAATAATCCCATTACTGTGGAACTCCAGCACTTTAAAAACGATTGCATAGTGAGTATTCAGCTGATAAACTAAACCACAGCACAGCTTATTACTATGAGATGAAAGAAAGCAGACAAATTAAAAGTAAACGCTGCTTAAACTTATCTCAATGCATTTTCTAAAGTGTTACACATTTATTGTATTCTTTACTTGTAAGATATTTTGTTGTGTGTACTGCCAAGTATTTCAAGATTTTGTGGGTGTAAAATATTCTATTAATTTAACTGGAAAAGTTGTATTTATTCAACAAGCAAACTGAAAGTGTTGGCAAAGATGTAATTTTGAAGTACAATCCCACTCATGCCTGGAGTATTACAGCTGCTCCTTGTTTGTTTAATAATAGAACTGATGACTAGTTAATTTGAGAGGAAAGTTGGGTGCAGGTGTCAAGCTATTTAGATGTTACGGAGGACATGTGACATCTGCTGCAAGCTATATGGTGAAAGCAAAACAGAAGTTAAAATCAACCCTTATGTCAAATCTGCATAGTTTCAGATTTCAGAGAGTTTCTCTGTATGTTGAGCCTAGAAATTTAGTAGAATTCCAAGGGAATAAGAGAGGGACCAACATCTGTGAATTGCCTTCTATGGGGCACTCATTCACTCATCAGGACAACTCTTCAGCAGGTTTTATTTGCTCCGGTTTACCTAGATGGAAAAATTGAGACCCAGAATCCATGCTTTTCTTTGCTAGTTACACATTAGAATCACCAACACGACATTAAGAAAACACACACCCTGCACACCCATTAGGATGGCTACTATCAAAAACGGAAAAACAAAAACAGGGGCTGGGTGCCGTCGCTCATCCCTGTGATCACAGCACTTTGGGAGGCGGGGGCAGGTGGATCACCTGAGATTGGGAGTTTGAGACCAGCCTGGCCAACATGTTGAAAGCTCATCTCTACTGTAAACAGTACAAAAAAGAATTAGTCAGGCGTGGTTGCATATGTATGTAATCCCAGCTAATTGGGAGGCAGAGACCAGAGATCACGGCTGCACTCCAGCCTGGGAGACAGAGGGAGGTGTGATCTCAAAACAAAACAGAAAAACAAAAACACCCAGAAAATAACAAGTGCTGACAAGGATGTGGAAAAAATTGTAATTCTTGTGCATTGAGGGTGGGAATGAAAAATAGTACATCAGCTGTGGAAAATATATGGTTCCTCAAAAATTTAGACATAGAATTAGCATATGATTCAGTAATCCCACTCATATCTATAAATCTCTATCTCTGTGTATGTATCTATCTCTACCCATATCTATCGTCAAAAGAATGGAAAGCAGTTACTCAAGTAGATACTTGTACACCTGTGTTCTGTCCACTTTTTTTCTTTTTTTAAGAGACGGGGTCTCACTGTTTCCCAGGCCAAGTGCAGGCGTGTTCACAGAGATGATCCCCCTGCTGGTCAAACTGGGTGTTGTGCCCTGCTTTGTTTCCAAGCCAGGCCCCTGCTTAGGCAATCTGCTGGTCTCCTATTTGGGAGGTCACCGGACTAATGTCGAATTTTATGCAGACATCTGATCAGCATAGCACACTGCAGCTCAGAACTCCTGGGCTCAAGCAGTCTTCCTGCCTCAGACACCTGAGTAGCAGGAACTACAGACACACGCCACCATGCCTGGCTACTACACCTGTGTTCATTGCAGTATCACAGCAGCATCATTTACAGCAACCATAAGGTATAAACAACCTAATGTAAGGTTGAGTGAAAGGCTGGACAAGGCAGACCCAGGGTCAGGTTTAGCAAGTTTACTTCAACCTTCCAGGCTGGCTGCCTCACCATAGGCAGTGAAGGCAGCAGCCTGGCTTACAGACTGTAGGGATTATATAGGGGTTGCAGGTGGGTGGGTGCTATTCTAAGAAAAACTGCCTCTTAGTTCTTAGGTGCTAACATCCTGCTTAATTGGGTCACCATCCTGGGTTCGAGAGCCAGGTGTGAACACATCCTGGAACCTAGGTGCCCTGTTTGCAAGGCGTGGGGGTGTTTTTGCTGTGAGCTCAGCTTATCGGGGGAGAACGGGCAAGGTGGTCTATGGGCTTGCAGTGCTGTGACCCTAACACCTAAAAGTCTATTGATGAATCGATTGATAAACAAAATGTGCTATAGACATAAAATGGATATTAGTGAGCTTTGAAAAGGGAGGGAATTCTCATAATTGCTACCACATAGGTAAAACTTAAAAACATTAAGTGAAACGTCAGGATGCAGACCACGTGATTCCATCTACATGAAGAACTTGGAACAGGCAAATTAATAGCGAAAGTAGAATAGAGGTTTTCAGGGCTGGCAGAGGCAGAAATGGAGGGTTAGTGTTTAATGGGCACAGGGTTCCTGTCTGGGGTGGAAGCTCTGGAAATGGATAGTGGTGATGATTGCACAGCAGTGTGACTGTAGTTAATGATTCTGAATGCTTTACCAAAACCAACAAAACAAATAAAAACACATCGCTTAGGCTTCCCAGTCAGACAGGTGACGGGATTGGTTCCTGTGAGAGCTGCTTCAACCCCTCTTGGTTGTACTTAGGCCTGATTGCTCTGGAAAGCCCCACACATGAAAGCCAGCTCTGGTTCTGTCTCTTCTCCATTCCTCTGCTCCCACCGTCTCTCAGCTGGGCATTATGAGAAAAGCAAGATGTAAAACTGTTCTGTTTATTTAAATAACCAAATAATCTCTAGGACTATTGCTAACTAACCCATGGGACTCCCACTACCTATGTGAAATTCTGATGAGGTGAAGTGTCCCTAGAATCCTGCCACCTAGTCAGGAACTCAGGTGTCAGTAATTTCTTTTTCTTTCTTTCTTTTCTTTTCTTTTTTTTTTTTTTGAGACGGAGTTTCGCTCTTGTTACCCAGGCTGGAGTGCAATGGCGCGATCTCGGCTCACCGCAACCTCCGCCTCCTGGGTTCAGGCAATTCTCCTGCCTCAGCCTCCTGAGTAGCTGGGATTACAGGCACGCGCCACCATGCCCAGCTAATTTTTTGTATTTTTAGTAGAGACGGGGTTTCACCACGTTGACCAGGATGGTCTCGATCTCTTGACCTCGTGATCCACCCGCCTCGACCTCCCAAAGTGCTGGGATTACAGGCTTGAGCCACCGCGCCTGGCCAGTAATTTCTTTATTTGTACTACAAGAAGGGATGGGGAAAGAGAAATGAACAGACTTGGAAGCTTCTCTGAGGCCCTAGAGAAGACCTCTGGGCTCCAAACAACAGAGGGCAGGAGCAGGGAGGGGAGTTGATGACTCCCAACTGTTTTTCCAGCCCCTGCTCCCCTGTTTCTCCCCTTCACCACTGCAGCTTCCCCAGGTCCTGGGTCCCGGGCCATCATCTCTTTGAAACACCTCCCTTCTATCCCCTTTAATAAAGGGGCATGAGTTAAGTGAACATGCTGATTTGTATTCACTTACCTTGATTCAGAAGTTGTGTTTAGTTCCACACAAGAAAAGGAATGTGGATCTTTTTCACACAAAAAAAGTGTGAATGTAGTTAATGATACTGAATGCTTTACCATTTTTTACCATGTAAAAAATAATGCTGAAAAAACTCACTGTGTATCATCTTAGTCATCTTTTCCTGGGATGTAATCTATACATGCCGTCTATTTAAGACCATTGCATCTGTGTATGTGGTTTGCTTTCTCCTCATGTAAAATAGAATGTTGGACCCACATGGGTTTGGGCCACAGTCCAGAAAGACACAATCCTGAACATCATAATCCCAAATGTTGAAGTCCCAAAAGATCTAAATCACTAGTCTAAAATCCTGAAAATTACAATTCTCAAAAAAAAAAAAAGTTCTGAAAATACAATTCTGGAAAAAAAATATTAAAACATTCTTTAAAAAGCATTTATTTATATTTTTAAGATGGGATATATTTGGGAAACCTATAAAACACAACAGAACAGTTCCTAGGCCACTTTACACAATCAATAGGCAATAATAATGTACATATGTTTGCAAGCATAAACACTCAAGTATACCAATGAGAGTCTTATGGGTTTAACAGTAATGAACAGATGAGTTGTACTCATAAAGAAATGGGTCAAAAAATGTATGAATGTATGGTTGGTAACTGGATGCACTCAGCTTATAACTTAGGTCAGCTGAAATACTGTGATAGACAAAGTAAGTCTTTTGACCAGATTCATCAAAAGCTGGGATGGGTCACCACCTAATATGCAGTCAAAGAGCTGAGATCTTGAGAATTTTTTTCTTTCCCAAATGCAAATGTGCAAAAGGATATTTTCTCATTTATTAAGGCAGCTTTAATGTTTTTATGTACACATACAATGCTTACACACAAACTCAGTGTTGTGTTAACGTACTCTCTTGGAGACAGAGTTGCCAAAAAAAAAAAAACAAAACATAAAACAAATTAGAACTCTCTAAAAGTCTTTACACAATTTATACCTCCAGTATTGGAAATGATACTAAGATGAAACGTATAGCATAGTGAGTTGTAAAAAATAATGCTGACAATTTAAAATAGTGGAAAAAAATGGAAAAAACAACTAAAAAGAAAATTGACATATAAAAAGTATATTACAGGGATAGCTTATAAGCATTTGAATTGTTCATAATAGCTGGCTGACTTTGATGATCATTAACTGTATTATGATGTCTTGCATCACAATGAATAGTTGCCTTTTTTGTTTCTAGGACTTGACTCATAAAAATACATTCACATTCATTTCCTATGTAGCACTGCTGTTTTTGAAATTCTTCTATAATTTCATATACACTGACATGAGCATTTTCTCTTATGTTTTTCAATCCTCTATGCCATGGTTCTCTATTGTTTTGAGTATGTAGAAATTCATTTTGCAGACCCTCATTTACAGGCCACACATTTGGCAGAAGCAGTACTGTTGATTGAACAGCAACACCATTGCCTAAATGACTTCTTATCCTATCTTGCAATTTATTATTTTCAAACCAGTCCATAATTTTGCTGGCTTCTTCAGGCAATTTTTGTTTTAATTTATTAAAGGTCCTGGAATTTTATCAGGTGGAACAAATGCCTATACAGACAAATGACACATTTTTAAACTGAAAGTTTCATTATTGCCATGTGGCTTGGCCAATCCACTCACCTGAGTTTTCTGGCAAATGAATTGGACTGAATGGAAAATACAAACCTTGCTGGTAACACCTTGCAATTCGCTTTTAGGAGCCTTGATCACACCTAATTAAAAACTTGCCATTATAATTTGGGGATCCAATGAAAATCTATTTTCTTCTGCAAAGCCCACCACATCTTCAAATAAGCATTTATAAAGTACTTCACTTTTTCCAGTTTATTAAATTATAAATAGAAAGATTGAATTATAGAATTTTGTAATCCAATAGGGGCATAAATTGTATAAAGTTGATTTTTAAAAAAAACCCACTAGGGACAGTTTTGAAAGTGCCATTCATCAGCCAAAGTGAAGTATGCATCAGTTTTGTTATGTTAGACTTAAGAGTAAATAAATATGTTTATCTTTTTTGACAGTCAAATCCCTAAACAAGAATCGTTCATGATTTAATATGTCTTGTAGCACTGGAGGAAACTCTGTGCCAGTGGTTCAGAAGGCCACTGAACTTGTTGAACTCCTTTTATTTTCTGACCAAAGGCATTTTGTGAAGGCAAGCATGATGATATGTATAGAGAGGCAGAAGTTGTACATAATTACATAATTTGGCAGACAAGATTTTGTGCATTTTTAATTCCATTTTTCACTTCTGTGATATTCAAGACATTTAAAACATTGATGGCAGATCTTCCTCACCTAGTCTCAGACCCACACACTGATCTCTTCTGAGAAAACCTTCACAGACATACCCAAAACAATGCTTTCCCAGCTTTCCACGGAATCCTTAATCCAGTCAAGTTGACACCTGAAAGTAGGTCCACAAGTCCACCTTTAGATTTGGCACCCATAGGGACCAAGAATAAACAAAGTAACTGTTACATCTAACACAATGCAACTAATGTGGTACAACTATCCTGTGATTGTGATTTTCTGGATTTTAGGTGTTAAGAATTTAGATTTTAGGGCTGGGCACCATGGCTTGTGCCTGTAATCCCATCACGTTGAGAGGCCAAGGCAGAAGGATCACTTGAGCCCAGGAGTTTGAAACCAGCCTGGGCAAGAGTGAGACCTCATGATATGGTTTGACTGTGTCCCCACCCAAATCTGATCTTGAATTGTAGTTCCCATAATCCTCACATGTCATGATGGGGACTCAGTGGGAGGTAATTGAATCGTAGGGCTGGTTACCCCCATGCTGTTCTCATGATAAGTTCTCACAAGAACTGAGGGTTTTAGGAGGAGCTTTTCCTTCTTTGCATGGCACTTCTCCTTCTTGCTGCCTTGTGAAGAAGGTGACTTGCTTCCCCTTTTGTATTCTGCCATGATTGTAAGTTTTCTGAGGCCTCCCCAGCCATGATGAACTGTGAGCCAATTAAACCTCTTTCCTTTACAAATCACCCATGCTCAGCTATGTCTTTATTAGCGGTGTGAGAGTGGACTAATACAGTACGTTGGTACTGAGGTAGTGGGGTGTTGCTATAAGGATACCCAAAAATGTGGAAGTGACTTTGGAACTAGGTAACAGGCAGAGGTTGAACAGTTTGGAGGATTCAGAAGAAGACCAAAAAATGTGAGAAAGTTTGGAACTTCCTAGAGACTTGCTGAATTGGGTTTGATGAAAATGCTGATAGTAACATGAACAGTGAAGTCCAGGCTGAGGTGGTCTCAGATGGAGATGAGGAACTTTGTGGGAACTGGGGTAAAGGTGACTCTTGCTATGCAGAAACTGATGGTATTTTGCCTCTACCTTAGACATTGGTGGAACTTTGAACTTGAGAGAGATGGTTTAGGATGTTTGGTGGAAGAAATTCCTAAGTAGTAAAGTAAGTGTTCAAGAGGAAGGAAGCAGACCATAAAAGTTTAAAAAATTTTTCAGTTTGATGATGAGATAGAAAAGAAAAATCCATTTTCTGGAGAGAAATTCAAGCCAGCTGTGGAAATTTGCATAAGTAATGAGGAACTGAATGTTAATCACCAAGACAATGGGAAAATGTCTTCAGGGCATGTCAGAGACCTTCATAGTAGCCGGTCACAGGCGAGGAGGCCTAGGAAGAAAAAATGGTTTCATGATCCGGGTGCAGGGCCTTGCTACTCTGTGCAGTCTCAGGACTTGGTGCCCTGTGTCCCAGTTGTGGCTAAAAGGGCCAGTGTACATGGCTCAGGCCATGGCTTCAAAGGGTGCAAGCCCCAAACCTTGGCAGGTTACACGAGGTGTTGGGCCTGTGGGTGAACAGAAGTGAAGAATTGAAGTTTGGGAATCTACGCCTGGATTTCAGAGGATGTATTGAAATGCCTGAGTTTCAGGCAGAAATTTGAGACAGGGGCAGAAGCCTCATGGCAAACCTCTGCTAGGGCAGTGCAGAGTGAAATGTGGGGTCAGACCCCCCACACAGAGTCCTTAGTGGGGCACTGCCTAATGGAGCTGAGATTAGAGGGCCACCATCCTCCAGACTCCAGAATGGTAGATCCACTGATAGCTTGCACAATATCCCTGGAAAAGCCACAGACACTCAAGCACCAGCCTGTGAAAGCAGCCAGGAGGGGGGATGTACCTGCAAAGCAACAGGGATGGAGCAGCCCAAGGCCACACCTTTTGCATCAGAATGACCTGTATGTGAGACGTGAATTCAAAGGAGGCCATTTCAAACCTTCAAGATTTGACTGACTCATTGAATTTTGGACTTGCATGGGGCCTACAGTCCCTTCATTTTGTCCAGTTTCTCCCATTTGGAACAGTTGTATTTATCCAGTGCCTGTACCCTCACTGTATCTAGGAAGCAACTAACTTGCTTTTGATTTTACAGGATCATAGGTGGAAGGGCCTTGCCATGTCTAAGATAAGACTTTGGACTTGGACATTTGGGTTAATGCTGGAATTAGCTCAGACTTTGGGTGACTGTTAAAAAGGCATGATCATGTTTTAAAATGTAAGGACATGAAATATGGGAGGGGCCAGCAGCAGAATGATGTGGTTTGACTCTGTCTCCACCCAAATCTCACCTTGAATTGTAGTTGATCTAGTTCCCACATGTGCTGGGAGGAACCCAGTAGGAGGTAACTGAATCATGGGGTCATTACTCCCATGCTGTTCTCATGGTAGTGAGCAAGATCTGATGGTTTTGTAAGGGCTTTTTCCCCCTTTGCTCAGCACTTCCTGCTGCCTTGTGAAGAAGGTACCTTGCTGCTTCTTAACATTCACCATGATTGTAAGTTTTCTGAATCCTCCTTAGCCATGCTGAACTGTGAGTCAATTAAAGCTCTTTCTTTTATAAATTACCTAGAGTCATGTATGTCTTCATTAGAACATGAGAATGAACTAATTCACCCTGTTTCTATTAAAAAAAATTTAGACGTTAGGAATTTTGATCTTTCAGGATTTCAACATTCAGGGTTATGGTGTTTGGGATTGGGTATTTTGGGATTATGAGCCTCACCGGAACTAAACAGCCTCTCAGCTCTCTTTAAACTATTATCCTATTCTCCCACTGCCTCCTGAGTTCAGCCTCATCCTTTAATTTGGCTAATCCTGCCTTCTCCTTTCATATCTGTCTTCTTTCTTCCCTCTGATTAATCCAAAGTAAAATTTGACTTTTTTTTAGTCCAACAACTCAAGCTTCTATCACATATCTCCTTTCATGAAGCTGGTCTTCTCTGATGATGTTTCTGTTGAGAACAGTAAAAACCACATTGAATACCATCCCACAGCAGTTAGGATGGTGATCATTAAAAGATCGGGAGACAACAGATGCTGGAGAGGATGTGGAGAAAAAGGAACACTTTTACACTGTTAGTGGGAGTGTAAATTAGTTCAACCATTGTCGAAGTCAGTGTGGTGATTCCTCAAGGATCTAGAAATAGAAATTCCATTTGACCCAGCAATCCCATTACTGGGTATATACCAAAGGATCATAAATCGTTCTATTTTAAAGACACATGCACACATATGTTCATTGTGGCATTGTTCACAATGGCAAAGACCTGGAACCAACCCAAATGTCCATCAATGATAGACTGGACAAAGAAAATGTGGCACATATACACCATGGCATATTATGCAGCCATAAAAAATGAGTTCATGTTCTTTGTGGGGACAGGGATAAATCTGGAAACCATCATTCTCAGCAAACTGACACAAGAACAGAAAACCAAATACTACATGTTCTCACTCATAGGTGCATGTTGAACAATGAGAACACATGAGCACAGGGAGGGGAGCGTCACAAAATGGGGTCAGTTGGGGGCAGCTAAGGGAGGGGCGGCTAAGGGAGATACGGCAGGGGTTGGGGAGGTTGGGGAGGGATAACATGGGGAGAAATGCCAGATATAGGAGACGGGGGGATGGAGGCAGCAAACCACCTTGCCGTGTATGTACCTATGCAGCAATCCTGCCTCATCTGCACATGTACCCCAGAACCTAACTTACAATTTTTAAAAAAGTATGTATTTTATTTATTTGGTGGCAGCATTCTGGTCAGGAGTTAAACATGTTTCTTTTAAAATCACAGTTTAATCACCAGGCAGAGCAGGTAAAGAGAAGTAAGTTCCAGAATATCACATCTGTCAAATGTAAACACTGATTTTTATTGAAGACTTTCTTACTTTTGCCACTAGTTGACTCTGAAACCATTTGTCCCCAATAGAATCTAGTGTGGAATTGGCAAATGGGGTGTCATACACGCAGTGCTCTGCTGGAGCTGATAGTTAAGTACCCAGGAATGTTGTGAAGTGTTTGTCAAACCATCAGTAGAAATATTTACACAATGGAAATAAGCAAATGCTGCAAATCTGGGCTTCCCCTGCCAACTCAACCAATAGGTTTACTAGCATACCACTTTTATTCTTCTTGTAAACATTCAGAATTTCTTCAAATATTCATAGACTCTTCTATACTCTGTGTTTCACTCAGAATAAGCCAAAGTCCTTACAATAGCCAATGAGGCTGAGTGTGAGTTGACCCATCCCAGTCCCTCTCTCTGACCTGTTTTCTCTCAGCCTTCTGACTCCCAGTGTTCTCTACTTCACGCTCCTGGGCTAGGCATGCACCCTGCTGTTTGCCTGCCTCTTCTTCCTGGAGTGCTCTCCCCCATCATAGCTGGTGCCCTTGCTTCCCCGGAATCTTTGTTCAAATGTCATCTTCTCAATGAGACCTTCTATATTAGTTTCTTATGACTGCTGGGATAAATTAGCACACATTTATAGCCTAAAAGACACAGACTCTCTCTAGGGCAGAGAAACCACTTTCTTACCTTCTCCAGCTTTGAGAGGATGCCTACATCCTTTGGCTTGTGGCCCCTTCCAGTCAGCAGCTGCATCATTCTGACCCCAGCTGTCAATACTTCTTGCCTCTGAATCTCCTGCCTCCCTCTTTTGCTTTTAAGTACCCCTGTGATGACTTTGGGCTCACCTGGCTAATCCAGAATAATCTCCTCATCTCACAATCCTTAACTTCATCACATTGGCAAGTCCCTTTTGCCATATAGAGATATGGACATGCAGAAAGGCCATTCTTCTGCCTGCTACCCACTCCTTGAGCACTCTGTCCATCTTCACAGCCATCCACTCCCATGCTTACAGTTTCTCTGTGCCACTTATTGCCTTCTGGCATATTATACATTTTACATATTTATTTTGTAAATGATCTACCTTTTCTCACTGGAATATAATTTGCCCGAGGGTAAATATTTTTGTTTTATATCACCGTCATATTTTCATTGTGTAGAATAGTGCCTCAGTCTTGGTAAGGATTCAAAAAATAAATATGTTTTGGCTAAATAAATTAGGTTGAGAAGTTTGGGGTAAAATCCTGGCATGAGGTAGACGGTTCTTAGGGATGGGAAAGGGCCATGTGGCTAGGCCTCTCCAGCCGGGATGCTCCAGAGGCCCCCAGGGCAGAGCTGCTTTGCTCACATTGAACTCTTTGCCCAAGCTCTGATTTCTAATGTTTTCTTTCACATTTGCCTTTGCTCTGCCTTTTATAAAATTATTTTTTTTATAGAGATGGGGTTTTACTGAATTTCTCAGGCTGGTATCAAACTCATGAGCTCAAGCAATAGTCCCACCTGGGCCTCCCAAAATGTTATTATAGCAGGTGCAAGCCACCACACCTGGCCTGCTTCTGCTGTTTCTTTGAAAGAATACTCAGAATTTTTATATTGGTTTCTAACTGTAGATTATAAACTCCTGAAGCAAAGTGACCACTTCGTTCTTGATTATTTAACTCTTCTACTCTGCATAGTGCCAGATATTGGCTATGTAGGTGCCAAATACTTGCTTTTCTGATTTCTTAACATTTTATTTCTTAAAAATCAGTTTAACTGCATTATAGAGAGGGATGATTTTCTTCCTTGCTTTAAAAATTTGCACATGCTCAATGCTGAAATTGTGTGGTTCAGTGTCACTACAGACTTTTTTTCCCTCTTTTCTATTTTTGCCAGGCTTGTGAAACTATTAAAACTCGCTTGTGGTCAGCACAGCAAGGAACACACTTTAGCTTTGAAAAAACTCAACATGAAAAAATGCATTAACATAGGCTAGACTTTACCAATGTATGCACATATTGAGAGTTGCCCTACTAGGCTGACATGTTCTCCTCTTCAGCTTGGATCCCATTGTGGATTTATTTACAAACATCAGTTGCCTTCAAGCCATCCTTTCTGCTGTATGTTTTGCAATAGATAATGTGAGGGAAGAAAAGAGATAAGAGGAGGAAGATAATGAGAAACTTTATCAAGATTGCAACCTTCTTGATTTCTTTGAAAAATTTGTTGCCTTTCTACTGTGAGAGGAAAGCAGCATTTTGTTACTGACCGCCTGAAACTACTTAATCTCAGGTGAACTTGCCAAAGGATTGGAATCCTATTTGTGTTTCTTTGCACTGTTTTTTGTTTGTTTATTTGGTTAGCTTTTTGGGAAGGGAATTTGGAAAGAGGACTTACCCAAAAGAAACCATCCACATTCCCTTTTATCATTATATATAAGAAGAAACTAGCAGAGCTAAGAATGGGGTGAAGAAAGGCAGTATGAGAGGCATCAGCAGAGTTAAGGGCTGTTGCTCTCTAAAATTATTATTTTATTATTATTTTAAAAGTATGGAAGTTTTCTAGTCACTGAAGAAAGGAGGGGAAAGTGTAATTATTTTCATATACAGTCACTTAATTACCTCCTAAACACATATGTGAAAATAGTTTTTGCTGATGCAGAGTATTTTAATTAGCAAGAATTCATATATTGAGATTATGATTAGAGAGCTCAATTTATACATTTGCTAACTTGCTCAAGCCTGAAATGGCATAAAATACCAAGTTTATTCCAAAATATATAGCTTCAAAAAACAAATACTAGAAAGTTTACTGTGATAACTGTTTTGTACTTTTGTACACAAAACCTGAAGAACGAATTACCGAGAGAACAATTTGCTAAACATGAGAAATCACTCACTTTGAGTATATACAGGTAAGATAGGAAGAGTGATCATACCAGTAAATTATAGTTCATATTGAAGATAATATTCAATTGGGTCGTAACAAATATACCAGCATTCATGATAACATTTCAGCATTTCCAAGGTGCCAAGAGTACTGCTTTTTCAAAATATATTTTAGAAGGAATTTAGATCTGGTGTTTTTAATAAAAACCAGTATCTTTGATGTTGCAACATATATGTGAAATGGGTGTTACATCTATCCTTCCCTCTAACCCCACCATTAACAAAGTGGCTGAAAGTAGCAGTTAAAAAAAATCAGTCTAAGGGAGAAAAGAACTAATGCTCTCAATTCTCTCTCTCTCTCTCTCTCTCTCTCTCTCTCTCTCTCTCTCTGTGTGTGTGTGTGTGTGTGTGTGTGTGTGTGTGTGTGTGTGAAGAGGGATGGTGGGAGGAGGCCTTAACTCTTGAAAGAAACCTTCTTTTATAGGAAGCATACTTTGATTTAGGTACAATGATAAGAAAGTTTAATTTTATAATCCATAAGGCCAGATACCTTCAGCAATGGTTTTCCATGTGGGATTTCTATGACTGGTATTCTGACTAGTGTGAAGTGATAGGTTTAGATACCTATATCTACACCCATCGAAGCCTCAAAGTGTCATGCAAGGCTATAAACTTTTCCGTTAACTCTGGGTAAAAGCAGGAGGCTGATACAAGGAATAATTTTAACTCCAGATTTTACAGTTTGTTTATGTTAAGGGCAGAAAGATCTACTTTTCAACGATCTGTATTTTAAGATATTGACTTTTCTTGATACTATTTTATGATTATGGAGAAAATAGAATTCTTACTAGAAATCTTAACTCTGAACTGAGAATAGATGTTTTGATACTTGTACTACTGTGGCCTGAGACTTGGAGTCATGAATTAAAAGAGACTTTGCTATTCATCTACAGATTAGAACACACAAATAAACATCAACCTAACATCCTCACTGGCATTCTGGTAGTTATATTTACTTATTCCAGAGCAAAATTAATATGTGATAAGAAGTAGAATATTTTCTGTTGATGTCTAGGGTATTATGACAAGAACCTTCCTTAGACAAGTAATAGTGCGTTACGAGAACACTAGATGCTACGACATTCTTTGCCTTCACAGCATTGAAAACAACTCGAATCAATCTCATAACCTTATCAAGCACAAGCCAACAGTAAAATGAAAGTCATTTATCTGAAGCAGCAGGCGAGAGCTTTACTGGTGTCCTCGGAAGGTGGCTCACTATCCCTGCCAAAGCTTTGCTCCATCCGATCAGAGCATTAATGTTTCATTGGCCCAATCATCAAGGCCTTTAGAGTTTCACAGTGTTTTCTCTCTAATAGCTAATATGGAGAGCGTCACTGACATTCTGCCTACAGTTGCCAAGGATGGAATCAAACTTGCTTTGAATAATACTATAAAAACATCGATATGGATCTTTGCCATAGGAACCAATATTCAGTTGTGGGCACTTGCAAAGCCACTTAAAGTGGGAGGGAGCAAACCTCTCAAGTTGATTTTAGGTAACAGAAACAGACATCTTTATTGGATTTGTCTGGAAGAAACTAAGAAAAATCCCAACATTATCTGTTCCGGTCAACAAGTATAAGTCTCAGTCCCGTTTTATTTCTCCCCTTCCCCTTTAGATCCTTTTTTCTTATTCTTGACTCTGTATGTGGAGAAAAATTCAAGTGCATCTAAAGCAGTAATGCTGGGAACTTGTCAACTTATTTCCATGAGGCTATTATTGTCAACTTATTCCCATGAGGCTATTATTGTCAACTTATTCCCATGAGGCTATTATTGTCAACTTATTCCCATGAGGCTATTATTGCTTATAAAGCATGTTGAGAATTCTTCTATTCAGAGCTAGTGATAAGCTGCAAGAGGAAGTCAGTCTTGCTGGTTTACAGCTGTGTTTTGGGCTCACTTATAGAAGAACTAACATGGATTTCAGTCTCACAGGTTTTGGAATCCAGGCTCTGTGCTCAGTACCTGTGAGGTCTTAGACAAGTTACTCAGTCTCCTTGAGTCTCAATTTTCTGAGTACAATGGTACATCCCTTACAGGATTGTCATGTGGATGAATTGTAATGTGTGTGGATCCAGGTCAGGGTCTTCTTTCCTCCTTCCTTCCTCCCTGCCTCTGAATTTCCACCAAGGTGTACTTCTGAGGTCTGACTCCTGAGAGGTTTGACATGCAGTGAAGCTGGATTCTTGCTAGAATATGAGGTGGTAGACTTGAGTGTTATGGAACCAGGGAATGGCATCTGTCATCCCTCTGATAAGGCTTAGGAGGAAAGCGAGGCAGGGCAGCAGAGTGGAAAGTGCTGCCCTGGAAGTCCACTTTTAGGCAGTCACTGGAGCCTCTGCTCAAGGCACTGTTAGTGCTGAGTTATTTGGGGCCCAAGGTAGGGGCCGATAAAAGAAGAGGATGGCAGTTATTGCCTAGTCAGGAGTTTAACAATTCCTGTTTCCTTTCAAACCTTATTTAATCCCTTCCATCCCAGTCAAATTAACAGGCAAGTAAATTTCCTCCTGAATCTCTGACCAGGCCTCTTCATCATCATTTCCCCTCTGCAAGGCTGTCTTCTTTGGGCATGTGGGAAGGTCTTAGTGCACCTGTGGTATTTAGGGATTTGATCCTCTTTCATCTTCATTGTCAAAGTTGTGGGTTGCCGAGATCAGGACAGAGTCTGGCTATGACATGTTAGCAACCATCACTTTTTATTTTTTAAATACACTTTTATGCAGTTCGATCTCCCATTCATGTCATTTACTAATTTGCTCATTCATTAACACATTCATTTGTGGAACATTTGGCCTAGGAAAGAGAAGAAACCCTTCCTTACCATTAACACGGGAGAGAAAACTAAATGCACAGAGATACATGCTTGGTTTTGTATAACTTTTGACAGTTTCTAAGATAAAACAAGTTCTAACCTAGAGGACCAAAGACCTATCACTGAGATAGTTTAATAATCTAAAAAGTCAGTTTCAAAAAAGCTTTCAAAATGTTTTTAAAAATGACTATCCTTTAGAATAATTATGTAGCATTCCAAGGTTTCAGTATTAAACCAGTATTTATTACCACCTGCTGGGTGCCTGATGCAGGACAATTGAATGAGAGCCACAGACATGAATTGAAAACCCTCTGCCCATAGGTCCTCAGTTAGTATCAAAGCCTAGAGCCCCCTGTAGAAAGTGCCGTGTATTCTGGGTGAGAGGATACCATCGGTCAGCAAGCATATGTGGTGGGCAGAACAGGAGGGGTATCACTGAGGGGGTGCTGTTTGAGTTAGTTGTGAAAATGAGTACGGGTGTATGCGGCAGATATGAGAGGCACTGTGTTAAAGTTACAGCTCCTCCTCAGGCACTGATTTGAAATTTCTGTTTCATTTGCTCTTTGGAGGTCACTTGTTGTTACACTTACATCTTCTTTGCCAGAGTAAAAAGAGAAGAGTGATTGTGTGTGTGTGTGTGTGTGTGTGTGTGTGTGTGGTATTTTTCACATAATTTCTTTGTGTCTCCAAGCTTACTTTAGAGCTGAAGCTTGCCAGAGTTCGCACAACAAATGTGTGACTGAACTAAATTACAACCCGTTGCTTCTGGCGCTGGAGCTTTACAGCACCTCAGGGCTCTCATGGGGTATGGTCTACTGTCATGATTTATTTAAAGACCAAATCATAATGAATAACAATTCTTAGCCTTGAACCTATAGCAGGGATAGGAAATAGTTTAAACTTTCTGACTTACATGAACAAATGTAATATTCAAAAACTACTGTTTTCTAATACGCATGAATGTACTAAACTAGTTGCAGCCTTCATTTAAATGTGATGTGTCAAAAGTGCTTTGTAAATTGTTAAATTCCAGTGTTGTCATTGTTATAGATATACTTTATTAAATACTGGATAATGATTTTATAAAGTACAGTGTTTTAAACTGTGAAACTATTCTAAAACATGTAGAAAAAATTTGGAATAGTCTTTCCCTTTTGAACACAAAGATTGTTTTTTAAATTACCTTGATTTATATGTTTATATACTGTGGATTCTCAGTTGAATGTATTAGTGTCTTTGCAATATAGTAAGATTTTGATATAGTTTTTAATCTATCAAGGAAAAGGCTAGATAAATAAGTAGGATCTCATTTTTCTCATAGCCCATTATTTGAAGGATGATTTAAGACCATAAGAAATACAGACTCACCTTTTCTTATACTGCTTTTCTTATACTTTCAAGTTCAAATTTATCTTGTCTCCTTTTGATTAAATAACAGGTTTTCAAAAAACTTAACAGAAAATATCCTTATTATTTATTTAATCAGAAAAGAAACAGGACATACTGTGTTTTCTTGGGCCTGTTCCTGTAACTCGACCTCATAAAACATTGTTGTCACTTCTGTAATGTTCAGCTTCAAATTTTTTTGCTTGATCAATTAAAATGAATTACCTGAATTTTCTCCTTCTCCTGTCCAAAATGGAACCCCATTCATCCTCCTACCCCCAGCCCTAGGACTGTTTCTTTTATTCCAATAGTTTCTGATATCCTTGATTTCACTATAGAAAACTGTGAGTCTCCCACACCCTTTCACTTAGGTGCTGTGGAGCCTGCCTTCTAAAGTGTCTTCAGTCTTCATTCTTTGCATGTTCATGGGCACCTTGTCGTTTAGATTCTTATCTCTTACTGTGAGAGATCCCTCGTGATCTTCCTGCCCTTCCTAAAATGTGATATGATGGTGTCACTGCCTTGCTTGGAAGCCCTGCCCTGGTTTCCAGCACGTGCAGAATCAGGTGCTTGCTGTTTAACATGGTCTACACCAGGCATCCCCAAACTTTTTACACAGGGGGCCAGTTCACTGTCCCTCAGACCGTTGGAGGGCCGCCACATACTGTGCTCCTCTCATTGACTACCAGTGAAAGAGGTGCCCCTTCCTAAAGTGCAGTGGGGGGCTGGATAAATGGCCTCAGGGGGCCGCATGTGGCCCGCGGGCTGTAGTTTGGGGGCGCCTGGTCTACACGGTCCTCCAGATTCTGTATTCCAGTTATTTTCTCAGCCTCACAAAAGCACCTCACTCTCCAAACATATCAAAGAGCTCCCTCCTGCCTCCTGCTCACACATCTACTCCTTTCCCTCTACTTGGATGCTCTTCCTTTCAGCTGCCCTTCCTGCTTAAGTTTCCACGGATTGACTGGTGCTTGAGTGTTTCATTGCACTTTGGACTCTCACCTCTCACTCCTGGCATTTGTCTGTCTACCTGTCTCGACCTGTCACTTGTGCTGCTTCTGGCTCATCTCCCTAATTCTGGTTGACAGTGTTATTTGTTAGCTTCATATCTACTTGTTCTCTCAATTATTTTTTCAGCCTACCCACATCAGGCCCTTGCCCTGTATTTATAAGTTGCGTTGGCTTGAGAGTGACTGTGCCTTTCTGATAAAACTAATTTATAGATTGATATTTACAATGGTATAGTAGAAAAGAAATGGATCTATCTTTCAGTGTATTGCAACATATCTAGTGATTCATACGTATTTTCTTCTTACTATTATCATTATTGTTATTTTTAAATAGACGATCAAGGAAGGCAGAGTCTAGGCCACCAATCTGAATTTAGGCTTTCATCTTTATTAAGATATTTGACATCTGTGCAAGTATTCTGAATTTTAAATTCCATTCGGTGATTCAATGAAACTGGAATTTTGTTTTAACATTTTACTATGAACTGAGTATAGTTCAGCAGTTGTCTACTGTGCCATCATTGCCATAAATTCAACATGTAAAAGGAACATTTATCTTTTAACATGCTTAAAAGTCCTCAGCCCTTTTCTTGGGTACACTCATGACTATATGATCTCATGAAGCCGGATGACATTAAATTCCACGTATATGTGCACGGTTCATGAATGCATATTTCCAGCTCCTACCTCTCCTCTAAAATTTAAACTCATATTTAATTATCTGCTAATTATAACTACTTGGAAGCTTAATAGACAACTCAGTTATCATATAAGGGAATTCTTGATCCTCCACCTTCAAGCCCTGGGCCCTACCCTGCTCAGTCCTCTCCATCTCAGTAAATAGTACCTCCATCATACCAGCTGTTAGGCCAGAAAACTTGCCCTGACCCCTCTTTGCTTCTTACCCCTCCTATCAGCATACAGTGTTGAACTGTATTCAGCTCCCCAGGTCCGCTTGCCACACCCACTGTGTGCACCCAGCCTCACTTTGTGTCATTGTTTTCATGGATTATGGCAACAGCCTCCTGACTCCTCTCCCACTTACTCTCTCATGCTCCCTGCTCTTTGCTCTTCACTGAGCAAACAGAGTGTCTTTTTTTTTGAGACAGAGTCTCACTCTGTCACCAGGCTGGAGTGCAGTGGCACAACCTGGGCTCACCCCAACCTCTGCCTCCTGGGTTTGAATGATTCTCCTACCTCAGCCTCCTCAGTAGCTGATACTACAGGCATGCACCACCAACCCTGGCTAATTTTTGTATTTTTAGTAGAGTCAGGGTTTCACCATGTTGACCAGGCTGGTCTCGAACTCCTGACCTGAGGGGATCCAGAGTAAGTCTTTTAAAGCATAAGGCAAATAATGTTTTTCATCTGCTTAAAACCTTCTGCGGCTAGCAAGGTCTTAAACCATCTTGTCCCCTGACCCTTCTCAGATCTTTAGTCCAATCAGTCTCCGCTCTATTCTTGCAGTCTTCAGAGACACCAACCAGATGTGCTTCTGCCTCAAGGCCTTTGCACGTGTGCTCCCCTTGGCCTGGAATGCTTTTTCATCAGGTATCAGCATGGCTTACTTCCTCTCTTATCCAGGCCTTTGCTTAATTATTACACTGTCATAAGAAGAATCTTCTCTGACCATTTCACTTAAAATGGCACCTTCTCACTCTCTATTCTGTTATTCTAACTTCATTCCCCTTTAAAGCACTTCTTACCATCTGACCCATCTTGTATACACACTTTCAGATTTCTTCACTGTCTGCTCCCACTGTCCCCTATGCAAGCTGCATGAGAGCAGAGAGACTGTTTTGTTCGTTGCTGCATCTCTGTCTCTTAAAATAGTTCTTGGCGTAAGTGGCATGCAGGTTAGTATTGCAAGCATGAATGAGGACAATAACGGGCCCACATTCTTCTTGACAGTTCCTCAATCTTAAGGCCAGTTTACTATCACCAGATATCTTGGTTTCTTGACCATTAATGACTCACTGTATCTCTGTCCCGTTTGTGGACATACCTTGGAAATATTACAAGTTCAGTTCCAGACTACTCAAATAAAGCAAACATTGCAATAAAGTGAGTCACACAAATTTTTTGGTTTTGCAAAAAACATGATGAAAGTCATGTTTACACTATATTCTAGTCTGTTAAGAGTACAATTGCATTATGTCTAAAAATACCAGTGTACATCCCTTAGTTTAAAATAATTCATCAATAAAAATGCTACTGATCATCTGAGCCTTCAGTGAGTTGTAATCTTTTTGTTGATTGTGGTGGAGGTAGGGGTCCTGCCTCTATGTTGATTGCTACTGACAGATCAGGGTGGTGGGTACTGAAGGTTGGAGTGTCTGTGACAATTTCTTTTTTTTTTTCTTGAGATAGAGTCTCACTCTGTTACCCAGGCTGGAGTGCAGTGACAGGATATTGGCCCACTGCAACCTCTGCCTCCCAGGTTCAAGTGATTCTTTTGCCTCAGCCTCTCAAGTAGCTGGGATTATAGGCACCCAACACCACACCTGGCTAACTTTGTATTTTCAGTAGAGTCAGGGTTTCACCATGTTGTCCAGGTTGGTCTCAAACTCCTGACCTCAGGTGATCCACCCACCTCAGCCTCCCAAAGTGCTGGGATTACAGCCGTAAGCCACTGCGCCCTACCAGCAATTTCTTAAAATAAGACAACAGTGAAGTTTGCCACATCTGTTGATCCTTCTTTTCATGAAAAATTTCTTTGTGGCATGTAATACTGACAGAAATTTACCCACAGTAGAACTTCTTTCAAAATTAGAGTCAGTTCTCTCAAACCCTGCTGCTTCTATAGCAACTAAGTTTATTGAATATTCTAAATCCTTTGTTGTCATTTCAACAATGTTCATAGTATCTTCACCAGGAGATTTCATCTCAAAAAAATTTACACATTTTTTGCTCATCCATAAAAATCAAGTCCTTATTTCTTCAAGTTTTATCATTAGATTGCAGCAATTCAGTCACATCTTTAGGCTCCACTTCACGTTCTAGTTCTCTTGCTCTTTCTACCATGTCTGCAGTTATTTTTCCCACTGAAGTCTTGAACTCCTTAAAGCTATCCATGATAATTTTAATCAACGTCTTCCAAACTCCTGTTAATGTTGATATTTTTGACCTCCTCCCATGAATCGCGAATGTTCTCAATGGCATCGAGAATGGTGAGTCCCTTCCATAAGGTTTTCAGTTTACTTTGCTCAGATACATCAGAGGAATCATAACTATGACAGTTAAAACTGTTTGCAATGTATTTCTTAAATAAGAAGACATGAAAATGGAAATTACTCCTTCATCCCTGAGCTTCAGAATGATCTTCTATTAGCAGGCATGAAAACAAATTTATTTCCTTGTATATCTCCATCAGAGCTCTTAAGTGACCAGGTACATTGTCAAGGATTAGCAATATTTTGAAAAAATCTTGTTCTCTGAGCAGTAGGTATCAACAGTGAGCTTAAAATATTGAGTAAACCAGCCGGATGCAGTGGCTCCCACCTGTAATCCCAGCACTTTGGGAGGCTGAGGTGGGTGGTTCACACGAGGTCTGGAGTTCAAGAGCAGCCTGACTAACATGGTGAAACTCCATCTCTACTAAAAAAAATACACAAATCAGCTGGGCCTGGTGGCACGTGCCCGTCATCCCAGCTACTCAGGAGGCTGAGGCAGGAGAATTGCTTGAACCTGGGAGGCAGAGGTTGAAGTGAGTCGAGATTGCACCACTGCGCTCCAGCCTGGGTGACAGAGTGGGACTCCATCTTAAAAAAAAAAAAATTGAGTAAACTGCAGTATAAATAGATGTGCTGTCATTCAGGGTTTGTTGTTCCATTTATAGAGCACAGGCGGAGTAGATTCAGCATATGTTTTAAGGGCCCTGGAATTTTCAGAATGGTAGGTGCGCATCGGTTTCAACTTAAAGTAACCAGATGCATTAACCCTAACAAGACTCAGCCTGTCCTTTGAAGCTTTGAAGCCAGGCATTGCCTTTTTCTCTCTAACCGTGAAAGTCCTAGATAACATACATTTCCGGTAGAAGGCTGTTTCATCAACACTGAAAATCTGTTGTTTAGGGTAGCTACCTTTGTCAATGATCTGAACTAGATCTTCTGGATAGCTTGCTGCCATCATACTTCCTGCCTCACCTTGCACTATTATGTTACGGCGAGATCCTCCTTCCTTAAACCTCATGAACCAATCTCTGCTAGCTTCAGACTTTTCCTCTGCAGCTTCCACACTTCTCTTAGCCCTTAGAGAATTGAATAGAGTTCAGGGCCTTCCCCTGAATTAGAATTTGGTTTAATGGAATGTTACGCTGGTTGGGCCTTTTATCCAGACCATTAAACTCTCCACACCAGCAATAATGCAATTTCATTTTCTTACCACGGTGTGTCCATTGGATTAATGTCCTTCAAGAACTTTGCCTTTGCATTCACAATTTGGCTATCTGTTTTGTCCAAGAGGCCTAGCTTCTGCCCCCCCTCATCTTTTGACGTGACTTCTTCATGAAGTTTAATCATTTCTAGTGTTCAATTTTAAGTGAGAAATGCATGCGACTCTTCCTTTTACATGAACAGTTACAGGCCATTGTAGGATTATTAATTGGCCTAATTTTTATATTGTTGAGTCTCAGAAAGTAGGGAGGCCCAAGGAGAGGAAGACAGCTGGGGAAGCAGTCAGAGTCCAAACAATGTGTATCAATTAAGTATGCTGTCTTACATGGATGCAGCTCAGGGTGCCCCAAATAGTTACAGCAGTAATGCCAGGGGTCACTGATCACAGAACACTGTAACAAATATAGTAACAGATTTTGAAATAATCCTAGAATTACCAAAATGTAACACAGACACAAAGTGAGCCCATGCCATTTGGAAAATGACACCAAAGCTTCCGGGTAGCTGAACACATGGCGGTTCCTAGAGGAGGTGGCATCTAGGGAGGCAAGGAAGCACCACACCACTTCCTCCATCCCTTGGCTTATGTGTCTCTTCATCTGTATCTTTTGTAGCATCTTTTATAATAAGCTCGTAGACCCGCTTCTCTGAGTTCTGTGAGCTGCACCAGCAAATTAATCAGATTCAATGAAGGCATCGTGGGAACTCCAACTTGAAGCCGGTCAGAAGTTCTAGAGGCCCCGACTTGCAACTAGTGTCTGGAAAGGTGAGGAAAATCTTGGGACTGAGCCCCTAACCTATGGGACCTGACACTGTCTCCGGGTAGACAGTGTCAGAATTGAATTAGAGGACACCTAACTTGTGTCTGCTGCTTGATGCATGAGGAAACTACCCCCATACATTTGGTCGTAGAAGTCTTCTGTACCGACGATTTTTGTGGTGTGAGAGCAGAGGGAAAACAAATATACAAACAAGGTTCGAGAAAGCTTTTCCCTAAATAATTGTTGTCAGTGAAGTGGGATTTGCATGAAAAGCCCTGACTCACGGAGGCCAATGGTTTGAAAAGAGAAAGGATTAAAGGGTTGGGGGATAAAGAGTCTTCAGTTCCCAGGTGGCCATGTGGTTGCCCATAGTATGAAGCTGCAGCTCTATTGAGATCAGTTACTAAAGGTAAAAATTTTTAGCAGAGTTTAGAGATGGATCCAACTCCCCAGGAATTGTTTCACTGGAGGCATAAAGAAATGCGAACTAACAAGAAAAAAGCAACATATTCAGTCTCTTGGTTATTGTTATCTATAATTGCTAAAATGCAAGTTGAAGAGGGTGCTGGCTCAGGCCTTGAGGCTGGACTAAACTCAGATGTGGGGCTGTCTCAACTCAGGCCACCAGCCTCAAAGCCACCCAGAAAGGGGAACATTACGCCTGGGCAGAAAGTACCTTTCAGATCTTTGGACACCAAGAAGGTAGTGAATGTGGGAGAAGGGCAAAACAGTTACTATTGAAACCAGAGGTGTCATGTGAAGGAGTTATTCCATTTTGTACATTGATTTCACCAACTTTAGGCTGCTGCTTTTGGTAAATCCAAAGAATGGAGTTGATTTTACAATCCTGAAATACTCAGAGATGGCTTTGTCTCCCAGGAAGGGCATCAGCTGAGATAACCCATGTGGCATTTGAGAAAAAGCAGGAGCAGGAAGGTCACTCTCTGCCCACGCCCCACTCCTGGGAGCAGGTCATAAGCCCTCATTTGAGAGGTTTAGGAAAGAAGCATCCTTATCTCTGAAGACACATGCCTTGCTGAATTCCCCGTTTATCTCCATGAGAGCATACCTGCTCTGTCCAATTCTACCACTCCACGGCGGCCACTGTTCAAACCTGACTAAGCCCACGATACACAAGTTTCCTGTTTCTTTGGGCCATTTTCTTATGAAGACTCCTGTGCCACAGAAAACTTTTTAAATAAATGTGTGTGCTTTTCTCTTGTTAATCTGTACTTTGTTACAGGGGCATCAGCCATAATCCTGGTGATGGGTGAGGAAAAAAAAAATGTTTCTTCCCCTACAAAGGAATAAAAAAAAGGAAGTATTGGGTGTATATATTCTCAACCCAATGAGAGAATTCCATTCCATGTGACTTATTTCCTCCTTATGTTTTATTATTCATGGCCAGACCCTCTACTCTTGATTCATTTGATTAAAAAATTTGTGAACACTGAATCCTGAACTGTGGCCCTAGAACGGAGTGTCTTGCAGCTGTTAATGAACCTAGCAGAAAGCATCCGGTGAGTTCTTAGGATGAGCTGATAAAGAATTTGGGAGAGCTCTTGCCCTGGACTTTCTGGGATAGTCTCCTTCTTCACAGCAGAGTTCAGGTCTTGAGCCCTTTGCCATGGGAAAGCTGTGCTCTCTTATTTCTCCTCTGAGGCTGTATTCCTCACAGCTCAATTGCAGGTCTGCAGCACAGTCAAAAATCTGGGCATTTCCCAGCATTTTATATGTTGTGCCTGAGAATGAATCTGTACACTCTGGGTAAGTAGGAATTCAGTGTTAGCAATTCGTGCATTGTGAATTGCTAAAAGGCTTTCCTCTGGGCAACACTCATTATGGGTTGTGTTCAAGTTACAGAATGTTCGTGTTGCTTCTTAATCAACTTTGTGATTTGATATAGTTGATCAAGATTGCAAAGTGATTTTAATTTTTGTCCTTATATATTAAGAAGTGGTCTCTTTGCTATTTCAAGTCAGCCATCTATGAAATTAATTTAATCACCCATTCAGATCTACAGATTATAAAAATGAATATTATATAGATATAGAACTGCATACTTACAATTTTCTAACAGAAATACTGGGCTACAGCTGTCAAAAAAGGAAGGCTCACTTTCATTGCGCTGAGTTTTAGAGCAAGCAAAATAATATATATTACAGGTTAAGAAAGAGAAAATAACAAAAAACGAATTGAAATAAACTACACTTCTTACATTCTTGTTTTCTTATCACTAGGTTTTGCAGAATCTCCATGAGAAAGTTTCCCCCATTATGAGTCTCCTAGTAGGCTTTGTAATTAGGAAAAAACCTCAAAACTCCCCTCTCCTTTTGCTGTGTTTTGGTTGCATAATCTTATTCTTGGATATAGTCAACATAAATTTAGGGCTTATATTCAAATCAAGTTTGTAAAATAAAATATTTCTTCTTTCAAATTCGCATCTGTAGCCCCCATCCCTCATCAGATGTCAGGAATAATTGGTGGATACAGGATTTGTTCTTTAAATAAGAAAGCAAGCATTGATTTCTTACAAATGAGTAGAAACAGATGAAAGATAGGGCCCCTGGATCAGGGAGTTTATCTATCTTGTGTTTCTGGGAGAGTTATGGTGCTAAGATATTATCCATCCTTCTCCCCATTTGTTCTAGAGATCCCTAGGCCTCCCATGTGCCGGAGAGTGAGAGAGGATTTGAAGTCTTTCTGAGAGTGACTCCCCACGTTACTGTGGTTTTCTGTTACTAATACAAGTGCTTTCCCAGCATCTGTGACACAGTTTTCTTTTTCTGTTTTTCTGTTCTCTAAGGCAATGAGCACAAGGTATCTCCTTTTAAGAAACGGAACAGTGAAATATAAGCTTACACTTATCAGATGGCTTACACTGCACTCCAAGGGTTCAGATTATTCATTCTCTGATTTCCTCTTTGCTTTTCTAAGAAAAATACAGTTTTATGTTGACTAAGACTAAAGAAATTCAGCTTTGTAGAAGAAACAGAACATCTCAGTTGCTGTAAGTTTTTGTTGTTAGTTATTATTTGTAACCAAGAGCTCTAATTTTCCTAGATCTGTGTGTTGTAGAGTGCAGCAGTATCTGCTTTGGTGCTGCAGGAGAAGGGATGCAGCCCTTCTTTCTGGGTTCTTTTGGCCCAAGAAGCCTTTCAAAACATGAAATGTAGGCTCCGTGAGCGAAGGTGTTTTTGCCTTTTTTGTTGGCTGTTCTGCCCTGATGTGGGGAATACTGCTTGGCACACAGTAGGCTCTCTGTAAATATTTATGGAATGAATGAATGAACGACTCCTCCATGAAATAGGTTTAGTGGATGGGGTTTACTAGAGCTTGACCTACAGTGACCTTCATCTGGGGATGCAGTGTTGCCAGTGAGTATCATGGTTGCCTTTCTATTCCAGCTCTTTGTCCTGGGAAGAGCTTGCTGCATCTTCTAGTTTCAGTAATCAAAGAAGCAGAGTTCCCCTGCAATTCTTCAAGGAGCCTTGAGGATTCAGAAGGTGTTCGGGTGGCTGCATCAATCCTGCAGACAAATTTCCAGTCGGCAGAGGGGCCATTCCCAGGGCCACATGGCTGGCTGGATTGAGTCTTGGCCAGGTGCCATAGACCTGGTAAGTCATAAAATAGCAACCAATGATTATGTTTTAGAGTGCTCATTTCCTCACAGAAATCTCAGAGCATGTGATGATAGGTTGGAATGTGTAAAGAAAAACTAAGAAAGCAGACTTCTGATAAGAACAGCTTGTGACTTGTACAGCAGCTCTGAAGTACAGCCTGAAGGATGGAATGCTGACAGTTCCTTCTTTCTTACCTGTAATTGCTAGAATTTTATTTAGCAGATCATTTTTGAGCCAATCTGAAAATGAGAAAACTCTTTGAGGAATTATGCATAATGTTAAGTATATTCTCTTTCTTGTTGCCAGTGGAGATTCCACTGGTAACAGCAGATTTCTCACTGCAGGTTAGATGGAGATGCTGCTGCTGTCTTTGGACATAATAGTTTATGATAAGGAGATCAAAATAATTCCTTTTTAGCCATGCAGTTGTCTGTAAATCTGCTTAGTTGGTCATCCTAAGCAATGACATTTAAGATGTAGTTGATAGACTGTTTATCTTAAAGAAACATTTTAAAATTAGTTCTTCAGACCTACGTAATTATTTTATCTTTTCTGATTAATAGTATCCAAATGTGCTTTTGTGAAGCACAAAACACATGTGCTTCACAAAATCAGTCAGAGAGCTTTGAAAATATAACATATTTCAAGTATGTAGCAAAGACCTTCAAAACACAATTATTGAAGGAGTATAAAAAGGTGAATTTGCTTCAGTTTTAGATTTTTAATAGACTTAACTGTTATGTAGTGAAGACAGAAATATGCCCTAAAGTTTCTGATTAAGAGCCAAGCCTGTTTCTCTTATATCATTTCAGACCCTGCTATTTCTATCTGATCTTTAGAAAAGACTATGCACATTCATAATGCCGAGTATAATCAGAAAATACAATATCCATAACATTATTCTTTATGCTCTTTAAATAAATATGCTGGCACATGAATTCACAATTTAAAACTCTGTAAGAAATTTGCATGTATCTCCAGTGAAGACATTGTTACACTTGCGTTCTTTGTCCATGATTTATGACAATTTTGTGCATGATTTACTCATAATTTATGAGACTTTACATTTGTGAAAATAAAACACATAAGTTGAAAGTTATTTCAAAATACACATCAAGTCCATCACTTTGTTCTGTCAATCTGATCTCTAAATATTTCTCAGGTTCATCATTTACTTTCATTTCTCTTCCCACAGCCCAGATCACCATCATTCCTTCCTCTCTGGACTCTTGGAATGTAGTCCCATTCTTTATGCCTCAGAATAATTAATGACACAGAAAAAATACATTATGTTAAAAAAAGTAAGAGTCCAAGCTGAACATTCAAGTTGACTGAAAACACACTAAAATGTTAACAGTGATAGAATTAGCAATGCTACCTATTTTGCTCTTTTATACTTTTTAATATTTTCTAAATGTTCTACAATAAGCATGAATTATTTTATAAAAAATTTAGTAAGGTACATTCTCCTTTAAACAAATTCAAGCAACACAGAAAAGTGAAAGTAAAAACAAATACTATTTAAAACTACTACTTAGAAATTCTCATGAAATTAGGTGAACAACATGTCAAACATCATATTTTTCTCTCCGAGTGTTTACTCAGACACGTGTGTGCACATTCACCTACGGAGAGGGTGAGGAGCAGCTAGTTAGCTAGCTAGAGACGGGCAAAGACTAAAATTCTATATACACGAGATTAAACTATGCATAAGCCTAAACAGATTAAAATGTATTACCTTAACAATTTGTACCTAAAAACTTAGGCCTTATTTAAAATGCAAGATGTCAGCTGTTGAAAAAAAAATAGCTGACACCTTGCATTTTAAATAAGCTTTTCATGTTGTGGACTTAGACACGCACTGCTTCTAGCTCTGTTCCAGTTCTTTCCTCTTGCCTTTGGTTTCTATCTCTCCATTGCAGGCTTGACTTTATTTATTTATTTTTTTAACCTTATTTTTTAAAAAAATACTTTAAGTTCTGGCTTGACTTTGAGAAGAAGCATAGCTAACCTGCGAGGACTTTAGGCCCAATCTGCATTGCTTAGGGAGAGAGAGAGGTGGAAAGAAGGAGATGGGTTCTTCTTTGCAGAAACATGTCAGCTGCTTTCTTCTCGATTCCCTGGACAATATTTATATTCACTCCCACCATGAGCAGGTAGATGCCTGCATGGCTAGCCCATTCTTACTAAAACTTTCAACTCCTTATGTAAAACATTTTGAGTAAAAACAATTGAAAGACAAAAAGAATAAAATGTGCTGCCTTTCAAATTGTACAGACCAGGTGAATTTAGTAGAGAATGAATGAAGTAGTTTACAATATACAGATTTCTGAATTCAGTGGTCTGTATGTTCACTGCCCAAAAGAAGTAAACACATTCATCAAGAACCACTTAATGGGACAAACAACAGAGATTAGCGCTTTTCTTTTTACCTGTTACTTGATTTTCATAAGACTTTCTCAGTACCACCTTCCAGGTCTGAAAGCTGCTTTGTGTCACATGGCAGTGTGTTGATGTTAGCAAGAGTCAAATCTTTGCAGATCTTTGCTCTGCAAATTACTACAAAGCGTGACTCTGTGTATAGCCTTTAAGCACTGCACCCCAATTCCCCTGTCTGTAATATGGAAATAATAAAATCTAACTCTGAGACATAATTTAAATAATGAGAGTGTACATTATAGTCGGGTTCTAAACAAAGGTTCATTCTCTTTCATGCCTTTTATCATCTAATCTAGTTTCCTTGGAGGAGAGAGAACTTGTATGTTTCAAATATGTCACTTATAAGTAATTTACTACTGAATTAAATACTAGGTCTAAAATTTTGTTTTGAAATTGATGACTTTGACCCACATATTTCGTATGATTTCTTTTTGAGTTGGATTGATTGTCACCATCTAGTTTCGTGCTTTACTTTTTTCCTCCTTTTACTATGTTGTCCTTTCCTTTTCTCTTTCTCTTTCCCTCTTTCTCTCCTCTTTCTCTCCCTCTTTCCTTCTTTCTTTCCTTCCTTCCTTCCTTTCTTTCTCTTTTTTGACTGAATTTTGATTTTAAAATTGTTTTTACTCTCTCTACTGGTTTGGAAGCCATAAACCCTTTTTCTAATCACTCTATGGTTACTCTTAATCTTAACAAAATCCAAAATAAATCTGTTTTCCTCCCTAGCAATGCTGTATCCTAATTCTCATCAGTTGCCTCCTATCTTACATTGTATTTTTGTACATATTTTAGATTCCATTTTGTTCTTTTCTCACATATTTAGTGTTTTATTATTTTGTTGATACCGGTTTCTTTGTTTACTTTTCCTTTTTTTCATTCCAGACCTTTTTATGAAATCATTTTACTCCTATCTGAAGTGTTTCCTATAGCAATTCCTTTAGCAAGAGCCTGACTAAACATAGATTCTGTTTGCCTAAAATATATTTATTTTGCTCTAATTATGAGGTAATAGTTGGCTGAGCACACAACTTGAGATGGACACTATCTTCTATCAGAATTTTAGGGTAGTGCTTTGTTCTGAATCCATTGTTATTGTTGCAAAAAAAAAAGTGTTTTTCGTATAACTGTTATTTCATTGAAGGTAAACTTTTTACTCTGTTTTTAAGGTCTTTTTTTTTTTTAAATTTCGGTGGCTTGAAGTTGAAGCTTGTGCCTATATATGGGTTTATTCTCATTGAATCTGCAGAGAAATGCTTGGCTTCTCTTGTTTCTCTATCTTCACTTTCTGGGGTTTTTTAAATTTTTAATTTTATAGAGATGGGTTTTTGCTATGTTGCCCAGGCTGGTCTTGAACTCCTGGGCTCAAGGAGTCCACCCACCTTGGCCTCCCAAAGTGCTGGAATTATAGGTGGGAACCATTATGCCCTGTCAGTCCTCACCGTGTGGGCCACTCTTCAGGACCTGTTGAGTCTTCGAGTGCTGCTCTTTATGTATCTTAACCTTCTTTCATATTTTGCATTTCATTATCTCCATTATGTCTCTGAGCTTCCTGTTAGTAATTTATCTATAAATCATTATTTTCTTAGCTGTATTAATCTTTGGTTTATGTGACCTACTGAATTTTTAATTTGAGTGATTTCATTTTCCATTTGAGAGGTTCTTTTTGGTTCTTTTTTCAAATTAGCCTGATTTTTTTTTTTTTTTTTTGGTATAGCATTTTGTTTGTAGGTCATAATTTCAATTTTTTTTGAATAATTTAAAAATACTTATTTTATAGTTTGCATCCAAGATTTTTATACTTGAAAGTTTTTGGTGGTTTATTTCTGCTGTTGGTTATTTTTTTATTTTTATT
This sequence comes from Saimiri boliviensis, assembly GCF_048565385.1. NCBI lineage: Eukaryota > Metazoa > Chordata > Mammalia > Primates > Cebidae > Saimiri > Saimiri boliviensis. The sequence continues at coordinate 120,488,740 of NC_133451.1, read as the reverse complement.
TTTTATTTTTTTTTGAGACGGAGTTTTGCTCTTGTTTCCCAGGCTGGAGTGCAATGGTGCGATCTCGGCTCACCGCAACCTCCGCCTCCTGGGTTCAGGCAATTCTCCTGCCTCAGCCTCCTGAGTAGCTGGGATTACAGGCACGAGCCACCATGCCCAGCTAATTTTTTGTATTTTTAGTAGAGACGGGGTTTCACTATGTTGGCCAGGATGGTCTCGATCTCTTGACCTCGTGATCCACCCGCCTCGACCTCCCAAAGTGCTGGGATTACAGGCTTGAGCCACCGCACCCGGCCCTGCTGTTGGTTATTTCTCCTAAGTCTTATATTTTGCTTTTTAAAAAATACATTTTGGATTAAGCTCACATTTAAATGTCTGGGCTTTATGTGCAAGAATCTGTCAAAGTTTTTGTTGAAGGTAGATCCTTCTGCAGAAAATTTGTGTTTTGTGTTTTGGGCATTCCAAAATATAACTGACTCAAGGCTATGTAATATAGGTTCTTGGTTTGAGCTTTTTTGGAATTCCTAGGTAGTATGATTTAAAACCCAACTCTTGAGTGTGTCAACTGTATGGATATCGTCATGAAAAACATCTGTTTTTGTCACTCTGAGTCCAAACTAAAAATAACATTTTTGTGGTCACCTTTTGTCATTTTTAAACCAAGGGATGGATATACATATATAGAGAGAGATTTGTATATCTCTATATATAATGTATAAAGTATGTAAATATTGACATCACTTTTGTGTGCCCTGGCTTTATTGATAGATCTTATTTTAACTTCCTCTTTGGGCTGAGATCATGCCTTGCCTCCTGTCCTCTGCAGCGTATGAAATGCAAGCCTTCAGGTCTGGAGGTTGGTGTCTCATCAGAGCCGCAGTGATAGCTCTCCATTCTGAATTTAAGTCTTTTCATTTTTTGGCCTGTGAACATTTTTATGCCCTTTAAAGTTAATTATATCATTATTTCTAGCCTAGTTAAATATTTTCAAGATTTATAAATATTTATTCAGTATTTCTATATATTGTATATGATGAACATTTTTCAGAACGTCTGCCAAAATGGAATCCAAAATAGCATCTCAAACCACTTCACGCGTCTTCTTAAGCCTCTTTCCAATCCATTTTCCACCAGGTAGCCAAAGTGATGTTAAGTGAAAACAGGATCATACTGTTACTAGAGGGAGGGCCTTGAGAATAAGTTGTCCAGATTCTTTGGTGTGTTGAACAAAGAATTGGACAAAATCCACAAAGCAACAAAGGAATGAAACACAAGAACAAAACGGTGAAGCAGGAATTTACTGAAGCAAGAAGGCACTCTGCAGGGTGGGAGTGGGAGCGAGCGGCTCGAGAGCACCCGGTCACAAAAGTCTTCTGGGTTTTAAGAACTCCTTTTGAGGCCCCTATCATTATCTGGATGAAGGACTTGGTTCCTGGCTAAAGGCAGAGGTGAACTGATGTCCTATGCAGATGAAGGGATGGTCCATGGCCCGAGGCCAGTCAAGGCACCCTCCCTTTCTGTGGGAGATGTGCTATAGGGAGAGTAGCCTTCAGTCCTTTGCTACTGGGTGTGGGGAGATAGGGGTTTCCTTTTGGCTTAGCTTTAGGAAGTTCGTGGTAACTGGCCTTCGGTTTCCTGCCCTGGACCCAGGTGTTTTCCTTGTGATCCGGTTTGAGAAATCATCACAAATGGGCCTCAGATTTCTTGCCCGGAGACCCTGGTGTTTTCCCTTGATTCAGCACAAACCGGACTGAAGTTCCTTGCTTCCAGGCCCTACTTTCCTGCCTCAGCATCACTCTCCTGATAAAAGTCCTTCAGTCGCTTTCTGTTATTGATTAAATTGAATCCCTCAAAAAGATATGTTTAAATCCTGACCCCTGGAACATTGAATATGACATCGTTTGGAAATAGGAACTTTGCAGATATAATCAAGGTAACATGAGCTCGTACTGGCTCAGGGTGAGCCCTAGCCTGCAGTGGTGTTCTGTAAAAGGGAAATGTGTACACAGAGACAGAGACACACCAGGAGAAGCCATGCGACCATGAAGGCAGAGCTTGGGTTGACAATGCCACAAGCCAAAGGATGTAGGGATGGGGGGCAACCACCAGAAGCTGGGAGGAAGACATGAAATGGTGCCTCTCTCTGAGTCCCCAAGTAGAAATCGACCATGCTGTCATCTTGCTTCCAGACTTCTGACCTTCAGAACTGAGACAGAATAAATTCCTGTTGTTTTAAGCCACCCAGTTTGTGATAGTTATGTTATGGTTGCTCACTGGTAAATGAATGAACTAGTGAAAAAAAACTAGTACAGTAAACCAGAGAAAACTGAAACACAAGTGTATTGCTAAGGAGGCCTGGAAGCAAGCTGATTGACCTGGCAGAAAAAACACATTTCCCCTTGTAATTAGTATAAAGTAAAAGATCATTAGCATGCCTGTGATGTCTTTTTAATCTTTCTACTCTTTTCTTTTAGCTTCATGTGGCTGTCATTGCTTTCACTGGCTTTTTTTCAATTTCTTGAACAAGCCAAGCTCTTGCCTGATCCAGGGACATTATATATACTGATCCCTCTGCCTAAGAAACTCACCTGAGTTTTCCTTGAATAACCACTCCTTATCATTCGCACGCAGTGAGATATCACTTCCTTGAAGATCTCTTTCATAATAGCTTCTCCCGTCAGTCTCTCAATTATGACCCTTACTTATTTTTGTTTCTGCCCTTTTTTTGCCTTCAGTGCATTTATCACAGAGTATTACTAGAATGTGCATGTGGTTTGTAAGATGATTTTTAAATGTCTGTCTTCTCTGCCAGACTATAGTGCCATTGAATAGTGATGTGCCTGTTTTGCTCTTCTCTGTTTCCCAACTACCAGCACAGAGGTGGGTATGTAATTAATATTCTTGAAGGCAGGAAAACACATTTTTAGACTTCGAATTAGAAGGATGGATACAAAAAGAGAAATCCTCATTTTCAAGTTGTTTTTATATTAAGGCCAAAGTGTTAGACATACACTTCAATCATTCTTACTTAAGCAGCTGTTCTGACAGGTTAATAATAAATGCCACAGTATTAAAAGAGTCATCACCCTTCAATCAAGCAGAGTCACATCTTGAAATACATTTGAAATGTCATATGTCAGCACAATCAGTATTATTTCATCAGTTACTTATAGCAGGTACTACTTAGATACTTAATGACTGGGTTGGTTCATTGTTTAAACTCAGTACTCTGTTTATACCAAGAGAGCAGAAACATTCACTAAACGTATTCTAAAACGTGTGCTTTCTTTAAAAAAATAGCATAAACTTGTCATTTTGTGTTAATTACAGACAATATTTAGGGTCATTTGGGATCTTATAGGTAACAATGTTCAAAATTTCTTCTAGTATGTGGTTCTTCAGGCCTCATCACGAAATTCTTTACCTGCCTTGGATTGGCAGAGGGCATCTTACTGACCCTCAGAGCAGACTGCAAATTCATCTTTTAGACTATGTATATGTCCTGACTGCTTTCTCTGTACTTGTGCCCTGAGACAGTTGAATTACAAAGAATACAATTCTATAAATCCAAACGTGTCACAAATAAGTGTGGCCCTAGGGCCCAAAGAGTTGTGAGAGAATGCAAGATAAGAAACAGCTACTACATTTGCCACTCCACTGAGAAAGAACCCATTGTAGCTAACCTCATTTAGTAGGTAAACTTTGCAGCAGTGTTGAAGAAAGTAAGAAAACACATAGACGACCACACATGGAAATGCCACTTTGCTGAAATGACATTTTGATCTGTTCCTTATGGAATACTGTAGATGGTCCTTAAATCTGTTAGAGACATATGGTCTCTAACAATGTTACATACATTCAAAATTCTGGAAATGTTTTTGCAGTTGTAACTTGTATTCAGCAAAATTGATAATTGTGATTTGGAGTGACATCAGCAAGATGGCAGTCAACGTGAAGTGGCCCGGGTTATACTACCATTCCCTGCCCCCTGCCACACACAGAAAGTTCAGCTGACAACCATCCGCAGACAAGAATACCTTGGTGAAAACCCCAATATGTGGGAATGAGCCAGAGTCTGCTGTGTGTTCCAGAATGGAATAAACACCACATTAAAGGGTAAGAAAAACAATCCCATGATGACAGTGTCCCTCCTTCTCCTTCTCTAAGTCAGCACAGCACCTCACAAGTAGAATTCTCCAGAAACCACAGTTTCTGCAGAGGAAAAAGAGAACCAGAGGCAGACATGAAGCTTCCCTAGCATTCTGAGAAATAAAAGAGTTAAATGTACAACCTGGAAATGTAAATTGTTAAAGAAAACACAAGAGAAATAGCTTTATGACATTGGTCTAGGTGATGGTTTATTTTCTATGATACTAAAATCACATACAACAAAAGAAAAAATAAGCAAATGGAGCTACAGCAAATGAAAAAGCTTCTACACAGCAAATTAAAAAATCAAAGTGAAGAGACAACCTACAGAATGGGAGAGAAAATTTGCAATCTATATGATAGTTTGGTGTTAATATCCAAAATATGTAACAAACTCCTACAACTCAAAAGGAAAAAAATAACCTGATTAAAACATCTGCAAAGGGCTAGGGACAATGGCTCATGTCTATAATCCCAGCATTTTGGGAAGCTGAAGTGGGAGGATCGCTTGAGCCTAGGAGTTGGAGACCAGCCTGAGAAACATAGTGAGACCTGCTCTCTACAGGAAAGAGAGAGAGAGAGAGAGAGAGAGAGAAACAAAGTAGCCAGGTCCCACATGTCTGTGGTGTCCCAGCCACTTGGGAGGCTAAGGCAGGAGGATTGCTTGAGCCTGGGAGGTCCAGGCTGCAGTAGGCTGTGATCATGCCACTGCACTCCACCCTGGCTGACAGAGCAAGGACTCTGTCTCTAAATAAATAAATAAATAAATAAATAAATAAACTCTGCATATTCAGGGTTGTTATGAGCTGACCCATTCAGAACCACAGGCTACACTAAACTGTGAAGATTATTCCTGCCAAAGTATGCCTGCAAAAAATGGAAAAGGTGGCTGTCACCTCAAATACGCAGACACTAATGTAAGGATAGAAGGATAACAAAGACTCAGGAAATCATGACACCTCCAAAACTAAGCTAAAATAGATTTAACAAGGAACCCCAAGGAAAGGACAATTTATAAAATAACATACAAAGAGTTTAGAAAAATCCTCTTAAGGAAGATCATGAACTACAGTAATACGGGGATAGAAAATTAAATGAAATTTGGAAAACAATATATGAATAAAATGGAAACTTTGACGAAACAGAAATAATTCTTAAAAACCAAACACTGCATGTTCTCACTCATAAGTGGGTGTTGAACAATGAAAACACATGGACACAGGGAGGGGAACATCACACACTGGGGCCTGCTGGGGGTTAGGAGGCTAGGGGAAAGATAGCATTAGGAGAAATATCTAATGTAAAAAATATATGAATAAAATGGAAACTTTGACGAAACAGAAATAATTCTTAAAAACCAAACACTGCATGTTCTCACTCGTAAGTGGGTGTTGAACAATGAAAACACATGGACACAGGGAGGGGAGCATCACACACTAGGGCCTGCTGGGGGTTGGGAGGCTAGGGGAAAGATAGCATTAGGAGAAATACCTAATGTAAATGACGGAGTGATGGATGCAGCAAACTACCATGGCATGTGTATACCTGCATGTTCTGCACATATACCCCAGAACTTAAAGTATAAAAAAAAATAGAAATTCAAGAGTTGAAGAATACAATAATGGAACTGAAAAGATGCAATTGAAAGCTCCCACAGCAGGCTTGATAAAGCTAAAGAAGAATCAGTGAGCTTGAAGACAGACATTTGATATTATCCAATCAGAGTAGCAAAAAATAAAAAAAATAATAAATTTAAAAATGAAGAAAGCTTGCAGAAACATGGGCCACCATCAAGAGACTGAATATACACATTATAGAAATTCCAGAAAAAGAAGAAAGACAAAAGAGGGTCAGAAAGCATATTTAAAGAAATAATGGCTGAGAATTTTCCTCATATGGGGAGGTATGCCAGTATCCAGGTACAGGAAGCACAGAGGTTTCCAGTCAGATTCAACCCATAGAGGAGTTTACCAAGATGCAGAATAATTAAACTATCACAAACAAAGACAACGAAAAAATTCTGAGAGCAGCAAGAGATACTAAGCAACACAGCACCCAGAATGGTTTTAATGGACTCTCCCCAGATTTCTCAATAGAAACCCAGAATGGTCTTAATGGACTCTCCCCAGATTTCTCAATGGAAACCTTGAAGGCCAGAGAAATTGGGATGTTAGATTCAAATGCTGAAGGAGAAATAAAAATAGCCAACCAAGAATATTTTACCCAGAAAATCTGTCTTTCTGAAATGAGAGAGAAATAAAAGCTTTCCCTGACAAACCAAAGCCAAAGAAGATCATCATCACTGGGCCTGCCTTACAGGAATTGCTAAAGGGAGTTTCTGAAGTTGAAATAAAAGGCCAATAATTATTAACATAAAACTTACAAATGCACAAAACTCAATGGTATAATAAAGAGTCATATTTGGGATTCTCTAGGACTATAATAATTTGTAAAGCAATTTTATTCCTAGTATGGGGGCTAAAAGACAAAACTATTAATAATAACTAAATTTTCAAGAGATAGCTATTACTAAATAATGTAAATTCTTACATCAAAAACAAAATATCTGGAGGATAAAAGTGCAGGGTCGTGTGACTTTGACTTTGTTATAGTATAACAGCTGTATGAACTATTATAACTTCATACAATAATAGACTGTTATAAGTGTAAGTCATAAGATGTTCTATGTAAGCTTCATACTAATCACAAAGCAGAAATCTACAGTAGACACACAAAACAAAAATGGAAAGAATTCATTCAAAGTATACCACTAAAGAAAATCATCAAATCGTAAAAGAAGACAGCAAGAAAGGAAGATGGAAATAAAGTATCTATAAAACAAGTCAGAAACGAATTCCAAAATGGAAATAATAAGTCCTTAACTATTTAATATATAGTTAACATTTGTAATTACCTTGATTGTAAATGTATTAAATGCTCCAATGAATAGACAGAGTGGCTGAATGGATTAAAAACAAGACCCAATTACATACTACCTACGGGATACTCATCTGGCTTTTAAAAACACAGATAGACTAAAAGTGAAGAGATGTAAAGAGATATCCCATGCTTGTGAATTGGAAGAATTAATATTGCTGAAATGTACATGCTACCGAAAGCAATATGCAGATTCAATACAATCCCTTTCAAAATTTCAATGTGATTTTCACAGAAATTAAAAAAAAATAAAATTCACATGGCATTGCAAAAATCCTTGAATAGCTATGGCAATCATGAGCAAAAAGAACAAAGCTGCAGGTATCACACTACCTCATTTCAAACTATACTACAAACTATACTGCTACAGCAGCTTAGTACTACCATAAAAATAGACACAATTTAAAAAAAAAGTAAAATTGGCACATCAATGAATGGATCAGTATAGAAATGATCAGTATATAACCAAGAAATGAACCAACACATGTATGATCAATTGATTTTCAATAAGGAAGCCATAAATAATTATTAAATAAATGAATCTGGCTGCATTCATAGACCAAATAGAATAGATGGTTGTCAAAATTTGGCCAGTGGCTGGAGTTTGCTGACCCCTGATCTAGTCATTGAGCATTATAGACTGCCAACGTAAAAGAGAGTGAGTCAGTCAGATAGTATGATTCCTGATGGGAGAATACACTACCAGGCATAGTCTTGTCAAATAAACTCTGGATTCAGTTAACAATTTGCAGCAGAAATAGAGTTCGGAAGAACATACTGGATTGTACTCTAAATAGGCAATCAGCCAAGTCTAAACCACAAATACGTCTCCAGGTTCTGCAAATGATCAATTATAAAGCTAAGTAAATACGAAGGATTGTAACCTATAAATGTGCCAAGAATACACAATATAAAATAGCTAATATTTTTAATAAATGTTTTTGGGAAAGTTGGATATATAGAGAAGAATTAAACTGGACCCTTTTCTCATATCATGTGAAAAAAATTAACTCAAAATTGGTTAAAGACTTAAGCATAAGATGTGAAACTGTAAAACTACTAGAATAAAACGGGGAAAAGCTACATGACATTGGTTTGGGCAATTATGTTTTCAATTTTACTTCAAAACCACAGGTAACAAAAGCAAAAAGAAACAAAGGGGACTTCATGAAGTACAAAAGCTTCTGTACAACAAAGGAAACAGCAGAAACAGCCTACAAATTAGGAGAAAATATTTGCAAGTCATGCATCTGATAAGACGCTAATATCCAAAATATGTAAGGAACTCAAACAACTCTGTAGAAAGAAAACAAATAAGAAAAATTTTAAAAATGGGCATAGGACCTTAATAAACATTTTTCAGGAGATGATATACAAATAGTTTACACATATATAAAAAATGAAAAAAAAACCCACTAATCATTAGTGAAATGCAAATTAAAACCTCTATAAGACAGCACCTCACACCTCTCAACATGGTTATTAAAAAAAAAAAAGGAGATAATTTTTATGGAAAACTGTATGGAGGTTCCTCAAAAACCTAAAAATAGAGTTACCATGTGATTTAACAATCCCACTTCCGTGTGTTTACACAAAACACATGTCTATGTCAAAGAGATGTCTGCACTCCCATGTTTATTGCAGCATTATTCACAATAGCCAAGTTATGGTATCAACTGAAATGGCCATCAGCAGATGACTGGATAAAGAAAACATGGTCTGTACACACACGGTGAAATACTACTCAGCCTTAAAAAGGAAAGAAGCTTGGTCATTTGCAGCAACCTGGGTCAATTCAGCATCCAAGCATAGGAAGTCCATTGTTAGGAGTTATCTGTGTCCTAAAGAGTCCTGAATCCCTTCGTAGGGAAGTCTGAACCTTAAACTTCCAGGTGATGTCTAAGATTCTCTGGTGGTTCTGACATATACAATTATAAACTTTTATAGCTAAAGGGATCTTTTCTTATATTTAATTTATCCTTTTTCTTCTAGTATAGATTAGGTCTGAAGAGACTCCTTGACTTGCCTAAAGCAACACCTCTAGTTAATGATGAACCAGTATTGAAACCCAAGTCTCCAAATTATCAGTCAGCTCAGTGCTTTTGCACTGAACTCTGCTACATCTGAAAGATGCCTTGTGCCTCATGTTCAGTAAAGAATGCTCTATAGATTAGGCCAAACTGACACATTTATAAGCAGAAAGAGAAACACCAACAAACAAAAGCATTTTGCTGCCTAGAGACAGGCAGGCCCTGTTGGTGCTATTTGGTTTAGGATACTTTGGGCTTGTCCTAGATGTGAAGTAAGTCACCTCCCAACAAGAGCAAGGCCTTTTGAAACACCAGTTTGTGAAGGGTGAGATGTACCTAGCTTAGCTGCCAGAGTCGTCACTTCCCTTGTCAGTTCAGTTCATCTGGTCTAGACAGTCATCATATAAATTCCCTAACCAGATTTTAAAAGGCAGTGAAAGGACCAGTAGATAGAATGAATGAACCTAGATGTAGAACGAGAACCATATATGTATACTTTTTTTATACAAGAAACTTAAACATTAATACGCAACAAACTAAATGTATTTTACGTTATAGTTATGGTAAAACATTAATAATCAAGAAACTAAATATATTTTGCATTATGGCTATGGTATTAGCTCTGAGTCTTCCTTACTTTGTAATTCATGAAAATCAAAGCCAGAACTGGCAAAGTGAGGACTCTGAGGTATCTTATTTGAGTTCTGTTTCTCTGTCTTCTAGATCGCATGTTGCAGGGTGACTTTCTGTTTGTCCTGCACTGAGCTCTGCAGGTTGGTTGCCCATGTGTACCCTAGTGTTCAGTACTAAGTGTAGAGAATTTTTAGAACTTTCTGAAGGGTTTCAACATCTAAATTTAAGATAACTTCTTTTTAATCAACTGAAGGGGTATATAATTTATATACAATAAAATGCCTTCATTTTAAAGATCAAGTTCAGCGTGTTTTGACAATGCATGTGTCAGTGTACCCAACATGTAGAACACTTATGTAACTCTAGAAGTTTCTTGCCCCTTGTCAGCCAGTCTTCCTCAGCAATTTTTTTACCCCTGGGAAATCACCAGTTGCTTTCTGTCACTATAGATAAGTTTTGCTGGTTTTCAAACTTCATATAAATGGAATCATATGACAGGTATTTATTTGTGTCTGACTTCCTTTGTTCAGCATAAAAGATGGCATATTTTATTAAATATTTCTTGGGAGGGTGATTTCATTCAATGCACCCTAAAAATACAAGTTTGCCATTTTGTCTTGTCAACAGCTTACCCGGCGTCCCCAAACTTTTTACACAGGGGGCCAGTTCACTGTCCCTCAGACTGTTGGAGGGCCGCCACATACTGTATTCCTCTCACTGACCACCAATGAAAGAGGTGCCCCTTCCTGAAGTGCGGCGGGGGGCTGGATAAATGGCCTCATGGGGCCGCATGTGGCCCACAGGCCGTAGTTTGGGGACGCCTGGCTTAACCAAAGCCTTCTTGCTGGGTCTTCTCACAGCAGCCTCTGACATAGTGTCTGCTGAAGCTTCATGGATTGTTGATTGTAACTAGATATTCGGAGGTCAAGGTCAATTATGAACTGAAAAATAGATTCCCCACCAAAAACTATTCTAGCACCTTCTGTATGTGATGCTTAAACACCCCCATGACGGAACTGTCTCAACTTTTAATGCGCCACCATTTTGTTGCTAAAGGTAAGCAATCAGAGCTCTTTCTAACTGACATGCTTAGGCCCTGCCAAGGATGGTCTTCCTCAAGGGAAGGCCCTGTGAAAACTGCAAGGCAGGAGAAATCTGCCCTTGGTGCCTTTCTCATTCCTCTGCCTGTTTACTCCTTTTTTTCTGGTCACTCCCATCAATCCCTCAGATATCAGCAATCTCCTGTTATTATTCCCATTAAGGTCTGCCTTCCATATCCTTCTCTGCTGACAAAACCTTCCTCTTCAGGGTCTTATTTCACGAGGCACTACTCCCAGCTGTCTCCCACTGTAAACGTGATCATTCATCAAATCAAATCACCCTAAGTTACAGGCTGCAGCCATGTGTCCAGCACCATGTCAGGCATAACCAACAAGGAAAACAAGCCCCCATTCTTAGAGAGTCCACAGGGTGCTGGGGGACATACATGCAGTAACTCTCATCAGAAAATTGTCTCTTCCCCTTAAGGGTGCCTCTCACGGATTTGAAGCGAGATTTGTGGCCACCATCCTTGACTTACTCATTTGCCACTACTTCTCCAAGTCCTGTGCGATTCCCTGCATGGCTGTGGACCCCCATTCACTTTGCTATCAGTTGTTTTCTGGAATTAAGGATACAAACCCTCTCATGCCATTGCGATAGCACTGCATGAAACGGGTGGGGAAGGGTGTGTGTGAATATAGGGCAGGTGTCAGTTATCCTAATGAACCCCAGGGCCCTGTCTCAGGGTCACCATCATTCATGGCTATGTGCAGAAACCAAAGGATTGCAGTGCACTTGGGCAGACTTAAAAATCATCTCCTGGTTATTATTTATCTTATTGTGTGAGACAACAGTGCCTAAAAATTAAATGGGAGGTGGGGTGGATGTCACCTTTTAACCCAAGAATCATTAGCTAAGAGAGCCTATTCATAAAAATACCTTGCTAAGAGGATTTTTAAAGACCACAGAACACTAAATTTCTGTACTAGTTTTACTAAAAGTGTAAAAATTAGGCTTTTAAATAATTTGATTCCAGAATCAGGTTTTTAAAAATGTAGTTTTTGAGAATTATAAGAGGTATATTAAAACAATTTGAAGTTTGACTCTTTTATTTTTGAAACCTGAAAATCAATATAATGCTATTCTTGTCAAGCAAAATAGGAGAGAGCTGAGGCACACAGCACAGAGCCATAGTTCAGGTGATCTGAAATTACCTGATACAGTTCTAAGCTCATGGAACAGGAAGAGATTTGGAACTTAGAATGTATAAAGATATAATCACCTTTTCTCAGGGGTTATGTAGCAGATGAGAAGAGCTCTGAAAAAAATCACTGGTTTTAGAGCAGTGTATTCAAATATCAACTCCAAAAAAGGACCCAAATGAATAGATTGGCCAGGAAATTATGATTGAAATGAATGCTGCTGGAAATGATGAGTTTGGATGAATGTGTTTTTACTAAGATGTAAAGTGAAGAAAAAAGAAAAAATTAACATGACTTATGAAAATTTTGTGATCTGGTACTAAACAGTGTGAACTGGTTCCAGTGATTCATCCTCTAGTAGACCCTGTCCTATCATGATTTATAACCAAGGATCTGGGACTGAATACAGGATGCTGTTTGTATTGATCACATAATCTTATTTCATCAGAATTTAGATCTTTAAAATAAATGGAAGGCATTTGATCATATTTGTAGAGTAAATTGCTGAGAATTGATTGCATGTGATAAAATAAAAATAGGTTAAAAATGAACTGGTAAAAAGGATTAAAAAACTGTAATTGCATGTGAAAGTAAAACTGTTTTATTTAGCTCTGGACTTGGGCTCTATTTTCTTATGGTTTGACAGACAATTTAAACCACAAAATGAAACAGTAAAGGGTATCTAAATGAATGTAAAGAGCCATCTTTTTTTTTTTTAATCTCAGAAGGAATCCAATCCAAACTTATTGCAAATATACTTTGTTGTTCCAACATTCCTTTTATGTAGCAAAAGGTTTTGTTTGCAGGAGTTTGTGGTGAATGACCAACATGGATTTATTGTAAGATTTTGTCACTGAGGAGCAGCTTTAGTGAAATATGTAAAGTGATTTTTGTTCCTGATTTTCCATCAAAAAGCTATGCAAGTGATTATCACTTGCAAAACCTACTCTGGGATTTTTCTGGGGGGTGGGAGTTATTATATTTTATTTTATTCATTTATTTATTTAGAGACAGAGTCTTGCTCTGTCGCCCAGGCTAGAGTGAAGTGATGTGACCTCGGCTCACTGCAAGTTCCATCCCTGATGTTCAACAATTCTCCTGCCTCAGCCTCCTGAATATCTGGGATTACAGGTGCCTGCCACCATGCCTGGCTACTTTTTGTATTTCTGGTAGAGACAGGGTTTCGCCGTGTTTGCCAGACTGGTCTTGAACTCCTGACCTCAAGTGATCCACCCACCTTGGCCTCCCAAAATACTGGGATTACAGGTGTGAGCCACCACACACAGCCAATTTTGTTGGTATTTTTAGAAAGTACTACCTATTTTCTCCTGCCAGTCCCCACTCTCCCAGAGGCAAACAAAAGATGGGTTTCCAGGACGTTTTCTCAATGATCACACAGAAGAGTCTCTGGATCTTAGGTCAATAATGTGTTTTTGTACTAATTCTAAGAGACAGGATTGGTGTTGAGTGTGCGACGGTGCATTCACAAGTGCTCTGTGCCTAGCAATACCCTGTGCCTGATTTAATGGTTTGTAGCTGTTGTCTCGAAATTCTTTTTTTTTTTTTTTTGTATTTTTAGTAGAGATGGGGTTTCACCATGTTGACCAGGATGGTCTAGATCACTCGACCTCGTGATCCACCCGCCTTGGCCTCCCAAAGTGCTGGGATTACAGGCTTGAGCCACCACGCCCGGCCGAAATTCTTAATGATTTTTGCACAAGGGGCCTTGCATTTTTGTTTTATACTGGGCCTCACAAATTATGTAGTCAGCCTTGCTGATAGTAACATAACAAGTGACATTTATTGTGTTCTTAGTAGGAACTGTTTTAAGCTTCTTACCTATATCAGTTCATTTAATATTAGTAACAGTCCTCTGAGTTGGGTGTTATGGCTCTCAATTACAGCTGAGAGACAGCACAGAAAGATGAAATTGCAAAACTAGTAAGCAGTGGGGGCAGATTCCAACCCAAATCACCTGCTTCTGGAACTGGTGCTCCTAATGGCTGAACATGGGGCCTCTGTCCCATTTGTTGTCTGAACTTCTCATGGCTTGTGTGTGCTTAGAACAGGCACCACCTAAAGCAAACTGCATAAGCTTTGCTTGCTGAGAATGTATTCAACAAATGCAAATACATGACCTGAAGAATTCAAACATAATCCCTTTATCTCATCTAATATTAACTAGCTGTTACCTTGGACAGGTTTCAGATGCAACGGAACGGAGAAGGGAAATGAGCGAGGGAAAGAGGTTTAAAAAATTTAAAGGTCAGCAGGAGCGGCTGAGTGAGATCCTGTCTCAATATATATATATTAAAAGGTGGGGTCATAGCTGCGTCTGGCAGGGTCCCCGGTGGTCAGCTTGGGGGGATTGAGGTGGGGTAGGAGGTGCTCAGGGTGGAGGACAAGGGAAAACACGACAAAGTACAGCCCACCCGCCGATTCAGCAGTTGGATCATCGCTAATGCTGGAGACAAGCCATACAGCTTTAAATTGCTTTCAGGAACTGAGTGAGAACAACATTCTTTTGATTTGCAGGTGACTGCACACATGAGTGCTGGTGGGTGTGTGGCTGGAGGGGGCTGATGCAGCCCAAATGTTGAAAAACTCAGTGAGACACCTTCCTGCAGCCGGGGCTGGGCACAGACTTTACAAGCCAGCCATTTCCAGGCTGCCCAGGGAGACTTTCTTCTGCCTTTAGAACACACCCCCTAGTGGGTGACACAGAGTAGGCACGTCATGGTATGTGAGCAATGAATAAGAATAAATGAGAATCTCACAGCTGCCCACCTGCTAGGGTTTAAGGTGGGTTCAGTATTCAACAATTCTTTTTCTGCCTGCTTGGATCTATCAAGAAGTTAAAATTTGGGCCAGGTGTGGTGGTTCACGCCTGTAATCCCAGCACTTTGGGAGGCCAAAGTGGGCAAATCACTTGAGGTTGGGAGTTGGAGACCAGCCCGGCAAACATCATGAAACCCCATTTCTACCAAAACTACAAAAATTAGCTGGGTGTGGTGGCAGGTACCTGTAATCCCAGCTACTGGGAGGCTGAGGTGGGAGAATCACTTGAACCTGGGAGTCAGAGATTGCAGTGAGCCAAGATCACACCACTGCACTCCAGCCTAGGCAACAAGAGTGAGACTCTTGTCTCAAAAGAAAAAAAAAAAAAAACAACAAAAAACAGAGTTACAATTTGTTGTACTTCTTACCACAATTGTGGATCCGCAGAGAATAGAGCAGGGTCCTTGAGCACTCGAGTTTTGATTGGTGTTATGCCATCCACGGTGCTCAGCATACTGAATCTGTGATTGGATGTTGTTAAGATGCGATAAATACAAAGCCAACCTTTTAGGTCCCAGGTTTCTTGTTGCCCACTGTAGGCTAAATATGGTGCCCTGCTCACTGATTTTCAGTGACATGACGTGGTGTGTTCGTTACCACTAGACTTTTTTTTTTTTTGACAGTGAGTGACAAAGTTTAATTAACCCGTTCTGGGAGGTCACCTTCATGGACAAGCATCCCTTCTGTGAGCTGAAGGACTGAACAAGCAGAAGTAAAGGCCAAACCCATCCCTCCGTGCTAAAGCAAAAGAAGACTTCCTGCTTTCAGTCAGCTGTAGTGCTAAAGTGGTGTGATATTGTAACATCTTAAGAAATATATATTTGACCTTTGTCCCAGGTTCTTTGCACAGAGTTCTCACAACCCTTATAATTTATTGAAAGATGGGGTGAGAGGACCATCTTTTGCTATTCATAATAAGCCACTTAAAACTGTACCTGAGTTTAAGCTAATGACCCTTGGTGGGTCCCTAAATAGCTTCAGAATGGGGGCTAGTTGCTGGGAGAGCCAACTATGTGATTAGAGGATTGGGTGGACAGATTTACTCTGAAGGATAATTGATTTTTGAGGAGGACATCAAGTATCTACTTTGTAGACAATGACCTCCTTGGAAGAGTATTTTTTTTTCTCTTTAATATTGCCCAATGTAGAACTCAGAGAACCAGTAGCTATGTGATTACAGTTAGATATATTAGATGTCTGTGCCATCCATAAAATAAAGTACACCACAGCATTCCCAAAGCTATATTTTAACAAGGAAATCTTAGGTGTTCTAGGTGTTTGCCTTCTTCCTGGAGATTTTACCTTTTATTTTCCTTTTTCTTTTTCCACACAAGACCTGTATTTCTGATCAGAAAGGTTAAGGACTGTTGCTCGTCACTGTTTTTAAAATGTGACCTTGCTTCAGCCACCTCTGTCTGTTTTCAGGAATAGCTAAATTCAGGGATATTCTATTCTACTTAAGATGGGTCACTGCCCATCTGTGGTTAAAAGTGTTCTTTTAAATTTCAGCATTGATCTAAAAGGCATGATACACTAAATATAAAGAAGTAATAAGCAAATAATAGGTATTTTAAAATCTCAGTTGCACCAAACCAAAAAATACCTGTGTGTGGTTTAACATGTTTCCACACCTTGAAAAGCTAAAATTCAGACGTTGTATGCATGGAGTCCCTGCTCCTCATGAGCAAGGATCTTGATCATGTTGTTTAAAGCCCTGCACCATTGTCTAGAGGTGGGCCTGGCTGATCCTTCTGATGTGAGCATTCTTGACCTTATATTTTGAAGATAATCAAAATTATTGATAATTTTTAAGGGATACATGTATTATTATCCACCTCCTAATGTGTGCACTTGAAGGGGTGATAGATTAGTCCCCTAGACATTATGAGTAGTGCTGCTGGTTATGTTGACAGAGGGCAAGATTTCACAGGACTGGAATTGCTGTCACCCTTACTTCTCCCTGTTTCCCCATTGAATATTGGCTCAGAGAGGACTAGGAAGAGAGCACTTTGGAGGAGAACGTGGAGGACGGAAGGACAGGTACCACCTAGGTGCAGGTATAATATGTCTACCATCTAGTCATCTCCTCTGCATAAACACCAGGGGATAGGATGGTTTCTGAAAGAACATCTTAGAAATACCATGAACACAAAGGGCATGCATCTGTCCGTGTGTGGGTGTTCTCTGCTATGAGTTTGGAAATGAAAGTGCCTTTGAAATAAACAGACTACTGTAATCACCCAAGGGGTTCTTTTTGCCTGCTGCCAAGATAAAGCCCATTCATCAAGACGGGGGGGATTGCAACTGAGAAAGAGTTTAATACATGTAGAGTCAGCTGAAAGGGAGACTGGAGCTTTATTATGGCTCAAATCAACTTCCCTGAAAATTCAGAGGGTAGGATTTTTTAAAGCTGGTTTGGTGGGGTGGGGGCTAGGGAATGGGGAATGCTGGTTGGTTGGGTTGGAGATGAAATCACAGGGTGTTGAAGCTGCTCTTTTGTGTTGAGTTGGTTCCTGGGTGGGAACCACAATACCAGATGAGCTGGTTTACCATTGTACATGGTGCCAGCTGGTCCATCAAATTCCAGGATCTGAAAAATACCTTGAATACCAACCTTAGGTTTGCAATAGTAATGTTATCCATAGGAACAATTGGAGAGGTTAGTGATTTTGTGCCCCTGGCTGCATGATTCCTGAGCCATAATTTCTAATCTTGTGGGTAATGTGTTAGTTTTCCAAAGGTTGTCTGGTCTCCAGGCAATAAGGGGATTGTTTCAGGGAAGGGCTGTTAGCATCTCTGTAAACTATTAACTAAATTTCTCCCATAGTTAGCTTGGCTTAGACTCAGGGATGAACAAGGGCAGCTTGGAAGTTAGAGACAAGATGGAGTCAGTCAGGTCAGATTTCCTTTGCTGTCATTATGTTCCGATGTCAGAGTTGTCTCATTGTCAAAATTTTTGCAAAAGCATTTTCACTACTAAGTCCTTCATTTTCTCTTTCTGTAAGAAACCTCAAGGGGCTGTGCACTTACTTGTTATTCACTGGTATAATTCTAGGTGTCTCTTAAAAATTTAAAAGTGAGCAGGTGGAAAATACTCATGTGGTGTTAGGGCATAGGGGGGCATAGCACCCACCACCTACAGTAATTTTAACAGTGCTGGCATCTGCAGGTAGCAAAAAACATTACAAGTAATTTTTGACTTCCTCATGTATATGTTAGAAAGGTAAAAATCTTTAAGAGAAACTCCAGATTTGGGGAGGTTTTGAAATTGCATTAATAAGTTGGTCCTGCAAAATCCATGTTGCCTGTAAGCTACAGCCTTTGAAATGAAGCACATTTTACAAACTGGGCTTTCCCAGCATGTCTTTCAGGGAAGCAGCTGTCCTGTTTCCTCTAAAAAGGTAATACTCCTGAAAATGCAATGTGAGCCTGAAGGGTAAATGATTAGGCTTGCCCACACAAACTGAACGGACTCCCAGAGCAATTGATGACCCTGTCCTCAGTTGCAGCAGCTCCTTCACCTCAGTGGAGAGGGGGGTTTGGCTGGTTCTGATGTTCTATTATGAGGAAGGAAAAAAAGAAAAAACAGGTAGATTGGGTGTGAGGAATGTTGACTTCTAAGAGCAGAACCAGGCTGCGAGAAACCATTTTCGAACGTGTAGGTGTGTCACGCTGAAGCACTTGTTCTGATCATGCCAAGCACACCCCAGAGTGTAATCACTGAAGGAGTGTTCAACTTTTAAACTGGATGGACTCACTGCTTCTGTCCATTGGAGTTGGGAAGGAATTCCATCCAGAGAGATTCTAAAGAGAATCAACACAGGGCAGATGAGGAGAGAAATGGCTGTGAATGGAGCTTGGCATTCCCTGGAGTCCTGACTTTTTTTAGAATAGATGCTCCTGTACAGATCCAGATATTCTGCAAGTTATAGTGGCTGCTTACCCATCTCACTTGAACTCCAGCTGACTCAGTACCTAGATAAAATAGGGTAGAAAGTTTTTTGTGACAGTTATTCCCAGGGAACTTTATTTGTTGTTAACAGGTGGGTATGGTGAAAACAATTTGCACAATATGACAAGAACAACAACATTCAGTTAGAGTGGGCTTACCTTAGGCCAGGTCGTATTTCAGTGCTTTAAAGGGAGGACTACCTCCTGGTTCAGTCTTGGGAGGCTGCAAGTGTCCAGGAATTTATCTGTTTCTTCAAGATTTATTGGTTTGTGTGCAGAGTTGTTTGTAGTAATCTCTGATGGTAGTTTGTATTTCTGTGGAATTGGTGGTGATATCCCCTTTATAATTTTTTATTGCATCTATTTGATTCTTCTCTCTTTTCTTTTTTATTAGTCTGGCTAACAGTCTGTCTATTTTGTTGCTCTTTTCAAAAAACCACCGGCTGGATTTATTGATTCTTTGAAGGGTTTTTTGTGTCTCCATCTCCTTCAGTTCTGCTCTGCTCTTAGTTATTTCTTGTCTTCCGCTAGCTTTTGAGTTGTTTTGATCTTGCTCCTCTAGCTCCTTCAATTTTGATGATAGAGTATCAATTTGAGATCTTTCCTTGTTTCTCATGTGGGCATTTATTGCTATAAATTTTTCTCTAGACACTGCTTTAAATGTGTCCCAGAGATTTTGGTATTTTGTGTCTTCTTTCGCATTGGTTTCAAAGAACATCTTATTTTTGCCTTCATTTCATTGTTTATCTAGTTGACACTCAGAAGCAAGTTGTTCAGTTTCCAAGTAGTTTTATGGATTTCAGTGAATTTCTGAATCCTGAGTTCTAACTTAATTGCATTGTGGTCTCATAGACTGTTTGTTATGATTTCCGTTGTTTTGCATCTGCTGAGGAGTGATTTGCTTCCAATTATGTGGTCAGTTTTAGAGTAAGTGTGTTGTGGTGCTGCGAAGAATGTATATTCTGTGGATTTGGGGTGGAGCATTCTGTAGATGTCTAATAGGTCCTCTTGGTTCAACTCTGCATTCAAGTCCTGGATATCCTTGTTAATTTTCTGTCTCCTTGATCTGTCTAATATTGACAGTGGAGTGTTAAAGTCTCCCACTATTATTGTGTGGGAGTCTAAAGGAACCCTGAATAGACCAATAACAAGGGCTGAAATTGAAGCAGGAATCAATAGCCTACCAACCAAAAAAAAAAAAGGTCCAGACAGGTCCACAGCCGAATTATACCAGACGTACAAAGAGTAGTTGGTTCCATTCCTTCTGAAACTATTCCAAACAATACAAAAAGAGAGAATCCTCCCTAACTTATTTTATGAGACCAACATTATCCTGATACCAAAACCTGGCAGAGAGTCAACTAAAAATGAAAACTTCAGGCCAGTATCCATGATGAACATCAATGTAAAAGGATTCAATAAAATACTGGCAAACCGACTATAACAGCACATCAAAGTCTTATTCATCTTGGTCAAGTAGGCTTCATCCCAGGGATGCAAGGCTGGTTTAACATATGCAAGTCCATAGATGTAATCCATCACATAAACAGAACCAAAGACAAAAACCACATGATTATCTCAATAGAGGCAGAGAAGGCCTTCAACAAAATTCAACAGCCCTTCATGCTAAAAACTCTCAATAAACTAGGTATCCATGGAACATATCTCAAAATAATAAAAGCTATTTATGACAAACCCACAGCCAATATCATACTGAATGGGCAAAAACTGGAAGCTTTCCATTTGAAATCAGACACTAGACAAGGATGCCCTCTCTTACCACACCTATTCAGTATAGTATTGGAAGTTCTAGCCAGAGAAATCAGGCAAGCAAAAGAAATAAAGGATATTCAACTAGGAAAGGAGGAAGTCAAATTGTCTTTATTTGCAGACAACATGATTATATATATTTAGAAGATATACAATCTCAGCCGATCGTCTCAGCTCAAAATCTCCTGAAACTGATAAGCAACTTCAGCAAAGTCTCAGGATAGAAAATCAATGTGCAAAAATCACAAGCATTCCTATACACGAGTAACAGACTTAAAGAGAGCCAAATCAAGAATGAACTGCCATTCACAATTGCTACAAAGAGAATAAAATACCTAAGAATACAACTAAGAAAGGATGTAAAGGATCTCTTCAAGGAGAACTACAAACCACTGCTCAACAAAATAAGAGAGGAAACAACCAGATGAAAAAACATTCCATGCTCATGGTTAGGAAGAATCAATATCGTGAAAATGGCCATACTGCCCAAAGTAATTTATAGATTCAATGCTGTCCACTTCAAGCTACCATTGACCTTCTTCACAGAACTGGAAAAAAACACCTTAAACTTTATATGGAATCAAAAGAGAGCCCGCATAGCCAAGACAATCCTAAGCAAAAAGAATGAAGCTGGAGGCATCATGCTGCCCTACTTCAAACTATGCTGCAAGGCTGCAATAATCAAAGCAGCATGGTACTGGTACCAAAACAGAGACATAGACCAATGGAAGAGAACAGAGGCCTCAGAGGCAACACCATACATCTACAACCACCTGATCTTTGACAAACCTGACAAAAACAAGCAATGGGGAAAGGACTCCATGTTTAATAAATGGCATTGGGAAAACTTGCTAGCCATGTGCAGAAAGCAGAAACTGGACTCCTTCCTTACACCTTACATTAAAATTAACTCCAGATAGATGAAAGACTTAAACATAAGACCTAACACCATAAAAAACCCTAGAAGAAAATCTAGGCAAAACCATCCAGGACATAGGCATAGGCAAGGAATTCATGACTAAAACACCAAAAGCAATGGCAACAAAAGCCAAAATAGACAAATGGGATCTAATTAAACTTCAGAGCTTCTGTACAGCAAAAGAAACAATCATTAGAGTGAACTGGCAACCAACAGAATGGGAAAAAATTTTTGCAATCTACCCATCTGACAAAGGGCTAACAAAGAACTAAAACAGATTGACAAGAAAAAAACAAACAAACCCATTCAAAAGTGGGTGAAGGATATGAACAGACACTTCTCAAAAGAAGACATATATTAGGCCAAAAAACATATGAAAAAGTACTCATCATTACTGGTCATTAGAAAAATGCAAATCAAAACCACATCGAGGTACTATCTCACACCAGTTAGGATGGTGATCATTAAAATATCTGGAGACAGCAGATACTGGAGAGGATGTGGAGAAATAGGAACACTCTTACACTGTTGGTGGGTTCAATTAGTAAATTAGTTCAATCATTGTGGAAGACAGTGTGGCAATTCCTCAAGGATCTGGAAATAGAAATTCCATTTGACCTAGCAATCCTATTATTGAGTATGTATCCAAAGGATTATAAATCATTCTGTTATAAAGACACATGCACATGTATGTTCGTTGCGACACTGTTTACAATAGCAAAGATCTGGAACAAACCCAAATACCCATCAATGATAGACTGGACAAGGAAAATGTGGCACATAATACACCATGGAATACTACACAGCCGTAAAAAACGATGAGTTCACATCCTTTGCAGGGACATGGATGAATCTCGAAACCATCATTCTCGGCAAACTAACAACTAACGCAAGAACAGTAAACCAAACACCTCATGTTCTCACTCATAGACGGGTGTTGAACAACAAGAACACGTGGACTCAGGGAGAGGAGCATCACACACTGGGGTCAGTTGGGATGTGGGGGGCTAGGGGAGGGACAGTACGGGGTTGGCGGGAGGGATAACGTGGGGAGAAATGCTGGATATAGGTGAAGGGGGAGTGGAGGCAGCAAACCACCTGGTCATGTGTGCACCTGTGCGACAACCCTGCATGATCTGACATGTACCCAGAACCTAAAGTCCATTTAAAAAAACAGGACTACCTTTATTAATGCTTTCTCTTACCACATGAGGTGGGTATCATTGCTTTCCTTTTAAATATGAAAAAGAGGAAGCTTAGGGAGGTTAAATGCCTGGTCTAGGATCAAACAGCTAGGAAGTGGCAGAACCATGGTTCAGCAGGTCAGTGTTACTCCAAAGCTTGTGCTTATAACCACTGCCCTCTAGATGAAAATAAAAATGGGAAAGTACTGCATAATATTTGTACAGTTTTCAATCTCAGGTAAACATTCCTCAATGATTCTAATTCCCTCCCCACCCCCTTTCTTGCCATGGCCCATTGGGAATTACTGGTCTTACACATTTAAAGCTATAAAGGGCCTTCATGTATGCTTTCTCATTTGCAAATTGTGATTTTTCCAACTTCTCTATTCCTTACAGCTGTTTTGTTTCATGTAATGATGGAGCAAGTTCTAAAATACAATGTAAATCATCAGTGAGTATAATTAGAGTAGGGTTACCAGGTAAAACCCAAGACATCAGTTAAATTGAATTTCAGGTAAACAACACATAATTTTAAAATTATAAGTATTTACCACATAGTGCATGGGACATACTTACACTGAAGTATTTTTCATTGTTTTTTGAAATTAAAATTTAACGAGGTAGTCTATATTTTTATTTGCCTCATCTGTTAACCCTAAATTAAATTAGATAAGTGTATGTCCAAAGAATGAAACTTGGATTTGGTGTTTCATGACATTTCCACAGAGTTCAAGGGAAAACTCCCATGATATGGGTAAAAGAGAAACATTAGGAAAGATAAATACTTGGATGTACTTGCCTTTTATAATTAGTTTTTCCATAAAATCTTTCTCATGTCAAATGGTGTTTTCAGTCATTGATATTTTGTGTAGCATGGTAATGATTAGAAGCATCGCAAGGATTATTTTGTCTTATAAATAGTTCAGTTGAAGCTCTCCCAAGGTAAAAGTCAATACAAACCTTGTTTTAATGTTTCCATGTGTTTACTTTTTATCTGAATGTACTGCAGGGCCTTTGAGGTCTTCTGGAAAAAAGTCCTTTCATCAGCAGGACCACGAAATTTTCAGTTGCAATCAGTGTTTCTGCTCTGGAAAGCTGGCACAGGGACTCCTAAGGCTGTCCCTTTAACTGTTGGTTCTGAGTGGTTGATTGGACACAGTAAGCTCTAGTTACTTCCCTAATGGCTCTGACTCTTGTTTCCGAAAAGCTGCCTCTTTCTTTCTGTAATAAAACCATTAAGTCTTCAAGAATGCCTGATTTCCTGGGCAAAGGAGCTCCTCAAGTAATAATATTTAGTGGGAATCAAGGTGGTGGCAGTATTAGTGGCAATGGTGATGTGGTGATGGTGGTGGTATGTGTATGTGTGCATGAAGGGTGGAAGGAATAAGGAGTGTGTTTTCTTTGTAGAGTGATTTTGGGCAAAAAACTATTTGGCTCTAGAAATTTACTACAAGAATATTTTGGAAATATATCTGTTCATGGAGCACTGCACATTTTAAGCAAGAAATCAACCTGTAAACTGCATTGCAGCAGCGTTTATTTAAAAAGAGGTGCACATGGTATAGTAGAGAAACATTAGTGGGACATTATGAAATGAAAGAAATTTTAAAAAATCTTCATTTTTCTGACAGTATTTATAGGTTTTTAAGGCCCGATTGCCATTGCTTTCTGAGTTGCCTTCTCTGTGGTTGATGAAGTGTCCTGGATTTGGTTACTTTTCCCCACATGCAATTTCAGATGTTTTTCACTGGGTGAATATGGATTGATAATATACAGGAGAGTACTAACACACAGGGGAATTTTAATACACAATGAAAAGAATTCAGTTGTAAGCAATCTGAGAGTCCAATCCTCTCACCCACTCTTTTATTTAACAGCTCCCAGTCTATTAAGACTTTGCTTTTCTCAACGATTTCTTGTTAATCATCTTTTGTTTCATAGCTCTTTATTTTCCTGCTGAAATCACTATTCCATCAGCTTCACCAACCGTTTTCTCTGTGATCTATGAGATGGTGCTGGTACAGGATTGAATTTATACCAGAGCAGTTTGCTTTAAATGTTACCAGCTCTTTATCCAAAACATTTCTTCCAGCTTATTCTCATAATTTTACAACTTCTCACAAAGCTGCTTCTTGGCTTTTAGAGAATGCAGAGTGACAAGTAAGATGTAAAATGTCTACATAGAGGATATAGAGTTTGGGCTTGAAAGCACAAAAGTTAAATCTGTGAAATGATGTCGGTCAGCAGGAGAAGTGTTGGCTCTGTTTTCACACTGTGTGGCTGCTGTGACACAAACTTGATGAATTCACTTCCACCTTGCTAGCAAAGCCAAATTGTTTCAGTGAGACCATATTTTAGAGCAGTTTGGAGCCTGCTGGTATATTCAGATTGCCTGAAAATCCAGCAAAATTAATCCGTTTTGGTGCCCTGTATCATACGATGATCTTGGTTGGACCCCTTTCCTTCCCAAGGGTTACCCTCATTTGGCTGAGTGAATGCTGTCCTTCAGATCACTTGTATAAATTTAACTTGACCATCAGAGGGGACTCTGAGTTATTTGCAAATATTAATTTAGAACTTAAAAGTCCGTTATCCCCCTTTAAAAATACATTATCCCAATCGTAATACCAGCATTTTAAATAAAATAAAATAAAATAAATGATTAATCTTGTCACTGAATATAATTGCAGTCACTGAGAGGTAGACAATGAATTATTTCTTGATGCCTCTTAAGACATTTTATCTCATAAAACGTTGTTACTGGTAATTATGACATTTTATACTTTTCAGTAGTTACATTTACTTTAAAAGACACTGTTTTCTTCTGAAATGGAGTCACTTCCTTTCAACATGGGACAGGGTCTGATTCCCAGTGTCCACATAAGGCAAATATACAAGCAGCCCTCTGTATTCGCAGGCTCCCCATCTGCAGGTGGTTGAAGCCAGATGGAAATAGCACAGTGGACCCTCCATGTCTGTCAGTTTCTATCCGAGGATGAGGAACCCATGCATAGGGAGGCCTGACTGTATTTTAATTTGTTTCAAGATGTCTTTTTCCATTCTGTTTTGAGTATATAATAAAACAGTAAAAAAGCAAATTTAATATCTGTGCAAACTCATTTTCTGGCTAAAATTACTTAGACTTGGTCTTTTAAGGGAATGTTCAGAGAGCTAATTTTAGAAGTCAGAACCTAAGAAGACTTTTGGTTTTAGCTTTCTTCATTGTAAAATGGGAATTATAATTCCTGTCCTAATCATAATTTCTCAGGACTGCATGAAAAAAAGCAAAAGTGCTTTAAAAATGAATTTAATACCAAAATTCAGTCTTATTTTAAAGAGAGTGAAGCATATGAGGATTGCAGAAGACAAGGAACATGGCAACATATAATAGGACTGTGTTAATTATACTTTTACTGATATCTTCTAACTTCAACCGTGCCTTTTTTTCCCCACGTAATTCTTTTTAGCATTTGGTCTCTCTATAAGACTATTCTTTTTGTAGTTGTTTTTCTACCTATCACCCTCTTAACTATAGAATTTTGTTTGTTTGTTTGTTTGTTTTAGTGTTTTTAACTTTAATTGGTCACATTAATTAATGCTAAAACTAATGTTAACAATATGTTATTTTCATCTAGTTAAATAAAGCATTACAGACATTTGAGTAAATTACACAGCATTAAACATTTAAGTAACTT
The DNA here is from genome assembly GCF_048565385.1 of Saimiri boliviensis. Classification (NCBI taxonomy): domain Eukaryota; kingdom Metazoa; phylum Chordata; class Mammalia; order Primates; family Cebidae; genus Saimiri; species Saimiri boliviensis. Next base: position 120,462,391 of record NC_133451.1, on the reverse strand, counting down.
GAAATGAAGCCATTACTGTCATTCAAACAAGTTTCCACAGCCAAAGCCTGAATGTTAAGTATGAACTGACTTGGCATTACAAGAATATAAATCCTTTATCTTTATATATATATAAAGATATATATAAAAATATGTATATTTTTATATATAATATGCATAAATTTATTATATTTATATATAATAAATATATATATTAAATTTATATATAATAAATTTATATATATTTATATATTATAAATACATATATATATTTATGTATGTATAAATATAAAGATATATTTTTATATATATATAAAATTGTGTTTTAAGTTTGGGAGTACATGTGAAGAACATGCAGGATTGTACCTATGCAACTCTAGAATTTTTACATATTACAGCTTGTCATATCTGGCGGTCATGGGCAGATGGTGCTTAAAAAGGTAGTTGACATGCAGTTATTCTCTTGAGCATCCGAGCACTCTGGGTGTCTGTCATGGTTGCACTGGGGGATAGTCCTCCTTTCTGGAAGAGAAGATTGCTTTGTAAGAGGGTTTCATTTTTCCCTGGAGCATCATGTAGACTAGATTAGGACCACCTGCAGAGTCTCTGCCAAAGCTAATTCAGTTCTGACCTTGCACCCAGCAAAGTTCTTAGAGACATCCTGAGGGTGACTACCAACTAGAAATGAGTCTATTTGGTGAAGGTTTTGTCTCTCACTAATAAAACATGGAGGAAGTTAGAGCTATTTATTAGGTAGCAATTACTCAAAGGCAGTGTCATGCATTTATAGGAAAACTCCTGTAAATCTAAGGAAAAGTGATTTACTCGCTGTGGGAATACATTAAACAAAGATTGGAAACATCTTTTCCTCCTCTTCTACCTTACCTTTTGTATTTTATAAGAGGTTAAAAACAGCTCTAAAGTATTACTAGTGAGTGTTTTATTTTTACTGGCAAAAAACTTTTAACCACATGTGAAATGCCACCACTTCCTAATGATGACTGCCTTTCAAGCATAACTCTTTCACTGAAGACACAAATGATATTACAGGTGTGATGCTGTGCTATCTAAATGTGGATTTTTGACATGCTAATTTATAACGACTGGCAAACGAGAAGACCATAGGGGAAAGATGAGACTGGCATGCAGACAGCTAAAATGCAGAAGGATGACTGATTTTAAGAACGGCTTTAAGGAAAGAAGTATTTGTCAAATGTGTATTTAAAAGTGAGTAAGTAGACCATGATTCATTTTTATTGCCAGAACTATGAGGTTGAGGATCAGATATTTGGGAGAGTTTGGACTTAACCTGATTTGATTGTGAACATAGCAAAAATGGCAAAAACAAAACCAAAAACAGAATGTCCGAGGAGGTGGGTATCAGCAAGGCTGCTGGGCCTGGGCAGGGCTGGCCGAAGTCAGCTGTGCGGTGTGGCAGCTGGTCTGAGATGGTCCGTGATATTCCTCCTCTCTCTGATGTGCTTCTTGCCCTTCATGTCAAAACACAGAACAGATTTCCTGTCATTAGAATCCAGGCTGGCCTTGTGACTGCTTTCGGATAGAATGTGGCAGAAATGGCATTTTGGAACTGCTAAACCCAGACCTTAAGTGACAGCCACTTCATTTCCTTGGAATGCTCACTCTTGAGATTCTCAGAGAACCTGTCTCCATATTGTAAGAAGTCCAGGACACGTGGAGAGGCCACGTAGAAGAGCAGAAAAGCTCCTTTAGATACCCTGGATGAGCTCACAGCTGAAGGCCCACCAGTGCCAACCATAGGAGTGAACCATTTCACTTATTTCAGCCCAGTTGAACCCCAGATGACGGCAGCCCTAGATGCTATCACATGGAGAAGAAGAAGGACCCACAGAGTTGAAGGACGTGCTGCAGGATTGGGTCTGTCCTAAGAGAACTGTTTCTCATTCCCTGAAGGCTTCTGTAGACTGGGCAAGGCTCTCAGTGTTCAAGTGAATCATGTTAGAAGTTGTGCCATCAGATAAGGACTCTGTGTATCTGAAGTTTACCACTGGCAGTGAGCTTGTGCCTTCCCATTTTTTTAAAAAAACAGATTTTTGCATTTCCAGTGGATGAGTGGGAGTACGCTATGCTGTTGATCGCCTAGGGAGATACGGTGGCAGGGTGATGTCAGAAGGTAGAAGTTGTTGCAAAGATAGAGGCATCTCCTAAGTTCCTCAGAAAATGATGTTGGTTGTGGAAGTGATGGTGGGCGAAGCTAGCTAGCTATTATCTGAAAATATCTGGTGAGATTTTTGTCACAGAGATCTGAAGGAACTTCAGTCTTTGTTTAAGCAGGAATTATCTTGCTTTCATGTTCTAGTTCATGTGGCAAAGAAATGCAAGCTTTGTCCAAAAGCTACTTACAAATGTGTGCTTTGTGTTAGTTTTACATTTTATGTGTGTAATGGTATATTTTAGCTTTTTGACATGATATTTTATTTTAGCTTTCTTGTTTTAAGCCAGTTTATTTGTTGACTGTCTTACAGGCAATAACTACAGGATAGCCCTTAAGAAATTGGGAATAGTCTTTACCTGGTATAATTTCAGGTTGCAAGAAACCTCTCCCCAAAATAATCACCACCTACCTTTTGGACACTGAAATTCTGTTGTAAGAGTTTCATTGCATTTCTTTAAAGCGTTTATCCCTGCTGGAATACAAGGTGTAGAATAGCAAGATATTTTCTTTATTTAAATATTAAATTCAATAACATCTTCAGCTTCTTTTTTGAAAATACATACTCATAAGTAAATCCATAAAGATATCAGGCATCTGAAGAGAAAATAAAAGTTTTGCCAAAAATCTGAAAAAAAGTTGTAAGATCCTAAAACAAAATTCTAAAACTTCATAGAATTGAAAAGAGGAGGTAATTATAACTTGCTGACTAATTCAGAAAAAAAATAGTATTCTCCCTGCCTAAAAAAAAATGTGTATTGTGTTTATACTGACAACCTTATTCCCTATAGAAATAAATTTTGTCCTATTTTGACAGTATAGAAATATCTGTGAATTAAAATCACATGATTTTGAAAAAATATAATATGAAAATGTTTTATAATCTAACTGTGCATAATTTTAGCTAAAGAAAATAATCCTTTATATTTTTGCACTGACAAAATTTTGCATTTTTTAGTTTTAATTAGTTTTTTATTCTGATCAAATCAGTGCTCATGCTTACATATGTGAATCTGTAGTTTATTTTTCAAGTGTTTAATTTCCTCTTTATTTTTTTCTTGTTAAAGATTATTTGAAACCATCATAAAATTTATTTTATTTTTTCATAGACCTGTCTAATATTTTCAGAAATTACAGGTTGTGATAAAGTCACCAAATTGTACAATATATGTAAGGGAGAGGGAGAAATTAAAAAAAAAAAAAAACAAAAACCACAACTTTGATTTGGAAATAGTTTCACATTTACAGAAAAGTAGCCTTTACCCAGATTAATCTGCTTTTGGCATTATGTTCCTTTTTCTGTCTTACTTGCTTTCTTCTCTCTTTCTCTTTTTACTTTTGCCCTACTTGTATGTATGTTTTATGCATGTTTTAATTTTTTTCTTGGTATTTTTATCCTGTACCATTTTAGAGTAAATTTCATTCATCATGGCCCTAAAAGTTCAGTGTGTATTTATGAAGCATAAGGATATCCTCTTTAGAACATTAAATGTTGCTACAGTGATTCTATCCAACTACCGTCAGCATTCTATTTGTGTCAACTGACCCCATAAGGTTCTTCCTAGCCTTTCTTCTTCCTCGAGTACATGATTTAGTCTAGGAGGAGATTGTCATGCATTTTTCTAGCCTCCTGGAACATTTCAGAAGCCTATTTTTGCCTTTTATGACAAGAACCTTTTGAAGAAAACAGTCCCTTTTAAAAAGAGAGACAGTGTCTCGTTTCGTGTTTGTCTGATGGCTCTGCATGATTAGATTCGGGTTCTTCATTCCAGGCCAGAAGGAAAGTGTGTTTTTCTCTAGGGGCGTACGATGTCCATCTGTTCCTCAACATTGATGTTAACTCCAATCACTGGTCTCTGGGAGACCATGCAAATTACATGAAAATTTCCCCCTAGATTTGGCATCTGTTGGTGCCTGAACTGAAGTTTACTACGGTGGCTGGAAAATGACGTTGTTTCTCCGCATTTCCCAGTCGACACTTAGCATTCCACTATAAGCAAGATCCCTCTTTTCCCCACCCTAATTTGTTTATTTATTGATTATTGGCTTGGACTGGTTAACGATGTTTTATAAATGGTCTATAATTTATTACTGTCCTTAATTATTTTGGTGTTCAGCTTATCCCATATTAGGCCTATAGGAGCACCTTTCAGCTGCCCCCTGAGTCTGTGTGACATGCCCCTGCTTTTGGGTCTATCTTAAGTCAAAAAGCCAGGGGCCAGAGAGGTAGAAATGAGTTTTCTAAATTTCTTTTACTTATTAGCATATCTTTGATTGGCCTGGGTCACAGAGTTGATTGCGAGCCGTGGGATGGTGGAAACCAGGGTCTGACCTTGGGGAAGGCCTTCTCTGCTGCAGAGAGGACAGAGAGCCCGCACCTCGCAGCCAGGCATCCCAGCAGGGCAAGGGAGACAGATGCAGGTAGACGGGCGAATGAGCATCGTGGCTCTCATTCCAGGCTGACATCTCACAAAGGAGTCAAGGCTGAGGGGGAAGCCCGGGGCGGGAGAACTGTTCTCCTGTTCACTGTTTCGAACTTTGGTGGGATGGCGCTGTGATCACAGAGCAAACATGCTATGGCGGGGCAGAGGGAGACTGGTTAGCGTGCTGGGACCCTGAAGGCTGCAGGAAGGTTCCATGATCACCAGCTCTGCCGGGAGCTGAGGCCCTGAAGGCCACAGGAAGGGTCCATGATCACCAGCTCTGCCGGGAGCTGAGGCCCTGAAGGCTGCAGGAAGGGTCCATGATCACCAGCTCTGCTGGGAGCTGAGGTCCTTCTTGCAGGGGGCACCATGGTACATGGGTATGACCCTGCTGCAAAGGTCACAGCACAAACAGCCCTTCAGGAGACAGACATGGCCATGGAAGAGACTTGGGGTGGGGTGGTGGGAAAGGGCCCTCAGCCTCACCAGGCACTGACCCAGAAAATAAAAAGTACAATCTCACCAGGCACACTTTAGCAGAATCTACCAGGCACCAGGAAACATGGCCAGCTCGTGGCTCTACAGCAGAAATTAGTGAAGACTCAAAGGACCCATGCAGACCTAAAGCCTCTTCCTTACATTGCATATATCTGTTGCCTGGACCACTGCTGTGGATACCTGAAAGTCTGGATATTTGCCCCAAGAGACAGAGCCAGGTGCTAAGAGACTTTTGAACTGTAAGAGAATGAGACAACATTAAATGGAAAGTTGACAGGGTTTCACTCCCAGTCTCCCCAGTAGCCCGCCCAGTGGAGGCTGGGTGAGAGTCAATTAGTCATAGAAACTGAGATGCCACTTTTTCTTTGAGGAGAAGTGTATGTGACTTTTGCTTCCATTACATACTCTTTGGCCAAGAGATGGCAGAGATCATTCCAGAATCCTGGCAGGCAGTCTCTCTCACTGGACTATCTCCTGCTCTGGAACCCTTATGGCTGTTCCTACTAGTTTTGCAAAACTGAAAGTCAGACAGTTATGCCTAGTGTCCACGCTGCGTTATGAGGCTCCATGGAGCCTCCCATGTATGTATTTTTAAGTTTTCCTAGGTAAGTTGTCTCGAGTATTCAGTTTTGTGTGAAATAGACTTGGTCCCAAACTTTTTGAACTCGGGGGAATTAACTGTAATTGGTTCAGGGAGATAAAACATATTCCCCCAGGAGTTGATGATTTTGAAAGGGTATTTTTTATTTTGGGCCAGATAGACATGAATCATCAAATAGGTATACAGCATTGTGTTCTTATTTCTGACCATCGAATCCAGATGTAGGCCCTGACTAGTGGTTCCAGATTTCTGGTCAGTCTCACTGGGTTAATAATAATTACTAACATTTGGATGGAGCCTTAAAGTTTCACAGCACCTTCTTGTGCATTTATCACATTAGATGGTGGTGTTGGCATGAGTGATTTGTGCCTTCACCTGCTGACCCAAACACCCAGCCAATAGGCTTTTGTCTCTTTCTAAGAATTTTTCATGAGGCTGATTCAGCTACTGAAAGCTATTTTAGAATAAGGCAGAAAATGAATAAATCGAGAGACATTTGGCCTTTCTTGTCCAGAAGAGTCAAGTTCCCTGTGTATGGTCATAGAAGATAAACTGTAGCTGGCATTGGGAGGTGTTCTTCCACTAATTGACTGTCTAAGCATATCCTTTTCTTTGATATGAAAATGAAGGGAAATATTATTGTCCCAATTAAAGACAAATATACACAAGCACAGAAGAGGCTAAGTGACGTATCTGAGGCCTCACTTTCAAGAATGAGCAATTAAAATTCTGGTCCAGGTCACTTTTTCAAACTAAAACGTTTTTTAAAGCCTCATCGTTCATAGACATGTCTGAAAAAGCTGAGTCTTTCATGCTGGCCTGTATCACAATAGGTGGCTAAAATTGGTCAGAATTGGAAGGAGTCACATTAAACAAATCTATTTTTAGAAATACATTGGCATGCGGTTTTGCAAACTCACATTCATTCTTATGAAAAGCAGTGAGTGCTGTTATAAAAAATACTGTCAAGATTTACTGAGACCCAGGGCTAAGCCAAAGGGATGCCATGCACCCTAAACCTTCTCAGAGCTGCTGCCTCTGAAACTCTACTCTGTAATTTGGTAAGTGTTTTAAAAAATAAAACTAAATGGCTACCACATGGTGGAAAATTAGCAGTCTGGGACTGGAACTTCTATGTGGTATTAAATTCACATATGGAAAAAGTTAAATATTATCCTCAATGCTCTCCATGTGTTCAGTTGTATTAAATGAAATGCTTAAAAAGCATGACATTATTTAACTTTTATAAGGTTTGTCACGTCTAGTAAAACTTATTACTGTTCTTTTGAAAAACTTCATGCAGGTGCCTTCTGAGCTCACATCAGTCTGGATGTCCTATAATATACATGTGATTTGTTACTGATTATAGCACTAGACAACCAACAGTAGAATTCCAAACAGGATAACTTAATATATCACAAAATGCCGTCACTGGTAGTGGGCAGTGCTGTAGTACATTGGTCCACAATAATCTCCGTTTCCATATAAAGGATTTTATAAAACATGCGGAGTGAGGGATATACCGTAAATTGTTTCGACAAAACTGACTCTAATGTAAAGGGCTCCAAATATCTTGTGTTTCCCAAATTTAAATGACACAGCCACGTGACCTTTGCAGTCTGCATTTGGGCATGCAGCAGGGCTGCTGAATAAATACCCTATTCCTGTTGATGCTGTTGACAAAAAAGAACTTTGGGGGGATATTTCCCCCTAACTTGGATTACTCAGACACAGGGAGATATTTCCTGAGCCCAAAGTCTAGTTTCTCAATTTGCTGGGGCAGACTCTTATGCTAGATGCTTTAGAACTGAGATGTTCCTTCGAACTTCAAATGTCGTCCCTCTCTCTCTGGTTCAGCAGTGTGATTTACACCCCCATTGGTGTCCAAACTGCCTGGAAGGTTTGTTAAACATAGGAGATCTGGTCTCCATCCTAGATCTACTGCATCTATATGTATAAGAAGCTCTGCAGGTGATTCGTATTCAGTCTAAAGTTGAGACTCTCTGACAGTCTAAAGTCCGTTGGCTAGAGAGAAGAAGGTGATCAAGTGTCCTGACTACACACAGCTAGGCTGTGCAGAGTAGAAGAGTGCAGTATTATCCTATGATCACTGGAGTTTCTAGGTGTACAAATTTAACCTATGTAGAATTCAGTCCCTTGGTTCCTGGGATAAAATGAGTTGCTAAGGTGTATTGAATAACCTGCCATAATGGTAAAACATGTCACTTCAACATATTCATTCTTTTTAATTTTTTCAAGACAGAGTTTCACTCTTGTTGCCCAGGCTGGAGTGTAATAGCATGGTTTCAGTTCACTGCAACCTCCACCTTTCTGTTCAAGCGATTCTCCTGCCTCCCAGATTCAAATGATTCTGGTGCCTCAGCCTCCCAAGTAGCTGGGATCATGGGCGCCTGCCACCACGCTCAGCTAATTTTTGTGTTTTTAGTAGAGACAGGGTTTCACCATGTTGACCGTGCTGGTCTTGAAATCCTGACCTCAGGTGATCCACCCGCCTCAGCCTCCCAAAATTCTGGGATTACAGGTGGGAGCCACTGTGCCCAGCCAATATGTTCATTCTTGAATCTCAGCCTGGGAGAGAGTGAAAAGGAGACCTGACTTTGCTGAGACCTGATACTCAGAGGTCTGAAACCGCCATAGAATTTAGTGTCCTTTTAAATTCCAGTCTTGGAGAGTTTTGCTTGTTTACCCATGGGTCAAAAGAGTTTGTCCTACCATATTTGTAACAGATCAAACTCTTAGGCAGTTTAAAAGGTATACTTGGTTTCATACAGAACATAGCAAATTTGCCAAGGCCAATTCTTCCATGCAAATAATATGACCGAAATCCATTTTATTGTCACATACTGTGAGGCAATGTGTGATAGAAAAAATGTTTCAGGTTCTGGTAAAACAATCTTGCTTCACAAGAAATACCTGGGACAAAGTCTCACCTTGAGACAAGCTAGAGAGTCAGTGACTGTCTAAAGAAAAACAAGCAAGGCATTTCCAAGGAGCTTTGAGTTTCTCAGGCACGAGACTCCTCTCACCGTATGCCGCTGTCATTCTCAGTGATAATGTCATGTGGCTTATGTTACAATATCTTTGGTTCTCTCAGTCTAGATTTTCCCATATAGCAGCAAACTGCTTTAAGCAGCTCATAGATGATCAAAGGCTCAACGAGCTGCTAAATGTAATGTTAACTACCTGTAAATGTCAGTGTTCTTTCAAATAAGTGTATTTTTCCCCTTAGTTCCAAATTTTGTGCTGTACACTAATGTCTCTTGGGAGCTGGCATAATAGTGTCAGATGAGAGAATCCCTGCAGTTACTTCTGTATTTTCACAACAGTTCTCCACAAAGCACTGGCAAAAGTCCTAACTCTTCATATCTCACTGCCTTAGAAGTTCCTACAGGATTACTAGAACTGGGAGACAATCTTTTTTATTTTTCCCTAACATCTCAGGCTGAGTTTTTTACTACAAAACTCTTGTCATTTTTTTGCCACTACTGACAAAATGTGAGTACTTACCCACCAGCAGCCAAGAGTCATTTTCAAAAAGATTAATAAAATGCATGATTCCTTTGTCTATTTATATTTCTGGTTGAGAGTACAGATGGGTAGCTCTTGGATTTTGGAATCAACTGTATTTCCAATTAAAATATGTTGCTCCAATTGTCAGGAATAGGAGAGTCGACCACCCAGTTTTGAATGTTACAGTTGGCCCTTGATTTGCTTTGAGTGGATGAAGGAGAGATTATGGGTATTTGGTGCAGTTGGATTAGGCTGTGGCTTCTTTCTTTGCATCAAGAATGTTGGCAGGTTTGGGCTTTGGCATGACTTCCTGGGGCAGTATGAGTTTGGGCACAGGGGAGCTGCCGTATTAAACAAAGCTGTGCTCCACAGCAGGGCTGCCTTCTGCCTGGCTCAGAGCCCCACCAACAATCTCTCTGCCATCTGGCTCCAGTGAGGGCTAAAAACCTCAGTCCACAGCCCAAGCGAAATATGCACGGGCCAATGACAGTTGGAGACACTTGAATCAAAGGAAAGTCAGAAACCACAGACTCGCTTCCCCACCAGTAACTGGAGAATACTAATTAGGAAAATAATAAAATAGTGCAGAAGATATCTTAATTGACGAGATGATGATCATTTGTTGATTAATCAACAGTCACTTGATAGATAAAATGTGTTTACAAGTGTGTGTGTGTATGTAGAAATATAGGCATTCATATTTATGCATATAAATACCTACTATACACATCTATTATTTGAACTTTAAAAGTGTACACGTATATTGGTTTTCCAATCTTTTTAATTAATATATAATATTTGTACATATTTATGGGGTACATAGGACATTTTGCTACATGCATAGAATGTGCTGTGGTCAAGTCAGGGTATTTAGGGCATCCATCACCGTGAATATTTATCATTTCTATGTGTTGGGAACATTTCAAGTCCTCTCTTCTAGATGTTTAGAAATATACAATACATTGTTGCTAACTTTTCACATAGATCTGAGGCCATTTCTTCCGTGGTCGGTTGGCTGACTGTAACCCTAATTGTCTTCTTTCCAGAAAGTACAACTCTAATGCAACATCCATTTCTTTCCAATGGAGCAAGAATTTAAAGACACTTGCAGAGCATCCTGAAGGCAGAAACCTTATGGAGTTTTACATAATTTTATAACTGTTTTTAAAAGGAACTCACCCGCACTGAGCTATTTCAAAATAATCATTTCAGTTCTTTCAATGAATAGAAAACAATGAATTTCTTTGTGCACTCTTACTCCAGTTTCAGGAATAGTTTGTTACATAAGACAATGACGATTGCAGCTGGCGTTCATGGGCTTTGTAAACTGACGCATGGTACGTGGGTAAACTGATTCACAGCACCCAAACAGTGCCTTCAATGGGGAGGGTGGCAGGTATCCTAGGGTGCTTGGGATCCAGAAGCAGCGTTATTCGGCATGCTTTGCAGAGTAAGTGGGGAGACTGGTTAACTGGGGGAGTCGGCTTCAGACAAAGTCAGCTGAAAAGAGTTTCTACTGTTCTCAAGAGGAGGAAGCTAAGGTCTGCCAACTATTTCTGTGGTAGGGAACCACAACTTAGAAAACTCGTGACCTAAGGAGGGTCAGTATGAATCTATATGCTGAGATTTGTGGCTCTTCTGTGACTTATACCCATTAAGGGCCTTTCTTAGGGTTACATACAAACAATTCTAGTTCTAATTAACTTACTCCAAACAGTAGGCTCTGAATGTGCACAGGCTGCTGCAGCTTCTGTGACAGACATGATCCTGGCTGGGTGGGAGAGGCTAGGGTGTGGAACGGTCCGGGGCCTGCATTCTCGGAACTTGCTCCTCCCTCGCAGTGTTTCTGGGAGAGTGGACTCCAGTCTGCCATTGCCTTTCTATATCTGTATATTGCTATGTATAGATATGTGTACAGATACACACACATGCACATTTAGACTTGACAGCCACGTTTTAAAAAAAGATATGAGCTGAAGAACAGAGCTAGAGTACAACATCTGGTTTCAGTAAAGTCTGGCCTTTGTGCCCAATTTTACAGCAAAGCTGACTAAAGTACCACGAAGTCATGACTTGCGTAGGGTCAGCGCGTCAGGCAATAGCTCGGTTGCTATATGATCCCCAGACCCTTATAACTTTCAGCCCTATATTTTAACTGTTAAGCCACATGGCCTGCTATAGAATATGCCACAAAACATCCCAGATGTGCATCGAGAGTGGGCCTTTCGTAACCCAGCTAACATCATGTCCCCTTAGGACTTTCTGATTATTGGATGTTCTTGGTGACCTCTCCTGCCATGTAAGCACATTAACCCAAATGTTATGGGGATTTCCCCACATGACAGTCTTATAAGATTTTCTTATGAGGTCACTTCCTAGGAAGGCAGGGATTTAAAAGCTGCCACAACAGGCAGTGAAGCAAGCAACACGTGGCTTCACTTTCAGTCTGTCATTTTAAGCAACGAAGAATTTATACGGGTAAGATTTCTGATACGGCCGATATAGCGTTTTTTCTTTGTTTATAGACTTTGGATTCACCTTGAAACCATCCTCTCAGAACATCGGAAGTACACTTGGTCCCTGAATGGTATATTAACTTCTAACATTTCTGATTTCCAGTCATGGAGATTTCAAAACCAATTGCATACAGCAGAGGCTTTTCACTTTTAATGGAACATTTAGGAGAACGGCAGCTTTCCCTATTTTCCATGTTATCTTCAGCCCACTAACTGTTATCAGCCCTGATAGAAACCATCCCATCTCCCTAAACACATGAACCACATACTAAGTTGCCTCTTGCCTTTTAAAGATTCAGGTCACTCAAGTACATGATACTGAGACAGAACATGTTGACTGTTGGTGTGTGTTTCTCCCAAGCCACCAGTCAAGCCAGCGTTCGATTTTCACTGAGGTTGGCTGATGGCTTTTAGCTTGAGCCCCAGCAGTGTGACTCCATACAAGGCACTTCTTCAGAACTATTTTGGAACTTTAGGTACATTATATTATTAAATTTCAAAAACCAGTTTGTTAATTTTTTTCAATAAAGCTTATGAGTTTGCTGAGTCTTCCTTTTCCAAAAAAGTTTATGAGCTTTTGAGTCATGTTTTTTAATGAAAGGATTGACTTTCCCATGGCATCCAGCCCTGTGGATGATCATCTGAAACAGATTTGACTGTATTTGTTTACCAAAAGGCTGCCTAAACCAAACTCTGCCCTGAATGTTTTGTTTTCCACATTTATGTGCTAAATCTGTGTAATTTGGTAGTATGTCTCTCCAAAACCACGGTTGGTCTTGCGCAACTAATCAGCAGAGGCAGCAGTCCAGCAGGTCCGCAGAGATAAGGGAGGCTGTGAGAGGAACGCAGCCTCCAGGCGGACGAGGGACCTCAGGGTCAGCAGCTCAGCCACATTCTTCCCTGTCCCCAAGGTCACACTGAGCAATTCAGGATGGCAAAGAAAGGCTCCATCTCCAAACCGAACACAGGATTTGCTGTGGCGGCTTCCTGGAGTCATGGTGTGTTAGGGGTGATATCTACAGACTGTGGTCACTGCTTCACTTAGAAGGCTTTGGAAAATCAACAGTTTTTGTTTCTGTCTGGTTCTGTGGGTTATATTCTGGAAAAATATGACAGATGCTAAAACAATAGATGTCAAATTTAAGGTTTTCATATAAATAGCATAGTAGGGAGCTATTCTCAGTTTTATAAGGAACATATTTAATTGTTACTCTTTCCCTTTCTTCATTCTTTCCTTGAGAAATATTGAATGTTTCATTATGTACAAAGAATAGAATATGATGGGAAACAGTACGAGTATCTTGTTACATGTCATGTAATATAAATCTTTAAATTGTGAATATAAATTAAACAGAGCCCCTTGGTGTCGTGGCTCTTGCCTGTAATCCCAGCACTTTGGGAGGCTGAGGTGGGCAGATCACCTGAGGTAAGGAGTTTGAAACCAGCCTGACCAACGTGGTGAAACCACTTCTCTACTAAAAATACAAAATTAACTGGGTGTCATGGCGCATGCCTGTAATCTCCGCTACTTGGGAGGTCGACACAGGAGAATCGCTTGAACCCTGGAGTCAGAGGTTGTAGTGAGCTGAGATCGCACCATTACACTCCAGCCTGGGAAACAAGAGCGAAACTTTGTCTCAAAACAAAAGTTAGCTAGTATAAATAATTTCAAATGACTATCTTTGTATATAAACCTTTGTGCATGTATTTGATCATTTCTAGTTCCTAGAAGAATTACCAGAGGTACCGAGCCAAAAAGGGATGACCATTTTTCAACGCTCTTAATTTCCCTCCTCTATATTTCAGTTAAGAATGCATGAGAATAATTGCATGCTATATCTTTTTAAATGTTGGATATCAAATTTTAAAATTATTGTTTTTGGGGAAGATTTAGGCAGATAGTGCATTCAGATTATAGAAATGTCAACAGGAGTGGTCTCAGAGAAGTTATACAGTATAAAATTTGACATCTGACTCTTGGAAATTTTTTCAGTTAAATTTACATGTGTTACTTACTTCATTAGTTTCAGTGTCTAGTTACAGAAACTGATCAAACAACCAAAGTCACTGAGTCGCAGAGACTGACTTTGAAATTCTCAAAGGTTGCCCAGTCTCCCACCAAAAGATTAAATCCCTTCTGTGACATATCTTACGGAGCGTTAGTTTCTGTTTAAACACTCCCAAGGTCTAGGCATTCCCTTCTTCACTAGGTACTCTTTAAAGTTAGTTTTCACTTATGTAGAATAGGCTTGTGTATGCTTACACACCTTTGAGACCTTGAAAATGATCCAGACCGACATCACAGCAAATGCACCATATGGTTGGTTTACATTTCCCATAAGTTGTGTATGGTACATATTATCTTCATTCCACATACTCAAATTTGCAATCAACTAGGGACAATCTTAAAAGAACCTAGGAAATATTGGCATAAGACATAAGTCAGTTTCAAGCAATCTAATTATGGTGTTACAAATGACTATGTTAGCTTCTAACTGTGCCTTTACCTCTGACCATGAAGAATTTGCTATTAAAGAGAATGTCTTCTTGGATCATATACATTCCCTGCAGTATGGTCCTGCAGCATGGATACTGGAATCGTGTCAAGTTTCCAGGTCCCTAGAATTATTGGAAGGTACAATGTTTTTGTAGGATCAACAAATGTAATGGCTTCTTCTTTATTATTAAGTGCTGCCATAATAATAGTACTTCATGATCATAAATTATCACACAAACATAATCTTCTTTGAACTTCTAAATAATCCTGTGAAGTGATTATAGTAATTATGTTGTTCTTTTTTTTTTTTTTTTTTTTTTTTTTTTGAGGCGGAGTTTCGCTCTCGTTACCTGGACTGGAATGCAATGGCACGATCTCGGCTCACCACACCTCCGCCTCCTGGGTTCAAGCAATTCTCCCGCCTCAGCCTCCCGAGTAGCTGAGACTACAGGCGTGCACCACCATGCCCAGCTAATTTTTGTATTTTTAGTAGAGACAGGGTTTCACCATGTTGACCATAATGGTCTCGATCTCTTGGCCTCGTGATCCACCCACCTCGGCTTCCCAAAGTGCTGGGATTACAGGCGTGAGCCACCGTGCCCCGCCTATGTTCTTGATATTATTAGGTATAAATACATATTCTCAGTTTTAAGTTGAATAGGTCAAATTTCTTGAAAAAGTCATACATCTAATTAATTTTAACTGATGTACAGTGCTTGAAATACAAGAACAGAACTTTGAATTGTACATTCTGTGTTCTTTTTACCACTTAATTTAGTATAATACCTTACTTAGCCCATAGTTCCTGACTTAACGCTTACTGATTTTACATGATACTATGATGTAAACATCTAAGAGCCCTATATGAGTTTTAGGGTTTCTCTAATCCAGGGACTAGGTTAAAACAATCCTGTGGACTTTTAACAGATACAGACCTTTAAAAAAAAGAAGTCTGTATCTGTGTACTGTGTCCACACATCCAAAATATTTCTTTTAATATCTGCGCAAATTCCATCAGAAGGAGAAAATTAGGGCCAAAACCTTTCATGTTGGATTTGATTTCTTGTCCCCCCAGATCAATGAGGACATCTAAAACCAGAGAAATCAGTGATTGACAAATGGGAAGTGTGTGCTGAAATGGGGCAACTTTGCTGTTGATGAAGAAAGAATGAGTCAAGTTGGAGAGACCAAAGATGACCCCATTTGTATCTGATTTGTATTTATTTATATCCATCTGCTGCACAATTACAAATGTTGGCATGTGGACTGTGAAAGAATGAGATAATATAGAATGCCTGAGCACAACATGACCTTTTAGCTCTTTGAGAGCTCCAGAGTGAAGATAAATGTCATGTTGGAGGAGAAGTATCAAGATTTTCATTAGTCCATGAATCAGATTTTTATTTCAGCCCCACTCTCCATGCTGACACCCCAGAGTGTAGTAAAACAGAGTTCTAATCAAAACAGCATAATGAAATATAATCTACAAAGGAAAAGGTTTATAGGTTAGCTTTCAAAACAGACAGGTGTTTTTGGTATTTTAAGAATAAAATTCTCTGACAATTTTCTTTTGTAGTTGAATATGATCTGTAAGATGTATTTTTTTTTTCCGCAGAACTTCAGCAGTCCCACAGTAAGACACAGTTCACATAAACAGAATGAAAATGGGGCTCAGAAAATCTTCCACATTAGAAGCTGTGTAGGGCAGAGGGGATAGTAACGTTCTTTTTTGTGTGACTGAACTAATTCAACTCTATTAATTGGTTTATTTATATAGTCAGTGTGAATAAACAAATATTTATTTAGCAGCTATTTACTTGACCCTCAGCAAATATTTATTAAGGGCCGACTCTATGTTAAGAACATTATCAAATCTTATCGCCCTACCTGGTCTTTTACTGGAAGACAGGGGAGAGAATAATTAGGAAGTGAAAGGGTAGATGTAAACTGAAGAATGAATCCATCTGATGATTACATCAAGTTATTTGCACAGTATCATGTTATACCAGGCTCATTGCCTTCAGAAAATTCTTCAGCTACCCTAAGTCTTAGATGATTTAAGTCTCTAATTCAGAACATTAAGAAATTAGAGATTCAAGTCCCGTGTTTCATAGTCCTTGTTCATGTTATCATTAGCTTTTGAAAAGGAAGAACAATTTGCCATTTTAGCAGTCATGTGTCAATGAAAACTCTGTGGCAGGCGTCCCCAAACTACGGCCCATGGGCCGCATGCAGCTCCCTGAGGCCATTTATCCGGCCCCCCGCCGCAGTTCAGGAAGGGGCACCTCTTTCATTGGTGGTCAGTGAGAGGAGCACAGTATGTGGCAGCCCTCCAATGGTCTGAGGGACAGTGAACTGGCCCCCTGTGTAAAACGTTTGGGGACGCCTGCTCTATGGAATCGGTGTTTTTTTTTTTTTTTTTTTTAATTCTATGACACCATCATCTTTAAGATATACAGCTTTTATGGATTAAAAATGCATTACATGTGGACAAATTTTAATGCTGACCATAGCATATGCTTAGTTATGCCAACTTACGTTCTGAATTTTGAGTCTAAACCTTTGTCACGTCCTAAGTCTAACGTTTTTTTTCTGAATCATTTTCCAGTATCTGCCGTGATGGCAATGTTGCAATGACATCAGCATCTTACAACCCATGTTCCTGCTCAAGCCTCCTCAGCACTAGGACAGTGACTGGCTTCTATGCCTTTGATGCACACTGAAGAAGGCTGTGTCTACACTTGTTTCAAACCTCCCTCGTGTGACTCAGGGATCTCTGAGAGGTAAACTGCTTGACACTGTTGGTAGGTCGTTACTTTGAGCCTGTGTAATGGTTCTTCAAGGATCCACCTCCTCTAGCTCTGAAAATTTTGTTTATTCCAACACACTTTGCTATGCTCATACATGTATAGGCACATTTCTTTGGACATATGTTTAAAAATTACTCTTTATTTCAGAAATGTTAAAATATGAAGACATATAATCTTGGAATCAAGGAAAATAGGGTAACGAAAACCCAAGTAGTCGTGTTGCTTCCCAGGAAGATGATGAGCTGGCCAGAGGAGCTGGGAAGTCAGGTGTGCACCTGCATGGGATATGGTCATCGTTTAGCTCCATGTGACCCTCCGAGGGCACAGGTGTATGTGTTTGTGGTTGACTGCTTTGATATATTCCATTTTGGTTTCAAAACACCAGGAGACAACAGTGGCCACACTACTTATATCCATAAACAAACATACAGAAACTAAATGTGGATCTAGGAAAAGAGATTGTTAAGGATATTAATTTTTGCTAGCATTAAAAAAATAGCACTGAAACCAAACTCAAACACAATTATTTTTCCTAGCATAAAAATTCAATACTCATACTCAGAAGTTTTAAAAAAATAATATTTATGAAGTAAAAGTATATTTAATTTTTTTACAATTAAAAACATGCATCAAATATACCAAAAGAAAAAGAAAGAAAATCAATAGGTCTTATTTCTAATATTCAGTAAAAATAGTTTACACAGAGAGTCAGTGTAGCTGGTTCTTCAGAAAAGACTGATTATCAGTGACTAGGAATCATTTATATATTAACAGAAGTTTTAAGGTTTTTATCCTAAAAGTTATAAGCACAATGCAAAGAATTATTTTTCCTCTTCCTTTTGAGAACAAATTACTGAGCTAATACTCTATTGCCTCTGAATATTCTGTGCTGTATTTCCTATGAACAGGAATCTTCCTACATGTGCTTAATATAATCATCAAAGTCAGATAATTTATACTGATATATTACTACTATTTAATTTGCAGAGACAATTCAAGTTTGCTAATTGTCCTAACAATGTTATTCTTTGTGGCAAAGTATGAAGTTCAGAATCCCCTGTTGCGCTTAGATGCTGGTATGGTCGGGCCCTGTGTCCCCACCCGAATCTCATCTCAAATTGTAATCCCCATGTGTCAAGGGAGTGCCATGGCTTTCTTGTTTCCTTTTCTCTGGAAAAGTTGCTCATTCTGTCCTTGACCTTCCTTTTTTTGAGACCTTTGAAGATGACAGGCCAACGCCTATGGAATGCCCATTGATTTGGATTTGTTTGATGTTTCCTCACAATTATATTCAAGATACACATGTCTGGTAGAAATACCACTTAAAAATGGTGGAAATGCCAAGAAAAAGTGAGACTTGGCTTTCTTTTTTCACTGCATCCTAAAAGGAGGTGCCCAACTGTGATCTGTCCCATTACTGATAATGTGTAGTTGGATCACTTGATTAAAATAGTATCAACTGGTCTACTAAACTAAAGTTACTCATTTTCCTTTGTAATTAGCACATACTTGGTGGGAAGTATGTTGAGACTATAAAAATTTGTTCTTCAGCAAACTCCAGTTGATTTTTTATTTATTTACATCGTGAGGATTTGTGGTTTTCTGTTTTATTCAGTAAATTATATCTTGTTATCATCATTTCTTTGATGATGATTTTGTTTTCTAGCTTTTGCCAATGGGAGCCTCTTTCAGGTGGCTTAGTCTCTTTTGACATGGTTCTGTGGGGGGCCCTTCTTACCCGCTTGGGGGGCTCTGACACCAGCATCAGTTTTCCTTCCTGGACCCCTTGGTTGCCCTCCTTTCCCACCCAGGCTCTGGCACCGTGCCGGGGGCCGTCCCATTCTGTCCCCGCTCACTCGTTGGTGGCCTGGTCGACTTCCCTAGCCGGTACAAGCCAGCTCTAGCTTACTCCTGACAGGTGAGGATATGTCCTCTAAGGGGAAGGGAAATGAGGGTAGGATCACAGAGAATGACTTTATGCAAAGCTGTGGACTTAATGGAACAGGTCAAAGACCTGCTCTGCACCAGAAATAGCTGAGGCTGCCTAAGGCTGAGTCAAACACCTGGTGGCCTAGGGGCCCTGATCCAAGGAAGAGCAGGACATGGCTCTGGTTCTGGTTGCCTGGAGTGGCATCAATGACAAGCTGTGCCGTTGAGGGAAGACCCCTGAGAGCAGGTTGAGGAAACCCAGGGCCTATGAGGTATTTAGCAAGAGTTGCCATCGGTCAAGGACAGGGCTGTGGCAGGAAGTGACTTCTGGGAGGATTCAGATCCACTGGCAAGCTACATTCCCAGAGCCTTCCACGGGTGTGTGTGATCCCTTTTCTAAACATGTCCACTTTCTTCTCTGTCATACACTTCCCCTGAGACAAGGGAGAGCTATCAGTTTGAATCAGGGGTAAAAGAGAATAATAATGGCAGATCATAATGAGTAGCACTGAGCCTCTGTGATCTTACGGACACTTTTCTAAATGCTTTTTATGTCTTAAGTCTTTAATCCTCACTGATATGATTCTCATTTTATAGATGAGGAAATTCAAGCAGGAAGAGGTTAAGTAAGGTTCAGGTGAAATAGCCGGAGAGGGTATAGCGTTGTAACACACCACAGCAGCCTGACTCCACACCCCATGCCCCACTCCGCTACACTGGGGAGAAGAAAAAATTCAGGGAGGACAAAGTATTGGTATCTCAAGATATTATGCATTGCATAAATAAGGTAGGTGAGAGCATGACCTGGCATCTAACAGATGTGCAAGAAATGCTTTTTTGAATAAATCAATGGACAACCTCTGTCTTGCATCAGTTAATCCCTATAAGGTGAGAGTTTTATAACTCTCACTGTCTTGCTTTTTGATTTTGCATATTTCAGAATGTAGGTGATCTTTGAGCAGTGTGTTAAAGTTTCCCAAACAAGAATTTGAGAAACACTGCAAGAGTATGCCCAGCTTCAGTTTTGAAATATTGCATCAGTTCTTCTGCTCCTAGATCATGGAAATCTTCTTCATCAATAGATTTAATTCATTTAAATATTTTTTTGCAATAGCCTTTTTTTTTTTCCCTTGACCTTTTCTGCATGAGGCAGGCCTGGATATTGTGCTGAGGGTTCCACTCAGTGATAGCCAGTGCTCCACCTTGGCCTATGCACAGGAGCCACATCCCTGTTTCAAGCAAGTGCTCTGGCATCTGTCTTTACCCTCCTCTGAGTTTACTGTATTAAAAAAGTCTGCTTTTGAGAGAAGTCTGGAGTGCACGGTTTCATCTTTATGATGAGAGGACAGATCTCCCATTAAAAGAAAAATTCTGCGTTCTGAAAAACTGAATAGGTTGGCACTTAAAAGGGAATTCCAGCTGGTTAATTTAGGGTGCTGAAAAAGAGATCCAGCACAAGAATGCTTTCTGGCTGTGGGCCAACTGCATTTTCAACTGATTGCGAATTGGAGACATTTTCATCACATGAGGGACTCCGCTGTTCAGTATCACATTGTTCTAAGATAGGAAAACAAGTGAGCATACAGTTTGGCTCTGGTATCATAGCTATATTCATGAGCATGAGCAATGCCAGTTGCATCAGAACCAAAGATAGCCTTATGCTTGCTGATATGTTAAAAGTAAAAAAAACCTGAATGAAAATTTAAAAAATATTTTCCCTCTTGAAGTTTTTCTTTTTTCATTTTTTTATTCTTGCCTACTAATTTTCTTTTCTGTTATGTCTCAGAAAATACTCTGAAGATGTGAAAAGAGCTTTAGGTAAAAGAACACTTTTCAAAATTGTTTTGTTCCTGTGACTGTTTTTTCCAGTGGCTTAATGTGTAAAAATGCATAGGAATCCTTGGTGGGTCCAGACAGCTCTCCAGGGCAGTTGTCCTTCAGGCAACGATCCAGCGACTCATACAGCTTTAGCCTGCTGCTCTACCAACCCCATACCAGACCTTGGTCCTTGGACAGAGAGAACGAGAAGCTCAGCTGCTGTGGAGAGGCTTTTTGTGGCTTTGGCTTGAAAGTGACACATATCGCTTCTGCTCCCATTTCCTTGGCCAGAAGTTGTTATGTGGCTCTGCCTAACTGGAAGCGTCTGGGAAGCAGAGTCTCTCCTCGGCCCAGAAAGAAGAGGAGAGCTGGATGTTGCTGAACACTGGTAACGGCATGTGGTCCAATCGCGCTTCCCAGACATCGGTATGGTCCAAAGGGTCCGTGGTCCAAGTGAACAGACAAAAGCCTTTGGTTTGCTGCCACCTATGCAAACTAACAAAGCAAAACACCTCCCACTGTGCTTTCTTATGGAGTGCTGAAGGTTCCCCTAATAAATTGTCCCTTCCGTAGAATTGTCTTTCCCATTTTTCTCTTACTCCATTCATTTCAGCCAAAGGAATGTGGCCAAGTCTCTAGGTCGAGTCTGGATACCTTTTGAAATAGCTGTAGCTCCAAGAATTGATGCACTCAGAAACATGTCCAGATTTGAATGACTTCATCTGTGAATATTCTTTGTGCTGTTTATTGTCAAGGCATTTAAAAATCGTATGATGCAGTTGGCCTCAATACTATTAGTGCACGCTCTTGGTTCCTCAACTTGGTTGTAGGACTGACCCTCTCCCCTCAGTTCCACTCAGGGGAGCTTGCTATCTAGTGTCCAAAAGGAAAGGACAAATGTAGGCAAGCTTGGGACAGGTATTGATGTCCTGTGGATATGATAGTTATATATTCTGTTTCTAACACTGTTATTGCTTTGTATAAATCCAAGTTGCTGCCTGGTTTCATATTTCTTCCCAGATAATTCCCTTTAACATTTCTTATAGGTAGGTCTGTTGCTGATAATTTTTCTCTGTTTTTATTTGTCTGATAAAGTCTTTATTTCTCCTTCATATTTCACAGGGAATAAAACACTGAGTTGTTGTTGTTGTTATTGTTTGCATGTTTTAAATTATACTTTAAGTTCTGGGGTACATGTGCACATCGCGCAGGATTGTTACATAGGTAACAAACCACCACATGCCATGGTGGTTTGCTGCCTCCATCCTCCCACCCCTTGCTGTCCCTCCCCTAGGACCCCCAGCCCCTAACAGGCCCCAGTGTGTGATATTCCCCTCCATGTCCATGTGTGCTCATTGTTCAACACCCACTTAGGAGTGAGAACATGTGGGTTTGGTTTTCTGCTCTTGTGACAGTTTGCTGAGAAAGATGGTTTCCAGCTTCATTCATGTCCCCGCAAAGGACATGAACTCATTGTTTTTTATGGTTGCATAGTATTCCATGGCGTACATGTGCCACATTTTCTTTATCCAGTCTATCACTGATGGGCATTTCAGTTGATTCCAAGTCTTTGCTATTGTAAACAGTGCCACAATGAACATACGTGTGCATGTGTCTTTATAAGAGAATGATTTATAATCCTTTGGGTATGTACCCAGTAATGGGATTTCTGGGTCAAATGGTATTTCTAGTTCTAGATCCTGAGTAATCGCCACACTGTCTTCCACAATGATTGAACTAATTTACACTCCCACCAACAGTGTAAAAGTGTTCCTGTTTCTCCACATCCTCTCCAGCATCTGTTGTCTACAGATTTTTTAATGATTGCCATTCTAGCTGGCATGAGATGGTATCTCAATGTGGTTTTGATTTGCATTTCTCTAATGACCAGTGATGATAAGCATTTTTTCATATGTTTATTGGCTGCATAAATGTCTTCTTTTGAAAAGGGTCTGTTCATATCCTTCATCTGCTTTTTGATAGGGTTGTTTTTTATTGTAAATTTGTTTTAGTTCTTTGTAGATTCTGGATATTAGCCTTTTGTCAGATGGGTAGCTTGCAAAATTTTCTCCCATTCTGTTGGTTGCCGGTTCATTCTAATGATTATTTCTTTTTCTGTGCAGAAACTCTTAAGTTTAATTAGATCCCATTTGTCTATTTTGGCTTTTGTTGCCATTGCTTTTGGTGTTTTTGTCATGAAGTCCTTGCCTATGCCTATGTCCTGAATGGTTTTGCCTATGTTTTCTTCTAGAGTTTTTATGGTGTTAGGTCTTATGTTTAAGTCTTTAATCCATCTGGGGTTAATTTTAGTGTAAGGTGTCAGGAAGGGGTCCAGTTTCTGCTTTCTGCACATGGCTAGCCAGTTTTCCCAATGCCATTTATTAAACAGGGAATCCTTTCCCCATTGCTTGTTTTTGTTGGGATTGTCAAAGATCAGATGGTTGTAGATGTGTGGTGTTGCCTCTGAGGCCTCTGTTCTCTTCCATTGGCATTATATCTCTGTTTTGGTACCAGTACTATGCTGTTTTGATTACTGTAGCCTTGTATTATAGTTTGAAGTCAGGTAGCATGATACCTTCAGCTTTGCTCTTTTTGCTTAGGATTGTCTTGTTATGCAGGCTCTTTTTGTGTTCCATATGAAATTTAAGGTGGTTTTTTTTTTCCAGGTCTGTGAAAAAGGTCAGTGGTAGCTTGATGGGGATAGCATTGAATCTATAAATTACTTTGGGCAGTATGGCCATTTTCATGATATTGAGTCTTCCTAACCATGAGCATGGAATGATTTTCCATCTGGTTGTGTCTTCTCTTATTTTGTTGAGCAGTGGTTTGTAGTTCTCCTTGAAGAGTTCCTTCACATCCCTTGTTAGTTGTATTCCTAGGTATTTTATTCTCTTTGTAGCAATTGTGAATGGGAATTCGCTCATGATTTGGTTCTCTGTTTGTCTGTTATTGGTGTATAGGAATGCTTGTGATTTTTGCACATTGATTTTCTATCCTGAGAGTTTGCTGAAGTTGTTTATCATCTTAAGGAAATTTTGGGCTAAGATGATGATGTCTTCTAAATATACAATCATGTAATCTGCAAATAGAGATAATTTGACTTCCTCTTTTACTAATTGAATACCCTTGATTTCTTTTTCTTGCTCTGGCTAGAACTTCCCATACTATAATGAATAGGAGTGGTGAGAGAGGGCATCCTTGTCTAGTGCCAGATTTCAAAGGGAATGCTTCCAGTTTTTGCCCATTCAGTCTGATATTGGCTGTGGGTTTGTCAAAAATAGCTTTTATTATTTCAAGATATGTTCCATCAATACCTAGTTCATTTGAGTGTTTTTGGCATAAAAGGATGTCGAATTTTGTCAAAGGCCTTCTCTACATCTATTGAAATAATTATGTGGTTTTTGTCTCTGATTCTGTTTATGTGACGCATTAAGTTTATAGATTTGCATATATTTTGGATAGTTAGCTCTTGTTGTTGCATCTTTAAGTTCACTAATTCTTTCCTGGGTTATGTTAAGTCTTCCGATGGGGCTGTAGAAGGTGCTCTTCATCCCTGTTACTGTCTTATTTCTGGGATTGGAACTCCATTATTTGTTACAGTTTCCATGTCTATGCTGAAATAATCTGTCTGATCTTAAACATTGTCCACCTCTTTATTGAAGGCTTTAATTTATTAATCATAATCATTTTAAACTCTTCATCAGATACTTCCAACATCTGTGTTGCACCTAAGTCTGGTCATGCAGTTTCTCTCTCTCTCTCTTTTCTCTTTCCTTCTTTCTTTCTTTCTTTTTCTTTCTCTTTCTTTCTTTCTTTTTCTTTTTCTTTCTTTCTTTCATCTTTCTTCTTCCTTCCTTCCTCTTTTCTCTCTCTCTTTCTTTTCTCTTTCCTTCCTTCCTTCCCTCCTTCCTTCGTTCCTTCGTTCCTTCGTTCCTTCTTTTGTGATGGAGTTTTGCTCTGTCTCTCAGACTGAAGTACAGCGGTGCCATCTCAGCTCATTGCAACCTCTGTCTCCTGAATTCAAGTGATTCTCCTGCCTCAGCCTCCCAAGTTGCTGGGATTACAGGTATGCACCACCACACACAGCTAATTTTGTTGTATTTTTAGTAGAAAATGCAACAACATGTTGACCTGGCTGGTCTTGGACTCCTGACCTCAGGTGATCTGCCCACCTCGGCCTCCCGAAGTGCTGGGATCACAGGCTGAGCCACTGTGCCCGGCCGCAGATTCCTTTGTCTCTTGGCAGCTCATTGATTTTGCCATCTTTTCACATACTTGTAATTTTTTGTTGGAAAGTTGACATCTTGTTCAGGACAGTAGAGACTGACCTAGATAGTTTTTATGTGTGGAAGTGGGTGCTCTTCTGCTAGGCCTGTAGTGTGGGCATTTGCATTCATCTAGTGAGGAGCTGGGAAGGGTTTGAGATTTGTAGTTGCTGTAGGTATCCTCCGTGCTCCACAGTCTTCAAATTCCTCTGCATTTGATGTAGGGACAGATTTCCCAGAAGTGTTTCTCAAAGCCTGCTCACTCTCAGCTTCAGCCTACCCTTCATGCCGTGCCCTGGAGGGCACCGTCTCTTATAGCTCTTCCCACAGTGTTCCACTGTACCTTGCTACTTGCACTCCAAGCTTGTTAGTGTGGTAGGGGACGGTGCATGGACACATCCTCTGCTGTTCTGATCCAGCCTGTCACAACCTATGTTCTTGGCTCACAGATGCATGACCTTCCTGAGTGTTTCTGCTCCTCCTCAGCTGTAATTTTGATCCCAGAGCAATGCTCTTTCTAGATTTCAATATCCCAGATCAGAAATCAGATCTGTTAGTTTGTTTTTATCTCTTAACACATGGTCTTCAATTTGCCAAGTTAGTATAAGGAAAATTGTGTGATTATTGTAACTGAGCTGTCCCAGATGTAAAAGCCAATCATTTAGACATCTAGGAAGAATCACTAAGATACTTTGTAGGAAACAGAAGTAATGTTGGACATTACTCCTACATCCCAGGAGCTTGTGGTCTTAATGGCAAACAGTTTCTAGTAAATCTACAATTAAAATCTGAAATATGTGACCTGCTAAGAATAGTTGAGTGATTTCCGAGGAGGAAGTGAGTGACTACTGAGGTCAGCTGCAAGGAGCAGGTGGGGCTTGGAGTCTGCATTGCCGAATGCAGAAGGCAGGGGTTTTGCTGTCAGACTCGGCAGACTCTGGCTCCCAGCTTTGCCTCTCGCCTGCTGCAGCATCTCAGCTGAATGGCTTCACCTCACTGTGTCCTAGTGGGTAAAGCTGTGCTTGATACTTTACCTTCAGGCTTACCAAGGGAACTGAAGGAAATAACGTGAGGACCTTTGTGTAGTTCTCAGCATATAGAAGAGCTATGAGCCATCAGAATTTAATTTGCATTTTTCTTCTCAAACCTCAATTTTAAAAAATGGTAGCTTTTGGATAGGAGAGAACTCTAGAGGAGGAAAATAATATAAGTGCAGTGCCTGGATTTAGCAATGATTATGACAGGTTTGTGGCATACTGAGAGCAGCCTAAGCTAGACAGGAATTAGTATAACTTGAGCGGCGGCAAAACACAGGAACAATTGACACTTCTGATGAGTCTGGTACCTAAACCCTCACCCATGTCTTCTAGGCCAATATCAGACCTACCCCGTCAGGGTCCATACATAGACTTGCTTGGGCCAATGCCCTTCCTTATGGAGGTGCACTGGTGCCTTTATTTCAGATTAAGGCAGAAGGAACAGTTTCTTGGGATGGGATGGGGTATACCTAGTTCACCATTGCAGGATGTGGCTCAGACTTTTGGGGGCTGTATTAACCAGGCCTTTCTGATACTTTGACATCTGGAGTCTTGCTGTTGGTCCCAGAGTCAGCCAATTCCTAGAGATAGTAAAGGGCTCACCTTCAAGTGTGTCTTTCAAATGCAAACCAACCAATCCAGAGCCATAACCCCAACCCTCTTTAGGAGCTGTCAGACTCAGAGCCACTGTTCTGCTGCCTTCTCATGCATTGCCAGGTCCTGACAAATAGGGACAGCTCCAGCACCTATCAAAATCATTCAAAGCAGCCAATCCTAAACCTGCTATCCTGCCTCGTGTATCTTCCTGTGGAAAGTGTAATGAAGACTCTTGCCTGTGTCTTCCCTCACTCCCTCTGCCTCCTGAGGGACCTCAGTGCTTTTTCAGGTGGCCCTCTGGCATGGGGAGCCAACTTCTCCTGGCACCTGTGAGTAGCAAATAATCTCAGTAGTATTGTCTTCTGATCTGCTGGCCTCATCACATCTGAATAAAAACAAAGCAACATTTTAAAACAGAAGAATCCCCTTACAAGGATGGGGCAGATACGGGTTATATGATCACATGAAGGGTCTGGGCTGACAGGAAAAGCCCAGTGTTGATGACAAGGAGCACGGACAGCAAGTTAGGTGAGAGTGGCTGAGTGAAAGGTGTTTGGCCAGAGTAATGAGGGTGACTTGGAGGAGGAGCGAAGGCCAGCAGGGATGCCGTTGGGAAACACATCTAGGCAGGGGCTTGCAGCACTTCTCAGGGTTTTGGCACCCAGGGTGGTCAGGGCTTGGTACCCAAGCTCTGAGAGACAGGACCTCAGGCTAGAGGAGAGAGACAGGTTTCCAAATTGGACTTGGAATCTGGGTGGCACAACTGATGTGAAAGCTCAATAACAAATCTTGGGAATGAAGCGTAAGCCCAGCTGTGAAACCTAAGGCATGACATTCATGCTGCACTGATACGAGGCAATGTTGCCCAACCCAAGGATACTGGCCTAAGGCTTCTTCAAGACTTTCTATCTAAGGTCAGCATTGAGTCTACGCAAGACGAGGCTGGGCCTAAGCATTCTGGGGAGGTCAGGCTGCCACAACTGTGAGAAAAAACCAGACCAGCTCTGGCAGGTGTCCTCAGGAGAATTTCGTTCCCTTGTCCACTTCGCGTTCCAGTCGAAGTTCCTTTCTCACAAGTCTTGTTACAGTCACCCCAGTCCCCAGTCCACACAGTTTCTTGGGCCATTTTGCTCTCATGCCCTACAGAAGACGCCTCTTGAAATTTATGGCCCCTAAAATCCTGCAAATGCATTGATAACAGATCTCTCCTTGGCTACGTTGGAGAGGGCTTCTCTGTCACGACCACCAGCCTGGAGAGTGCTGTTCCAGCTGCTGCTGACTGTTGGGAGTTCTGTAGGGATCTCTTCATTCTTCCCCTTTTTTCTTCCTGAGGGAAACACTTAGCATTACGATTAAGTACTCTGGGAGATGGATCCCTTCCCATGACAATGTGGGAGCTCACTCTCTTTCTCTTTCTCTCTGCCTGCCTAATAAGTAGCTTTTCTGCAAAGCTCTTTGTGTCCGATACTTACTTGAACGAGCTCACCGCGCCACCAGAGTCCCCTCCCCATTCTTGGGTCAGTGAGGCCCAAGGACCTGGGAAAACATATCCCATCGGGGAAGGGTGAGCATCTTTGGGACCCCTGCCCCCCCACACACACACCTGCCCCACACAGACCTGCCCCTGTCACTCGGTTGCACTAACCCCCAGTAGCTCAGAATATGACTGTATTTGGAGACAGGGAAATAAGGAAAAATGTAGATGCAGGCAGATACAGAGGAAAGGTGATGGACACACGCAGGGAGAAGACAGCCCCTGTGAGCGCCTGGGGACAGAGGCCTGAAACGGGTCTCTTCTTCACAGCACTTGGAAGGAACCATCGCTGTTGACACCTTGAGTTTTGACTCTGGCCTTGGGCCTGTGAGACAATACTCCTGTTGTGTCAGCCGCCAGCTGTGGGCTTTCTCACGGTAGCCCCAGCAGATCAATACAGGGCCCACGGGCATGGATTTCTGTTTCAGCTACTTTGCCTTGTAACACATGTCCCTAACACTTCTAGGTGTAGAACAGTCATTTTATTATCTTCATTGTCTCTGTACGTCTAGCATTAATAAGGGACACAGGGATGACAGGTTGTCTCCATGCCGTGATACCTGGGTCATTAGCCAGAAAGACCTGGGAGCTGGATAGAATCTTCCCACTTGTTCCCAGGCCTGGGCTGGAACCGTGCAAGGACTAGGTCTGCCAGGAGGGCCTGCATGTGACCTTTCCGTGTGATTTGGTTTCCTCGTAGCTTGGTGCCTTTGGAGCAATTGTCTTTCTTTTATGGTGGCTTGTTACCCCAAGCATCAGTGTTCCAGGGTACAAGAAAAACTCAAATCCTCTTTTGTGACCCAGCTTGGGAGCCACTCAGGTCACATCTGCCATACTCCATGGTTCAAAGCAGTCACAATCCTTTCCGGAATCAGGGCTGCGGGCGGTGGACAGACCCCACCTCTCGATGGAAAAAATGACAGTAAATATTAGGGCAATGTGGGCAGTGTTGCAAAACCTTCACAACTTCTCAAAGTTGTTTCCTAGAGAGGACAAGCATGTTTAATCCAAACCATGTCACCCCTTCATACAGCTCTTTGCAAGCTTTGGCCTGCATGGGGATAGAGAAACAGGGAAAGGACAAATTAAATCATGTCTCAAAGCCAAGTGAAGGAAGTTGGGTGTGATCAGACAAGAAAATAAGGCTTGCTTTACGTTTTTAGAGATACGTGAAGTACAATGAAACATTTTATCTCCTTTTTAAGAAGCAGAAGATCAAATACACTAGTCAAAGTTATCCTCTGACAGCGTTAATGTGAGAGAGCTTTCAGACCAACATGCTAATCAAAGCCTCATGCCCTAATCTAGGTGAGAGTTTGGTTGACCCAGAAGCCACTTGGCAGAATCAGAAATACTGAAGCTCAAATGTTAAAAACTATGATTACAACTTGCAGTTTTATATGAGTCAGTGCTAAATAGATGCTGTCGAATAGGTGATATACCCAGCAGGACAAAGGACTCGTAATGCAGCTGTAGATCAGCTCAACTCATGAGTGAGGCCATGGTGGGTGTGTCAGGAAGTATTGAGGCGCATTAGGCTGAGGATTCTGCTTTCGAGGAGACAATAATTTAGTTAGAAAATTTTTCATAACAAGCTGATTTTTCACTAATACCTAAAAAACCAGAAAGGTTTAGTATCATGGCAAATAAAGGTTAGAGCCAGGGTCAGATCGTTTTGTTTATTCTAAAGCAAAAGCTCTTTCCATTCTCATCAATGTCTCTTTAATTAGAAATCAAATATTACTTTCTGTTTTCCCTTAGAAGCAAGAAAATGTGATGAATGGCTTTCAATTCTGAAGCCAGGAAGTAGTTAGGAGGAGGAAGTTCTTAGGGCACATCTTCTCTCTAAAGCTAGAGCGCACCGAAACCAACTCTGAGTACAGTGTGAGGACTTCTGACCTTCAGAAAAAGGCTTCTAGGCTTTTCAGAGACATTGAACTCTTTCTGAATATCTATGTACTCACTCATGTTGCAGCTTGTGTTCCAGTCAGATAGGAGCCGTGCCATTTGTACTGGCTGAAGCAGAAGGTATGAGATTTGTGCTAGTGCTGGGTAAAGCATAGAACAGCCCTGGAAGTTCTCCACATCTGCTGTTCCCCTGCTGTGGCAATGGGGCCACCTGCCGAGAGGTCCGTGTCCATCACGTGGGTTCCTGAATGACTAGGTGGAGCCGAGCCCCCACTGACCTACATTGAATTGCATGAGAAATAGACATTTATTGTGTTAAGCCATGAACGCCATGAAAAGCCATGTTTTCCTGTGTTGTTTTCCCCAAATATCGTGGGGAGTTAATATGCTCTTACAAGAAAACATGGCTTTTCGTGAGTAATAGATCAAGAAATTTTATGAGGGGCCTGAGAAGTAAAACTGGGGTTGGGAATAAGTAGTGCCTGATAATTGCAGATGTCCATCTCTAGCTTAAAAAAAAACCCTCTCCAATTATAATTTATTATGAGATCATGTAAAATTGAACTAGTTATCAGTTAGTCAACATGGCATATACTGCTGTTTCAGATAAAGAACCTTGTGTTTGCAGGGAAGTACCTGGTTCTCCTGCGTTAGCTCATCCTCAGGTTTTTCTCCCCCCAGGAGGTAGAGAGCAGGGCCCTTGGTATGTGACCCAAGGCATCACTTCCCATCCTTGCTGCTCCTGAGTTGCAGGCAATGCAAAAGTCTCATCCATTCTGGTTTTTTTTTTGTTTTTTTTTTTTTTTTTGAAAGAGTCCTGCTCTGTCACCCAGGCCAGAGTGCAACGGCATGATCTCAGCTCACTGCAACCTCTGCCTCCTGGGTTCAAGCAATTCTCCTGCCTCATCCTCAAGCAATTCTCCTGACTCAGCCGCCCCCGTAGCTGGGGCTACAGGCATGAGCCACCATGCTCAGGTAATTTTTACATTTTTAGTAGACATGGGGTTTTGCCATGTTGGCCAGGCTGGTCTCAAACTCCCAATCTCAGGTGATCTGCCCACCTTGACCTCCCAAAGTGCTGGGATTACAGGTGTGAGCCACCATGCCTGGCTCATCCAATCTAGTTTTAAGGGAAAGAAAATTCATACTCTTCAGTTAAGCATGTTAAAATGATTCATCATTTTGCCTCTTGAAATTTATTTCCCAGACTATTTCCTTATTTCTACTACACATTGAAGTTTAGTAGGTTTAAAAATAAGGGAAGAAAAAAGCTAGCTTTCTTCCTACTGGAGGCTAGTCAAAAGTCAATTTCTCAGCCTTTCTATTTTACCAAGAGAAGATACAGATGTAAATGTATTCCAATTTAGCAAGTTTGCTATGCTGTGAAATGTGATGCTTGAAAGATCTTCCCTGGGAGCCCATCCAAAGGGCTGACCTTTTTATTAAAGGGGACTGTTCTCTTACGTGGTCTTTTGAACAGATTTTGAGACTAACAGGGCATTGCGATTCTCTTTGTATGAAAGTCCTGGATTGGCACATCTATACTTTTCTGCTTGGGATTAATGGAGTCTTAAAAACAAATCTTTGTCTAATGCAGATAAATATACAAATGCATATGGCATTAAGCTATAAGTCATGCAGGAAGGTTGCCTGAGTGTTTATGAACTTCAGTAGAAGTGACTTCTGGTTTTACAGTTTAAGAGAAGATATGCCTAATATATATGTTCAATCAAGTAGATAGAAGGAAAGCTGAGATTCATATTTATATATAATTCTCTATGGTCAAACATTTCTTCTTAACATTTGTTTGGTTAGTATTTACAATTCTGGATTTGTACAGTGCTATATTGACAAGTTAATACTCCAAAAAAGTCATGCGTTATTTTAATATTTGTTCAGAAAGCACATGACCACAAGTGCTACAAAAAATATCGTCAGACTTTTTTAAAGCCTGTTTGTCTTCATTCATAATGATGTGTATGTGCATGAATGACACCAAAGACGAAATGGTAATAACTTCTGGTTTTGAATACAAATGCCGAGTGTGCTGTGGAGGCATTGGCAAGTGAATAAATCAGTGCTAGCAAATCTAAAATCATTCTTCAGGCAGGGATTCTGCTAAACTAATCACCCAGGAGAACAAACAACACACCACAAAGAAGCAATTAGGAGACCTGTGAACAGACCTGCTGGGAAGCCGCTACAGAGTGACACAGGACAGGTCACCTGTTGTGAAACCTGGGAGACAGACCCCAGCTCCAACGCAGTCTAACCAGATCAAAAAAGGTGCTATTTGTGTTCATTTCTGAAAGAGAAACTAAGTTGATAATGAAATATCTTTGTAATATATTCCAGGAGGCGGGATGCTGGGGATTCTGAATGTCGGCAAGGACTAAATTGTGGTCACATCACTTTTGAGGTCTCAGACAGGGCCGTTTACTACTATAATGAATTCAGGGAGGAATGAAATGAGGCAGAAGGCTTACGCTGTGAGTGGGTGAGCAATGCTTCGAATGTCCCCCAAAGGTGGAGACACAGAGCACGGAAGCCAAGGGGTGGGGCATGTCTGTGGTTAAACATCTCCTCGGTCCCTGTTCTGCCACGGTATGTCCCTTTACTTCAGACCTTCTGGTTTTATTTAGTTAGTTTTACATTAATGTGCTCAGCCCCAGCTTTTGCTAATCTATTCACATTCTGAACACAAGATAAATCCTACCTATTTTTAAAAACGTGTTTAAGACTATAGGCTTATTTCTACCCAGATTAAAAAAGAAAATCCTTCTCATGATGCTAGTTTGCAGGAGTTCTCTAATCAGGCACACTCCCTGCTTTCCATCCTGCCTTTTGGGATTTGAGGTGAAGCCCACCCTACCAACCCCACATAGCTCAGCGGGTGCAGCTGTGTGCTCTAGGAGATTCTGGCTAGGGGTGAGTTAAAGCAGCGTTCTCATGTCTTTTGGAGCCCACTGGGCTATGTTCTAGTCTTGATTCTTTCTTGGGTGAGTCCACTGGGTCAAAATTTATTTCTGAAGTAGGAGAACAGAACTACGTAACTTTGAAACTACTTCTGGCTTCTGTAATCATGCCAGGATCATGGAAGTGGTCTTTTATTACTTTCCACTATTTCTTACACACTTAGAAAAAGTTTCATAGTAATAGTTTTAAAAGTATAGGACTGGAAAAACCCTGAGAATCATCTTAATTTCTTTCCCCAGATGGGTTTAAATTCACCAGTTACATAAAGAACTCATCACATTTGAAGGTTACTGGGCAGACAGAAATGAATGAGCATTCGTAGAGCATTGGCCGTGGACAGGCTACTTTGCTTCACAGAACAACACTAGGGAGGCCTGTGTCTTCCAGTTGATTTCAGGGAACTGGGGCTTGAAGTTTCACAGGTTGTGGAGCTGGCAAGTGTCAGTGCCTAAATTTGCACCCCGCCTTGTAGACTTCTAGACACCCTGGTCTACACAATCACCTTTTTTTATGTTGTTGTTTTTTTTTGACAACAGAGTTTTGCTCCGTCACCCAGGCTGGAGTGCAGTGGCATAATCTTGGCTCACTGCAGCCTCCGCCTACTGAGTTCAAGCAATTTTCCTGCCTCAGCCTCCCGAGTAGCTGGGACTACAGGGGGAGGCCACCACTCCTGGCTAACTTTTATAGTTTTACTAGAATCCGGGTTTCACCATGTTGGCCAGGCTGGTCTTGAACTCCTGACCCCAGGTGATTCATGCACGTCAGCCTCCGAAAGTGCTGTGATTGTGCTGTGAGCCACTGTACCTGGCCACACAACTGCTTTAAAAAAGACTAATTTAAATATTTCTCGGTACCAAGAACATACTGGTAAAAACAGTCATTTGAAAGATGAGAAGTGAGGCGAGTGTGAGATTAATAGTGTCCCCCTGTGCAGATGTAGCTGCTGAGGCCTGGAAACATCACGATTTGTCCCAGGTGGTGGATATGTCAGTGCAGCATCAGGGATAAGGCCCTGGATGTTCTTGCCTTGGCCTACCTTTTTCCACCTAGCTTAGAAGAGTCTTGTCGAGACAGAGTCTGATGCTCAGGTGAGATTGTCTCCAAGCCTGGGACACGGTGGGCCATGTGTAACTGCTAGTCACTGCTTCTGCATGTGCGCTCTGAGAGTGTTCTCACCTGTAAACTGCAGGTGATCCTGTGCACCCCGTGGTGTCGTCGTGAGGCTGCATGAGCAACTCGTGGGGCAGAGTGTCTCAGTAAATGTCGTTTCCCTCCCTTCCAAATGAGCGGATTTGGATGGTAGCAGACTTCCCGAGAATCCACAGCTTGTGTTTGTGATAAAGCTATTGCGACTGGAAACTGGAGACAGGAATTGTTTTTGTTGTTTGTGAACTTAGATGGCCTTCCCATGGCCGAGTTCTGGGTGTCTAGGCTGCTGTCATAGTATACGTGTGATGCTGAATACAAAGGGCTTTTCATACTAGGCCAACTCCATTGCAATGTGTACTTCAAGGCCAACTCCATTGCAATGTGTACTTCAAACCAAGTGTTGGTTTCAAAAACAAAACAAAAGAAATCTTCAAACAGCAGACACGCATAAGGGTCCTCCATCGGCTGTGCAATGTAGCTGACCTGTGAGACGGAGCCGCTGTTCTGTTCATGGTGGTGTCACAGTGTCCAAGTGTCTCTTTTGACATATGGCAGTGGTAACCATTTACTGTTACGAATAAATGTCAACGGGCATTTTTCATAGTGACAAAAGTTTTCTCTTAAATATGTTACAACTACTTAAAAGAAACAATAAGAATATTTTAATGACCTTCCTTGCTTTGATTGATCCTTTAGTTGGTTGTAATTTATCTAAGCAGTCCCAAGAGTCATGCAGGGATACGTGACCCAGGTCAGGTCTTGGGTACTCGAGGTCTCTGGTATTGAGTGAAGTGTCGCCGACCACAGGCAGCTGTGCAGAGGATGCTTCACAGGTTCTGTGAAGACAGTGCAGGAATCGTCCTTGGCCTGTGTGCCCAGCAGAGGACAGTAGAGCCCCAGTTTTCTTTTCTGACCTGTGCTCTCGCAGGCCGTGGCTGCGGCTGCATAGTGTTCTGAAGCTCTTGGGTGGCTGACACGTAACTGCAGACATTAAGCATCTCTGAGGAGAGGCACGAAGTGTATTGTGGGGGCAGTGAGGGCCTTTGTCAGACCTTCTCTGAAGATCTGGCCCCTTGCCGTGACGGCGCAAGCCTAGAACGCACGCCTGTCACTCACTGGCTTGTAGTCACGTGCCTCTTGTGAACCTCACCGGCCAAATGTTTTTATGTGGCTTTATTTTGTTCAGGTAGCAACAGAACTCTCTGCGATTGTGTTAGGATACAACTTTGCCCGGCTGTCAATAAATGAATTATGTCATTTTCATGTCAAGTACCTCTGAG
This sequence comes from Saimiri boliviensis, assembly GCF_048565385.1. Classification (NCBI taxonomy): domain Eukaryota; kingdom Metazoa; phylum Chordata; class Mammalia; order Primates; family Cebidae; genus Saimiri; species Saimiri boliviensis. Next base: position 120,426,852 of record NC_133451.1, on the reverse strand, counting down.
ATTCTGTATTCTCTTGAGCAGCAGAGTATTAGGATTTGATAAGAAGGAAGGAGGTTGATGTCCCCTCCCCACCCCCGCCATCCCCCTCCTCTCTCTAGATTTCTCCTGGTTGCTGTCTGGACGTTTGGTTTAAGTGGAAACCACGAATAATTTTCTTTCTTTGAAGAGAAATGGGTTCTCCAAGGCAGCAAGGAAAATGGAGAATCCTGGTGGGAGCCTTTGGTGAATTCTCTTTGTGTTCAAGGTCACGCCTGGATCTGGGTGGATGGAACTGCTATATGCTACTTAGGAAAGAATTTGCTACCTCACACGGGCCACAGAACTCTTTGTATGTGCAAACGGTGATAAAACCCTGTGGGCATAAGTAGTTTGGGACCAATGCTTGTATCTCTTTGGGAAAAGTCATGAAAAGATTGGGCGATCAAAGCAGGGTGTGGTGAACCCTATTTTTGTTTGTGCGTTCTCCAAGCACCTGCTGTTTGTGGTGCAGCCTGGAGCTGCCAGTGGGCAGTCACATCACAGAGCACAACAAAAATTTTTCTTTTAAATAAAGGCAGGAAAAAAATACCAAGGACAAAATATATATTTGTAGCTTGGAAATGCTTAGAATAACCTGCCGTGCACTGTGGCCCCAACTTAGCAATGCAGTGGCTCTGGGACATCAGGAAGCTCTTGGAGGTCAAGGTTCAGAATTGTGTTCCTCATGGGGAGTTTCCAGAACAGAAGCTCTTCAAAGTTGGCCATTGAGTTCACCTTGCAGAGAAAATGCCAGCACTTGGATCATAGTAAGTCTCCAGTATACAACTGTTGAGTGCATAAATGAATGAGGCAAATAGTCATTTTTAAAAATTGGGACCAAATCAATTGTAGATTATTTTTATTAGACACATATGATCCATATTTTAGAAACTGAAATTTTTGCTAAAAATTTATTTTATTCTATTTATTATTTGTACTACTCTTTAAGAAATTATCTGGGCATGGTGGCTTACACCTGTAATCGCAACACTTTGGGAGGCTGAGGTGGAAGAATCACTTGAAGCAAGATTTTCGAGACCAGCCAGGGAAACAGTGAGAGAGCATCTCTCTGAAAAACTTTAAAAATTTGCCAGGCATGGTGGCACATATCTAAAGTCTCTCCTACCAGGGAGGCTGAGGCAGGAAGATGGCTTGAGCACAGGAAGATGAGGCTGAAGTGAGACATGGTTGCATGACCGCTCTGTATTCTGGGCAACAGAGTGAGACCCTGTCTCCAAAAAAGAAGAGAGTGAGAAGATGGAACTCAAATCTTTATAAAATGCGTGTGTTATACCACAAGTTTAGATATAATGCACGTGCGTAATAATTTCCCAGCATGTGAGGTATAGTGAGATAAACAAAGAAACTGGGAGACAGGGTCTTTCTCTTAGTGTGCAGTGTGGCTGGGGAGATGGTGCCGGCCCCCAGGAAAGTCCTAAGAAGGTACAAGATGATGTGTCACTCAGGTGACAGCTCTCACCTTGGACACTGACATGGAGGGCCCCGTACCTGTTAGAGCACGTGTCGTACTCTGAAAATTATTTACCTGGACACCCGATCTTGCCTATTAGAGGTATAAGCTATTGAGAAGCAGGGAGCCTGTCTGTGTACGTGAACGTGCTTCCCCTGGCCTGGCAAACAGCAGCAGGTGATATAGCACTGGCCAAGAGCTGGAAATGAGCCTAGCACTTTCCTACAGGTGCAGAGTGGAGTGGAGATAGGGCTTGGTAAGAAATCCTGCCGCCTGGAGCAGGGAATTTGTGTGGAGAGTGGCAGAGTGAGTTTGAGGCAGCTGGTGGGTGTTACCATCGAGGTGATTGAGGAGGGGTGTGGGTGAGATGTGGCGGCAGCGGGGACCTGCTGGAGGAGGGGCGCAGCGGGAAGGAGGTGTTCCGGGGAACGACCTTGGCTGTGATGCAGCTTGACTTGCAGCGGGTGGGGGAAACCGTGAACAAAACTGTGAGGCGATAGGATTTGACAAATGCTTCCAAATCAGCTGCTTTTTAACCTAAAATGATGGCTATACATATTATAAAAAATATAAAAGTTCTTTTTCAACAAGGGGGTAATAAATGACAACCATTACCAGGTAATGAATAGACCTGTGTGGAATACGGGGGAATGTCAGTTTGAAGCAAGAGATGGTTATTCCAACAGGATGATGTTGAATGTTCGGGAGAAATGTCTTTAGACGTAAAAATGGGCTGACTGGGTTTGGGTAAGAGCACCCTCACTCAGGGAGGATTGTGCACAGGAAGCTCAGACAGTGTGACTTCCCGGCATCAGCTGACTTGGGACCACACACGTGGTATTGCCCAAAATGAGCAAAGCAGCAGTGACTGTGGGTTAAGTCCCGAAATAAGCTTCCGGTGGGGCCGCCTTGAAGCCAGCAGTCAGGGACTTTAAGGAAAGACGTGTGTTGGTCAGCAAGGATTTTTGGTTTAGCCTTTTCACCTCATTTGTAAATATGAGAAAATAATTATTATCCAAGCGACATGTGAGGCCTATTCATTCTTAAAGTTCAATTCAGATCGTCCCTCCTAGCTCAGCTTTCCATCCTCGTCAGTTTTCTCTCTGCTTCTCGACGCTACTCCTCTGCAGTGTTGAAGATTTTGTGTCTTATTTATAGTGACTCGATTTTATTTTTAGCACATCACAATTTAGTGGCTGCTTATAGGTCTCTCTCATTCCACTACACTCCGATTTTCTTGAAGGAGAGGTACAGATTTCATCATCATTTGTCTTCGCCTCTTCAGGACCACGACTCTGGGGAGAGATGAGTTAACGCTTTACCGAAGGCAGCATAATGTGGTGGCTAGAACCTGCACCTCGAGCCGTGGTCTGGGCAAGCTTTGAGAATTTAAGCACATCACTTAAGCTTGCTGAGGTCTTTTCTCCTCTTAAAAATGAGGATGATGATATGTACCACCCAAGGTTGAAAAAGAATCAGAAGAGACCACGTGGGCCCTTGTGAAGACTGGAGCCACTGTTACGATCAGCGAGCTGTGTAGAGACCATTTCCTTCACAACAGCAGCCTCATGTATTCATTTACCCATAGTTACTTACACTTAGTTGACATATGTGTATTTAAAACTCATGTCTAAAGTTGAACTAACCCCAAGCCTGTACTATTTCTTGTGTGCCCTCAAACTTAATAAATGAAATCAACATCCACCAAGCAGACCGATCCACAGACATAGTGTTTGTTCTTGACTTCCTCCACCACCGTGCCCCTCACACCTCTTTACCCACGAAGTTCCATCCATGCGGCGACATCTCCTCACCTTTTCTCCCCTGTCCCACGCCACCAACATTTCTTGCCTTGTTTCTTACTATAATGTGTTCATGGTAATCCTGCCTCCACAACTTCTTACCCTCTGATCCGTTCGTGGTTGTAGCATACAAATGTGAAGAGGTCCCTGACCACCCTCCCTGGCTGGGGATATCTGTGTCACCTGTGCTTACATCAGGACGTGTTGGAATCTTTCCCACTTTGTAAACTCCCTGAGGAGGGGGAGTCATGCTGGCCTTGATCCCACTGTAGAGAAGTTGAGTGCAGGGCAGGCACGCCACAAACATTTGTGAAAGAAGAAACAGTGGAGCGTGCTGTCTTCTTTCCCTGCTCCTCCTTCTTCTTTCTTCTTCTCTTCTCCCTTCTCTTTTCCATCCCCTTATCTCTCCTAGTTATTACAGTTTGGGGTTGCAATCGCCATCATTGTATCACCCTCATCAGAAGCAGCATCACCGAGTATCACCTATGATGACCTCGATTGTGAAAGTAAAAGAAAATCTCAGAACCCTAAACTCACTATGCCGAAGGGAAAAGTTGAACTTGGAACCAGAGTCACGCAAAAACATCTGTCTTTCCTTTTGTTCCTAAACGGATACCTACAGAGAGAAGGCCGCATGTCTCCCCAGGCGTCCTCCTTCACCTTGACAAGGCAAATTGATAGTTTATATTCATGGTATGGTACAGGAGGAGACTAAAACAGTCCTTCTGTCCACCCTGAGATGAATGCATATTTGACCTCTTCCTCTACTCCGTGTTTATTTTGTCTGAGGCAAAGTGCAGATTCACTCAGCAGGAGGTGAATTCATAATTGGTTGTTCCTCTACCTCCTGCTTTTCGCGTGCTATGTGTGGGCTCGGTGACTGCTAATCAAAGCCTCTAAAAATGGGACTATACCTTCCCTCTCTCTTTTTCCTCCTTTGCTTCCTGCCTACATTTTCCCTTTAAATACTGAAGCCCTCAAAATCCTCTTGGAAAAAAGTGCTGGCCACAGATCCGATTGTGACTCGTGTCTCCGTTTCCCAGCCATGTCCTCTACCTTGGCAAAGTAAGCCTCTAAATTGATTGGCACCTGTCTCAGACACTTTATTTTTCTGATTTCACGATCATAGCAGGGGATTGCTGGCAACCATTAGGACCTGGATAGAAGGCCAGAAGAAGAGGCTGCTGGGTATTGGTGAAAACCCTTTAGGAGACTTGGGGAAAGGAAGACACCCAGGACTCCTCAGCTTCCCACATCCCCCCATTTTTGAGAGGCTTCTTTTGGAGGAGAGCAGTGAGTACACCCCTCAGTGATCTGCCTGGGCACCAGCCCACTGTTCCTAATGGAAACAGAAATGTCAACTACTACTCTGGTGGTGGAGTCCCTTAGACTCCGTCTGGAGCGCTCCCAAGGCCAGGAATTTCAATGAGTGACATTTGGTTCTCGTGTTCTGCCTCAGTGTTTTCTTCTCTTTGTTCACGAAATCCCAGTAATCTCTTGCCTGGAAACCTACCCTCCGGATTACATAGAAATTAGGTGAAGAAGCTGTAAGCCACTTGCTGAAAGTCATGCCACTGTCATTCCCGGAACAGGTGGTAGGCTGCGGCTTCCCTAGATTACAGGAAACAGTCTTTTCCACCACATCACCTTAACCAGTGAGTACTCACTGGCTGGAAAACGTAAGCTTGGAAAGAGGCAAAGTGAGATTGCATGTGAGTGTGTGTGTGCACGAGTGTGCGTGTGTGTTGGGGACTGGTGGTGAGGGAGTGTGTGCACGTGTGTGTGTGTGCATGTGTGTGTGCATGTGTGTTGGGGACTGGTATGTATGCCAGTGTGTGTGCGAGTGTGTGCGTGTGTGCGAGTGTGTACGTGCACGTGTGTGTGTTGGGGACTGGTGGTGAGGGAGTATGTGTGTGTGCATGTGCGAGTGTGTGCGTGTGTGTGTTGGGGACTGGTGGTGAGCGAGTGTGTGCTTGTGTGCAAATGTACATGCACGTGTGCGTGTGTTGGGGACTGGTGGTGAGCGAGTGTATATGTGTGTGAGTGCGTGTGCGTGTGTGTGTTGGGGACTGGTGAGGGAGCGTGTGCGTGTGTGTGTATGCATGTGTGCATGTGTGCTGGGGACTGGTGGTGAGTGTGTGTGCGTGTGCGAGTGTGTGCATGTGCATGTGCATGTGTGTGTTGGGGACTGGTGAGCGTGTGTGCGAGTGTGTGTGCGAGTGTGTGTGTGTTGGGACTGGTGGTGAGGAAGTGTGTCCAAGTGTGTGTGCGAGTGTGTACGTGCGCATGTGCGTGTGCATGTTGGGGACTGGCGGTGAGCGAGTGTGTGCATGTGTGCAAGTGTGTACATGCGTGTGTGCGTGTGTGTGTTGGGGGACTGTGGTGAGCGAGTGCATGTGTGCGAGTGTGTGTGTTGGGCACTGGTGGTGAGCGAGTGTCTTTTGTTGTTCGTTCCTTTCCCGCCGTCTCCTGCCACCACGCTCTCTTCTTCCATTTCCCTCTTCCTGCCATTCAGTTGTTCTGGTCTCTCCCTGTATTACGCTCTCCCCTTAGAATGCCCTCTTCACTCTTCCCCAAATCTATATCCCCTTAAATTTTCCTTTCTTAATTCTCCTTTTCTAGCTTTACTCTGAAGTTTCAATAGACCCTCAAAAAATATGAAATAGTGTATTTTAAGGGACATTAAAGATATGTAATTTTGATTAATTTATACCGTTGCCAGTTATATAAGGACTATTTGATGTCCAATGAGCCTTTGAAAAGTCTTAAAGTTTTTTCCTGAAATTTTAACATTACATTTTTGAGTAAAACTAACTCAAACACTTTAAGAACAAATTCTTGGGAACTTTCTTTGCTCACTAAAGGGTCTGCATGCCCATCTTTACAGTTATGGAAGCTGCAAAAATTGAACACTGAAAATTGAGAGGCGAGCGAAATTCTGTAGTAGGTACCCACATCCTGTTCCTGAGGGGTGGGGTGGCAGGTTTGGGAGGGCAACACTTTGAGCACAGATTGAAGTAAACACACGGGTGTCAGGGTGGGGTCTGACACAGGCAGGTCTAGTCAGGATGGTCTGGATAGGCACGATTTCTGGATGGAGGTCTAAGGGACACAGTCATTGCTGAACAATGGGGAGGGATTGAGGCTGGTGCCGCTTGGAGTCAGGCTCTGGGGGCTCCTTTCTCTGTGGGAACAGGAGCTCCTGCTGGCCTGTTACTATGGGCAGCTCACATCTACTCCACCCCTCTATTTCTGAGATGGGACCTTGGCAAGGACCAGGCATAGAAAAAAGCACAACTCAAGTCCTTGTGGGAGTGCCCAAGTCTTTATTTATGGTGGATTACTCCTGGTCATGGGGATGACCGTGCGTCTTGTGAAACAGGCTCCTCGGGAGCTGGTCTTCCAGTTTCACTCTTTTAACATCCATCTTCTGCAGTCTAATGGGAGCAGTGGGAGAGGTCAGTGGCAGCAAACCCTTACTCGTCTTTCCATCGAGGTTCCTCCAGGCAGGACATGAAGATGCTGGGCTGAGTGAGCTGTCAGATTATTGAAATCAGATGGTACACGGCCCTTGGTACGAGTCCTAGGCCTGCCTCCTGCATCTCTCAGGCTGTTATATGGTTTCCATTTATGTAGTTCAGAGGGTAGGATCAGGAATTACGGGACCAGGTTTCTGTAACCACTTACGAACTGTAACCTTGGGCATGCTATTTAACTTCTCCGTTCCTCAGCTTCTTAAACTTTAAAGTGGACACATAACAGTGTAAACGTAAACACAGATTCATTTTAGCTATTGTATTTATTGCACCTACAGCTGTGGGTGTAGTCCCTCGTCTAAAGGGTAACTCCAGCTCTGGGGATCTCATATGACAGAACAAGGTGGGCACAGCTGTGTGGGTTTTTGCTGGCTTGGATAAGCTTATCCTCAACACTGAGAGGACGATTCTTTCTCCACAGGGCGTGTCAGTGGTAAGTTCAGTAATTCAGCTGTACAAGCCAAGTTTACATAGGTGAGGAAGTCTTCCTGAAATATGACTACAGGTAGAGGTTGTTCGGAAAGCCATGCTTTTAGGCCAGTGTGGTAAATCAGGTGCATTAGATTAATTACCTGATCTGGGGTAGATGAAGGGTGAGCACCTGTTTCCTTCTTGGGTTGCATCTTCCTGGACTAGAGAGGCTGCAAAGCCCAAAACTACGTTTCCAAGATACTCTTCTGCCTGAGGTTCTAGATGCAATTGGCCTCACCAATTAGATTCTCTTACATAAGGACTGGAAGTCAGAAATGAGAAGGAGGTATTCCCCCTGCGTGCAGGCTCAGAGGTGGGGATGGAGGGTCTTTCTGTAGCGCTGAACCAGTATCCGGCCACCAGCTTGCATGGGGTATAGAGGCTTCCCGCCTTCCTGCCTGGGCCATCCCTCTGGGTGACTCTGAGGGCTGCTCGGGGTCCTCCTTTCAGTGTCGTTGGCACCCAGTCTTCTGTATCACACTCCTTTCTGCTGGGTAGGTGGTAATTTGTGCTTTTTACAGCAAACCTTGGCATTACAGTTTCACAGATGGTTATTTCAAGTCTACAGAAAGCTAAAGGAAGAGGTGGTTTTCTTCTGATTTTCCAAGGCAGGGAGAGCACAGTTCTTAGTTGTATAGTCTCATTGTAGTCCCCAATTGCTGGTACTTTCTCAGGCTTCCTCATTCATCAGCTTAGGCGATGAGGACTCTTGGTCCGTGTAAGGTGTGTTTAGGGATTTTCTGGCATCTCCACTTAATGTATTTTTCTCAGGTTGACTCCAGGAGGGAGATCTGACTATCAATACCAGTATTGGTAAGCCCTGTTACTATGTGATGGGACCTGGATGTAATGTGATCAGTCGGTTTAACAGTGTGAAGAGTACGGTCCAGTCCTTCAGCAGATGCCACAGCTAGCATCCTGTCTAATGCAGGCTCTCTGTGTTAGGTGCATGAATGAACTCATAGTGTGGAAAATCAGGAATTATTTCCTTTAGGCCTATGTTTTTGTCTTCATATTTTAATAAGACATTTGATTCAATGTCACCTTAGATCTTGAGAGATAGAAAAGAGATTCTGCCAGAAGGATTAAACTAACTGATACCGATGATTGCAAATCCAGCTGAGGATGAAAATGCTGGGTAAAATGTAAAGGGTAACTCCAGCTCTGGGGATCTCATATGACAGAACAAGGTGGTCACAGCTGTGTGGGTTTTTGCTGGCTTGGATAAGCTTATTCTCAACACTGAGAGGACAATTCTTTCTCCACAGGGTGTGTCAGTGGTAAGTTCAGTAATTCAACTGTACAAGCCAAGCAATTAGCATATATTGTTTTAGAATTTATTTTTATTTATTTATTTTCACTTTTTTTTTTTTTTTTTTTTTGAGACGGAGTTTCGCTCTTGTTACCCAGGCTGGAGTGCAATGGCGCGATCTCCGGCTCACCGCAACCTCCACCTCCTGAGTTCAGGCAATTCTCCTGCCTCAGCCTCCTGAGTAGCTGGGATTACAGGCACGCGCCACCATGCCCAGCTAGTTTTTTGTATTTTTAGTAGAGACGGGGTTTCACCATGTTGACCAGGATGGTCTCGATCTCTCGACCTCGTGATCCACCCGCCTCGGCCTCCCAAAGTGCTGGGATTACAAGCTTGAGCCACCGCGCCCGGCCTTATTTTCACTTTTAAACATTTATATCTGAATATGCAAAATCTAAGCTCGGTGGAAGTAACTTGCATAAAATAGGCACACTCATAAGTACTGAAAAACCAACCACTGGTCCTATGGGAGGGAAGGTTGAAAGTGGAGAACTGTGCTATGAAATTCAGAGAGAATGTCCACAAATTTCCAGGTGCCATGTGCTCCTTGTGGGAGAACAGACGAGTGTCTTCAGGTGACAGGGAAGATTTAGTGCCCAAGGATTGGAGCTGGACACAGTGGGGTGAGGCGGGGTGGGGAGTTGCCGGGACCAGACGTGGCTGAGGGCAGGACAGATTGCCGGAAACCGTGCCTATGGGCACACTCAGCTGATCAGCAGGTTTTGGTGCATGTGGCCAGCCCGCAGGAGAGAGGGCCCTGGTGCCACCAGGCAGGCTCTGGAATCTAGGTTGGGGTGGCTCTACAGTTCTGCTCTGTGTGCCCACCATTTTTATTTGAACCAATTTGATTTGTTTTCAACCAAGTCTCCCTCTCTATCTTCCTCCTTCTCTCCCTTCCTTCTCTTCCTTACCCCTTTTCTTCTGATCCCCCTTTAGTTTAATTCTTCTATTAAAAAAAAACCAAAGTTGCATGTGTATAATGTGAAGAATTAAATAATTCTGTAGGGTCTGTGGTCTTGTACAAAATAAGAATCTCCTATCCCCCTCCTCCTATTACCTCTTTTCCAGAGGAAATATAATAGATTTAAACTTGACTGCCTTTTTTCAGTATTTGCCTCTATATTTTAAAACAGCATGCTTTTATTGCTACTTTTCAAATTTTCAGTTTTGGGCATTATTTACGGAAGCTGGGGCTTTCTTTTCTTTCCTTCCCTCCGCCACAAGCATCTTCCCCATTGGCGACACGTTTGGTTAGATCCACATTCATTGTTTTCATTTATTGTGATTTCTGTAACTGCCACTCAGTGCTAAGCCTGTGGCAGATTATGATTGTTTTTCTTTTCCTTTCTGACTTTTTGTCTTTTCTGGATTAATACCTGTTTTTTCCTTTATGTCTGTATGTTTTGATTACTAATTTAACCCCAAATTGCCGACTAGTTGTCCAAATCTCCTTTCTAAAAGTTCCCATACACAAGGTGTTCTGAGACTTCTATCTTCCTGAGTAAACCTTTTCCAGAACCTCTGGGCCTGATTTTATGCAGGGTCCTTGCCTCCATACCCCATGCTCAGCTGCTTGTTCCCACACTCTCCCTCTACCGTCGTTGTAGGGATTCCTTTCGTGCTTGGTTTGTTCCTCTGTTTCCTTGCTTGAATCTTCCTCTGATTTTGAATACCTCCTCGTTTGGGGGATGCACATTCTCCAGGAGCTTGCTGGTACAGAATGCATGGAGGTTCTCAGTCAGGATTCAGAGGGCCAGCTCTAGTTAGAAACTTCAAGCAGCATTTAATAAAGGGACAGTTTACAAAGATGTGGGAGGCTGAAGAACCTTGCGGCCAGTAACAGCAAAAGTCATTTTCCACACCTAGGTTTGGAGTCATGTGAAGGAAGCAGTTACTGGAATCCACAGACAGAAAATATGTTTGAAAGTAGCAATCAACCCACACTGGTCTTGCAGGGATTTTCTCTTTTTTCTGTTTTTGGAACTCCTACTAGACAATGATCATCCTGCACTGATGACCTTTTCTTCTTTATATCTTTTAGACACTTTGTCCTATGTCCTGTGAAGTTTATTCAGTTTTACTATCTAACCTTCCATAGTTTCTTGTGGGGGGCAGCATTTTGCTGTCATAGTTTTAATTTCCAAGAGCTTGCTTTAGTCTTCTGAATGTTTATTTTTAATAACATCTTGTCCTTGTTTTATGATTGACTATTTTCTCTTTCTTTTCTGAGCATTTTAATAATTTTTTGAGGGTAACATTGTCTTCTCTCTGAATAGTTTTTCTGTAGTATCCTCTAAAATGTGTTTAGCATGCTTTTGTGTTTATTTTTTCTTTCTTTCAGGTCAGTGATTACTTTGTTCAGATGGTTAGATTTCCTTGTATCTCTCTGGTCATATTCAAAAGTAGAAGATGAAAAAGCTGATTGGAAGCCCTGAGCACATCTGTGGGCTGCAGTAGTGACTCTAATGTAGGGTGATCTTGTAGAGCCACTGTACTGGGGACTTCTTGACGTTAGTAACTTTTGTCTCCTCTCTTGGGTGGAGCAGAGTCCTCAAAGAAAAGCCTGACAGTCTTCAGAGGGTGAAGGTCTAGTAATGATCTAGGAACTAAGGGGAAGAAGATTGCTGGGGTCGGAGGAGGGGCCTCTGCGTCCAGGTTGCAGCTTCACTTCATCTTCCTTTGCAACATGGCCGTCTCTGATCACGTCTTAAAAATTTACATTTCATCTTCTCAAAAGACTGACCTTCCATTTTCTTACTAGAATGTGGATGTGGAAGTCTGTCTGTTTTTACAGTGGCTGCCAAACAGTCCTTTACCTTCACCCTACTTCCAGAGCCGTGTGGTTCCCTGATGAACCTCTGGGGCTCTTGTGGCTCAAATCCACTTGGTCATTGGCTTTTCCTACTGCTGGTTGAGTGAGGAGTCATCTTTCTTTGGTTCAGCAAGTCCGTTACCATCTACCTTTCTACTTTCCAGATATGGCTTCTTTTATCTTTCTCCCTATCGTTACAGGTCTAGGACATAAAAAAAATCACTTTTATGATGTGTTAGTGGGGTTTTGTGAGGGTGTGTGAAGTTAAACGTTGAAATTTTAGTTTCTTTCCCAAGGCAATTCCCCAGTCCTAAAAGAAGACAGCTACGTCCTCCCTCACTCAGAAAGCTGCTTTCTCCTGGATGAAGTGGGCTTCAGCTGGAGATCTGTTGGTCTGTGGGCTGGTGAAAACTCAGGTGTTTCCTCTTGGTTGTGTTGTTCCTCTGAAGCTCATTCCACCTTCTGGAGACCCACCAGCAGGTCTGTGTTCTGAGCAATGGTGCTGTCTTTTCTTTTCTGCAGCACAGCAACCTCCATTTCTGTGGCCACATGCAGCTCCAGCCAGTCCCTATTCAGGTAACCAGAATGGAGGCCATGCCTCCCTGAGCCCCAGACCTCATTTTCTGAACTGGAACTCCCAGATCATCTACTATGCCCCATCCTGTGCTCCAGTCTTCTAATGCCCCTTCAAATGACATGTTTAACATGTTTAATCATGGCTTACAGCATCATACCATAAACCCCTTTTTGCTTCCATGCAGTAACTTTCTGATGCCTGTAGCTCAAAGAACAATAAAGGTGGAATATCCAGGCAGTCTTTCTGTGTGTGAGGTCTCCCTCAAGTATCTTTGCTTAGCTGACCCAGGGACAACATCTGGTGGCTTTGTTCTCTTTTGGGAGCTGAACTGGCTCACTTTATCAAGGGCAAAACAACATAAACCTTAGGAATAAATAGTTTTGTGTCAAAAGTTGCTGCCTTGAAAATTTGTTTCCACTGGGTGTCCATGTGCTGATATTCCAAGCTTGCAGAAATCGACTAGATTTCATGGAATTGAAGTCAATTGAAAGACAATTTATGGGAATAATTTCATGATTCAAAGCATTGAGAGAAAAAGTGTTTGCTCAACTGCAGTGATTGAAAAATGGAAGGTAATGAGAGGGATATGCTGTGCTTGGTTATGTCCTGCTCTGACGGCAGTTTGGAGTAAAAGCTGAACTTTATTGTTGAAAGCCGCCGTGAAAGGTGGAAACATTGATCGTGCACTGCTGAGGGAGGGATGCTATTTACTTATCTAGAAATAGAAGCATCCTTGCCTCAATGGGCTGCAAGATAACATCAGTCCTTTCTGTTGCAACAGAGCTCAGTGTCTTCTTTTTTCAAAAGAGTAAATATTTAAATAGGTAATACAAAAAAGTTATTGCCATTTTTCCTTCATCAGCCATGGCTGGGAGTCAAAAGAGAGAGTGAGGCAGAATTCACACATGGGGAAAGAATATTGCCATCCTTTTAAAGTCATAGCATTAGACTTCGTGATTTGCAATTGGCCAGATTGAGAAAACTTTTCTCAAAAAGCCATTTTAAGATAAAAAATTATGAATTTTCTTAAGCCCTGTGATTAGAGTGTAATGTGTCTTTATGGTCCCCCCAGGCACCACCCAATAAAAATGGTTAAAACCTTTAGTACTTTTAGTAGTTCACAGTTTTATGGCCAAAGTTATTGTGTAGATTTTATGCTTAAAGCAAGGTCAATGTATTGCACTGTATAAATTATTCTAAGTAATTGCTCAGTTATTTTATAGCTTAGTCACGGGATTTTTTCATTATTAAACGTAGCCTTTCCTTTAAAGTTAGGATGAGAAGGGCACGATAAATCACAGGACAGCTTGCCATTGGGGTTTCAGCTTTACCTGTGATAAGGGTTTAATAACAATCTGGCCCAGACGCCAGTTCCCTCTCAATTACCTTTCCACATGGGCATTAGTTCACACTGTTTATTAAAAACTCCGCTTGTAGTTTTTAAATGGAGTGCTTCAGATTAATGGCCCCCATGGAGTTTAACTCCCTTGCACTTCATTAAAGCTAGATTGTACAAAAGGTTACTTCAATTAAATCCAGAATGCGACCTTAAATCTGTATACGTTTTTTCAGAAAATGTGATAAAATTGCTTTGCCAATCCTTCAAGATTAACAAGGCAAAATCCCTTTCAGTAACCAAAGTGCAAAAATCTGTGTGCCTGTTCTGAGTTTCCCTCTGGCTGTATGATTGGATTTTATAGAATTAGAGGACAACCCATGGAAAGAGCCTGGAGTTATAAATGGATCAAGTTACCGGGGAGCAGACCCCAGTGTGAGGCTGAAGAGCTTGTGAGAACTTCTGTTACCCTTGAGTGGATGCTATACATTTGGTGCTTTAGAAAAAAAGTATTTTGCTTCCCATATAATTAAAATATTTTATAAGTAGGTTGGTTTGTGTCTTTCAAAACAAAAAGTGATGTAAAATCTTCTGAGATTTTCTTTCTTAGCTACTCCAATCTGTGAGGTGCAGTTCATGGCAGTTCTTAACCATTATTTTCTCTGGAAACGAGGCGTTAATTACCCATCCTGCACTGTGAGAATCCGGCCTCCTTGTCTAGAGACACGACATGAAGTGATGCTCATTAACACCTTGACTCGGTAGCTCCATGTTGTCTTTTTGTGAGTTTCAAGTGACCCAGTGAAAACCCAGATCCACTTTCTGCTCTGCTCTTTTTGGATGTACAAGGTGCTAAAACTGTATGTTCTTACAACCAATACCCAGACTCTGCTTGCAGTTGTAAGAGCTCTTATAGTGTAAATAGTTTTTAAATGCCATTACTTTTGTTTTTTGAGATGGAGTCTCACTACATTGTCCAGGCTGGTCTTGAACTCCTGAGCTCAAGCAATCTGCCTGCCTTGGCCTCCCAAAGTGCTGGGATTACAGGAGTGAGCCACTGTGCCCAGCCAAAAAATACTATTAATTTTTGATTATTAAAAAAAAGTTGGCCTGACACAGTGGCTCACGTCTGTCATCCTAGCACTTTGGGAAGCCAAGACAGGCTGATTGACTGAGCTCGGGAGTTTGAGACCAGCCTAGGGAAGATGATGAAACCCCGTCTCTACTAAAACACAAAAAATCAGCTAGGTGTCGGGGCGGGCGCCTGTAATCACAGCTACTCAGGAGGCTGAGGCACAAGAATTGCTTGAACAAGGGAGGCCGAGGTTGCAGTGAGCTAAGATCAGGTGACTGCACCCCAGCATGGACAGCAAAGCAAAACTTTGTCTCAAAAAAAAAGTTAAGTCTATGTTAAGGTTTTAAGGAACTGATGTGATATTGTTGTTACCCCTTGAATGTCAGTGCTGTGACGTTTCTTCCTGCATCCTAGTTTGTAGTATTGTTTGTCTTGTTTTTCTGCTAGTATCTTTTGTTTTTTTTTTGTCTAGATTTTGTCTACTTTTCATGATCAAAAGTGGATTTCCTAAGAAATCTAAAATAATCTAAGCATTTATTCAAATGCCTTACATATGTATTATACATGAAGATATTCATGGCACACTTGTGCATAGGGTCAGTACTAGGCAAGGAGAGAAGAGATGATGCCATCTGAAGAAGTGACATGAAAGCCTTCTCACTGGGTACATTTACGTATCAGTCATTTGTGTGGGTGAAGACATTGAAGATTTGTTTAAATACAATATTGTATGAAGAATAGATGAGCCATTAAATGACTATCACCAATTAATAGTGAAGTTCATTAAACTGGCATGGTACTTATTTGGATCCTCAGGGGACCATCAGAAAATGGATATATTTTGACTTAAAGAAATTAGCACACTGAGAACAAGTGACACCATGCAGTTCAGTCCCACAGTGGTGTCACAGTGGGGAAAGAGTTTTGTGCAACCAGAAGGGAGAATGAAGACCTTGGGTGCCAGGCATTTGAAGAGCCAAAGAAATGAACAGAAATAAATGAGAAAGTCATATCTACTTTAGAATTTGGGCTTGTGTTGTTTACACATATTGTAGGTTAACTATTCTCAAGATGTGATCTGGAGAATTTCCAAGGGCCATTCAGTGGATTCAAGAAGTCAAAACTATTTTCACAATAGTATTTAAACTTCATTTGCTGTTTTTACTCTTTCCTGATCATACGGTGCCTGACACCTCTACAGACTGAGCAGAGAGGCAGACAGGGGGATGCAGGGGTCTTATATCATGCAAGATCTAAAGACATTTGAAAAACGTGAAAATAGGCTTCTCTTTCCACATTTTCTGTTTTAGAAAACAGATTTAAAATAAAAATGTTATGTAATTTATATGTAATAGGTTTATTATTACCATTTTTAAATAAATTACTGAATGTTTTTAAATTGGTAGTTTGTATTTCTTCTATGATAAATATTAGTAAGTGTATATATAAATCAAATTAACAACACTTTTTGAAGTCCAGAATACTTTTTCAGCCTAATGGGGCCCTGAGATCCAAGTACTTGGGGGCCACAGAACTAGGTGGTGAACAGACTTCTTCCTCATTGTAGTTTGTCATGCACTCAAGAATTGCATGCGAAAAATGCTGGCATTGAGAATATTGAAGTCCTGGGAATACCTCTATGCACATACTTCTCCAAATGTGGTTGGAGAGAAAAGCTTTGCTAAAACAACTTCCTCACCTTTATCTATCATCTACCTACCTACCTACCTACTTATTTATTTATTTATAATGCTTTTAGATACAGGGTCTTGCTCTGTCACCCAGGCAGGAATGCAGTGGTGCAGTGATAGCTCACTGCAGCCTCAAACTCCTGGGGTTAAGTGATCTTCTGGTCTCTGCCTCCACAGTAGCTTAAATTACATAAGGCAAATATTAAGGAAGATGGCTGTGACTGCAGGTGCAGCAGGGAATAAATAAGAAATGAAAGTTAAAAGGAAGGAATTTGAGGGCATTAATAACAAGCTTATTCTAATTCAATACCATCCTTTGGTATAGTAATTAGACTGCTTTGCCACTGATGAGATTTTAGAATAAAATATTAATTTGTGTCAGACTTAATTAAAATGGAAAAACAGGCTGGGCACAGTAGCTCATGCTTGTAATCTCAGCACTTTGGAGGCTGAGGCAGGAGGATCATGAGATCAGGAATTTGAGGCCAACCTGGACCACACAGTGAAACCTGTTTCTACTGAAAACACAAAAATTAGCTGGGCATGGCGGCAGGTGCCTGGAGTCCCAGCTGCTTGGGAGGCTGAGGCAGGAGAATCGCTTGAACCTGTGGGTGCAGGTTGTAGTAAGTGAGATGGCTACAATGTGAGACTCTGTCAAGGAAGGAAGGAAGGAAGGAAAGAGGAAGGAAGAAAGAAGGAAGGGAAGGAAGGAAGAAAGGAAGGAAGGAGGGAAGGAAGGAGGGTGGGCGGGAGGGAAGGAAAGAAGGAAGGAAGGAAAGAAGAGAGAAAAAGATGGGAGGGAGGAAGGCAGGGAGGGGAGGAAGGAAGGAAGGAAGGAGAGAAAGGTAAAAAGAGAAAAACAATGTTTTGAACACGAATGTCTCCAATGAGCATGGATAAACAGTTGCAGGTTGTGATCTTGCAGTTGAGAACTGGAAATAATTGGGATTCCTTGGATTGGGATGCAGTTGGAGGAGGAAATTGCAGGATGATGTGCAGAACGAAGCAGCAACAACAGCTCCTGAAGTGGGCGACTTTGTTGCATTTTGCAATAGTATTGGAATAAGTTCTCAATACGATTAAGCTGCACCATTCAAGTGTGACTAGAATGTGACTGGCTTCACTTTTAGGCAGGAATCGATTGAAAAATCTCACTGAAGGACTTTGATGCCATTAGAGAAGATCACAAGTCTAATCGTTGACCTGTGAGCAGAAGCCAGGGAGCGGCTGCAGGTGCAGTGTGAGAGTGACAAGTTGTGTCCACATAAAGGAATGCCTTCTTCCCACAGGAAGAATGGGGCACTGGTCAGAAGTGACGAACACCCAGTCCAATCCTAGGTGAGTTTGCAGCTGGATTTTCTCCAGTATCATCTTCACTAGCCTTTTGTCCTTGAGTTATTCTCATCTCCTGCCCATCAGAGACAGATTAGTAACTCAGATCTGTTACATTATGACATTCTTTGCTTAAATCTTTCAGTAACTCTTGTTACCTACTGAATTAACCTCAGGCACCTTTTCTTGCTATTTAAGGTCCTCCAGAACTTGGTCTCACCCTGCCTTTCTAGTTCTATCATTTTGACTCCTTTACAAAAGCCAAACCTGTCTGTTCTTTGAATCTTGCACATATTGAGCTGATTCTTATTTCTATTTGCTCACCAGTGATATAACTTTGCCCTTATCATGCTCTCCTTTTATCCAAATATTAACTACTCTTAAATGTCAAGCTCCGATATTGTCCCAGCTACTCAGGAGGCTGAGATGGGATGATCACGTGAGCCTGGGAAGTCAAGGCTGCAGTGAGCCAGGATGGCGCCACCCCACTTCTCTTCAGCCTGGGTGACCGAGCGAGACCCTCCTGTCTCTCTCTCTCTCTCTCTCTCTCTCTCTCTCTCTCTCTCTCTATATATATATATATATATATATATATATATATATATATATATATATGGTGCATTTCAAAAGAAAAGAATTATCCTGTTATGAATTAGTTGACCCTGAAATTTCAGACTCAGCGTGTTGGCTCCCTTTACTACGTCTTCTTCTCAGGCTGGTAGGCTCATAAATCTGATTTTGTTAACAAACCATTCTCAGTATTGGGCTCAAAGAAGCTGAGCTTACAAGACTAATTTTAAATTACAGATTTTCCATTGTGAACCACAATGCTCACATTGGCAAAAATTCTCAGTTGATTATCACGTTGTAGACAGAACAGCTTTAAAAGTCCAAAAATTCCTAGGTTATTGCTTTGTAAATATAGAGCTAAAAATGTTACTAAGTTTTTATCTCTGCAACGCAGATGCCATTACTAAGATGACCATTCTATTGAAGCCCTTCAGCTAAAGTTCTCTGGTGTTTTTCGCAATGTTTGCATTTCTGACTTTTTAATTTTTGCTTTTTGACAATCCATTTTACTCTTGGCACATCCAATTATTCGGTCTTTTAATGTGATTAATAAGATTATTGTTCATTTTTGCTTATCTGAATTCGATTCATTCTGTTTTCTTAAGGAGACATTACCTAGTTTGGTTCTGATTGTTTGTCTTGATTTTACAATCTAATTATTCAAGAATAATCTCAAGTTTCTTGCTTCTGAATGCCTAAAAGAACATTTTATAATTTTACTGGCAACAATCATTATTTGATCTTTACAACAACCCTTAGCCAGATAGGGAAGATGAGTATCACCCCTAATTTACAGATGAGGAAGCTGAGGCTTAAAGCATTAAGAGATTTGTCTGAATTCACACATATTGACTGGATAACTTAGACCTCAAATTGTGACCTTTGTTCTATTCCAGGACCACCTGATGCAAGGACCACTTCTTTTTTTTTTTTTTTTTGAAACAGAGTTTTGCTCTTGTTACCCAGGCTGGAGTGCAATGGCGCAATCTCGGCTCACTGCAACCTCTGCCTCCTGGGTTCAGGCAATTCTGCCTCAGCCTCCTGAGTAGCTGGGACTACAGGCACCCGCCACCATGCCCAGCTGATTTTTTATATTTTTAGTAGAGATGGGGTTTCACCATGTTGACCAGGATGGTCTTGATCTCTTGACCTCATGATCCACCCACCTTGGCCTCCCAAAGTGCTGGGATTACAGGCGTGAGCCACCATGCCCGGCGCAAGGACCACTTCTTTAGGCCAATTAGAGTACCTAGCACTTGCTGAAGTCATTGTAGGTGCTTAATGTGTATTTATCCTAAAAAAGAATGAGGACACTACTATGACAGAAAGTGAAAACCATTGCTAGTTTCACAAAGTTAATTGTGAACTCCTAGGATGCATTCTTCATTGTCAGCTGTCAATCTGCTATACTAAGTGTAGCTGTATGATTTGGAATATGAGCATGATCATTCTTCCTGGTGTGAATTACTGGGGGTGTGCTGGACCATGAAGGTTTAAGACACGTTATTGCAGTGGTCATGAGTCGCAGTCGTGTGGATGAAGGTTTAAGAAGATAACGTGACAAGAAGTGGAGGCGCACAAGGTTCCAGGCCTTTCTTATAACTCGAGGTCACGAGTTGTAAGAAAGGTCAGGACCCTGGATAGGTCCCTGGTGCATAATAAGTGTAGCTGTGAGAAAACTTCCTTCCAGATTAGCGTCTTTTATTTAGATTTAAGCTTACTTGGGTGACGTCTCCCCCAGTAGAATTC
Organism: Saimiri boliviensis; assembly: GCF_048565385.1. Taxonomy (NCBI): domain Eukaryota; kingdom Metazoa; phylum Chordata; class Mammalia; order Primates; family Cebidae; genus Saimiri; species Saimiri boliviensis. The sequence goes on along the minus strand of NC_133451.1, from coordinate 120,407,100 downwards.
TTTGGTTTGGTTATGGAAGATTTCTGAGTTTGGGGAAAGATTGTATCAGTGAGGTGCTCAGTTGGAAACAGCAAAAATAAACTCTGGCTAATTTAAGTAGGAAATTCAGAAGAAGCAATATTTATTAGAAGTGTATTTAGAAGACTAAATCTCATGTCTGGAGGGCCATACTCAAAGAACGTGTGGAAAGTAAGTGAAACTAGGCAGCTGAGATGACATGGTCAGCACATTTGACCATATGGCAGCTGCCCTGCTCTGCTGAGTGTAAACGCCACCGCTGCACGGACTTTACACAGTCACTGCCTCCTTCAGAGCTTGGCATCACCTCTCGAGAGGCTAGAGCTGCCCAGAGCTCTGGCTGGCCAAGCCTCTTTCCTAGATTCCTGGGAGCTGAGCTCAGATACCTCATTTCATCTGGCTTCTGGAGTGTTCTAAATAGCAAATGTGGGTACTTTTTTTTTTTTTTCTTTTTTGGTTGGCTGGGCCTGGTAGCTCATGCCTATAATGCTAGCTATTCAGGGGGCTGAGGCCAAAGAATTGCTTGAGGCCAGGAGTTTGAGAACCTCTTATCTAAAATAATAAAAATAGGCAGGCTTGGTGTGTGCCTGTAGTCCCAGCTACTCAGGATCTGAGGCAGGAGGATTGTTTGAACCCAGGATTTTGAGGCTGCAGGGAGATGTGATCGCACCACTGCACTCCAGCCTGGGCAACAGGGTGACCCTGCCTCTAAACTTTTTTTTTTAAAAAAGAAAGATAACAATGATTAATCTTTACTCTGACCTCAGGCTTCCCACTCTGAAGAGCTGGGTGGGCTAATGGGCTGGCCTGAGCTTTTGTCTTTGTCTCTCCCCTCACCCATCAGACCACAAAAGTTGTTGCTGAAATTCCTTTTGTTTCCACATGCCCAAGCATGACAAATAGGATTTAGTGCTCTGCTAACCTGTCCGGGCTTCTGGCTTGATTTAGATTAATAATTCTTAATATTTCTTACTTTCTTGCCAGATCACCAGTGAATGGAATTCAATATTTTCCCTTATTTTCAATCTGCCTATCTAGGTCATCATACGTGCAGAAATAGGAGTTAGGACTAGTTCTCTGTAACTATCTTACGAAAAGAATAAGGTATGCACATTGAGATAGTGAACAACGTGATGCCTGGGCAAACGGGAAGAAGTACATTCAAACAACAGGGCTGGGTGATGCATCAGGAGAGCCAGAGGGCTATGCTCAGCAGACAGAGCCAAATGTGCACATCGTGGCAAAATTTATTTGGATTATTTATTGTGAGCCTGGTATTCCTTCAATTTAATAGTAGAATAATATCTTAAGCACACATGGACTGGTGAAATAAAAGAACCAGATGGTCAAAATCTGAATAAACTATATCAAATGACTGGAGTTTGGTGCCATTTATAATATCAGCTTCTGACTGAATTCTGAGCATAAATTCTGAGCATGTGTTGCGCTCTGCAGCTCAAGGCACCTCACACAGGCGCATCTGTGAGGCGAGAGCCATGACGAAGCTAAGACGGAAGCCCTGAGTTTCACTTTCCTTCTTGACAAGTAAAAGATCAAAGGGTAAAAAAGGTTTCTCTTCCTCTAGGTGGTAGGAATAAATATTGTCGCTTCTCATGAAGTTAAGAAAAAATCAAGTCAGCAGAGCATACTGACGAGGAAACGCATAGTTCGGCGTGCAGCCAGACTGTGCCGAGCCTGCCCCGTGGTTTCTGCACTGGATGTGTCAGTGTGGACATATTCCCTCATGGAAGCCTGAGCCAGCCATGCAAACTCCCCAGGCTCGCTTTCTCTTATACCTTATTTTGGAACCCTGTTGTAAGGCTATTAAAATACTTATAAAACTTTTAGGTGTTGCATATAATGCATTGATGCCAATTGACACAATGAATCGTGCTAATGGAGGATAGAGTTTTTCAAAATTCTGTGATTTTTTTACTATATGATCAGCTCGAATGGTATGTGAAATAAAGTATTAAATTGCAGTGTTGGAACTGCCAAAGGTCAAATAAATACCTTTTCCTCTGAAATATGTGCAATAATGTTTTATTTAACCAGCAATATTGGGGACCTAGGTATTTCATAAAAATGACTTTTACAAGTAATTGAAGGTTACCTTTAGAGAACTTTGACATTTAAAAATTTTTACTTGCTAGGATGGAAAGCATTAAAAAGTTCATTGCCCACCTCCTGAATTTAAAAATAAGAACACAAAAAAGTACAGACTAATCAAACCCATGTTTCCACCACACAGATTTTCCTTCTTTATACATTGAGGATGCTGAATTCAATGTAATATTTTAAAAACAAGTGTATGTTATTATTGTAAACATCATTATCACACCATGCTGTGTAATAAAATATACTCAGAGAGGTTTGTGGCATACGGGGATGGTTCAAAATTTTATTGACCTGGTTGTAGAAAATATGGAAAGCATAGAGAAGAAAATAAAAGTGACTCTAGGCACAGCAGCCTGAGGGTGATCATGGTTAACATTTTGGTGTTATTACTAGTTCTGAATTTTGCCAAAGGCCTTCTCTGCATCAGTTGAGATAATCATGTGGTTTTTGTCTGTGGTTCTGTTTATGTGATGAATTACGTTTATAGACTTGTGTATGTTGAACCAGCCTTGCATCCCCGGGATGAAGCCTACTTGATCGTGATGGATAAGCTTTTTGATGTGCTGTTGCAATCAGTTTGCCAGTATTTTATTGAAGATTTTTGCATCTGTGTTCATCATGGATATTGGCCTGAAGTTTTCTTTTCTTGTTGAGTCTCTGCCAGGTTTTGGTATCAGGGTGATGTTGGTCTCATAAAATGATTTGGGAAGGATTCCCTCTTTTTGGATTGTTTGGAATAGTTTCAGAAGGAATGGTACCAGTTCCTCTTTGTATGTATTGTAGAATTCGGCTGTGAACCCATCTGGACCTGGGCATTTTTTGGTTCGTAGGCTGTTAATTGCTGCCTCAACTTCAGACCTTGTTATTGGTCTATTCAGGGTTTCAACTTTTTCCTGGTCTAGGCTTGGGACGATAAAAGAGTCCAGGAATTTATCCATTTCTTCCAGGCTTACTGATTTATATGCATAGAGTTGTTTGTAGTAATCTCTGCTGGTAGTTTGTATTTCTGTGGAATCTGTGGTGATATCCCCTTTATTGTTTTTTATTGCATCTATTTGATTCTTCTCTCTTTTCTTTTTTATTAGCCTGGCTAGTGGTCTATTTTGTTGATCTTTTCAAAAAACCAGCTCCTAGATTTATTAATTTTTGAAGGGTTATTTTTTGTGTCTTTATCTCCTTCAGTTCTGCTCTGATCTTAGTTATTTCTCATCTTCTGCTAGCTTTTGAGTTTGTTCGATCTTGCTCCTCTAGCTCTTTCAATTTTGATGATAGGGTGTTGATTTTAGATCTTTCCTTGCTTCTAATGTGGGCATTTATTGCTATAAATTTTTCTCTAGACGCTGCTTTAAATGTATCCCAGAGATTCTGGTATGTTGTGTCTTCTTTCTCGTTGGTTTCAAAGAATATCTTTATTTCTGCCTTCATTTCATTGTTTATTCAGTCAACGTTCAAGAGCCAGTTGTTGTTTCCATGAAGCTGTGCGGTTCTGAGTTAGTTTCTTAATCCTGAGTTCTAACTTGATTGCACTGTGGTCTGAGAGACTATTTGTTATGATTTCTGTTCTTTTACATTTGCTGAGGACTGATTTACTCCCAATTATGTGGTCAATTTTACAGTAGGTGCAATGTGGTGCTGAGAAGAATGTATATTCTGTGGATTTTGGATGGAGAGTTCTGTAAATGTCTATTAGGCTTGCTTGGTCCAGGTCTGAGTTCAGTCCTGAATATCCTTGTTAATATTCTGTCCTGTTGATCTGTCTAATATTGACAATGGGGTGTTAAAGTCTCTCACTATTATTGTGTGGGGGTCTACGTCTCTTTGTAGGTCATTAAGAACTTACTTTATATATTGGGGTGCTCCTGTATTGGGTGCATATATATTTAGGATCGTTAGCTCTTCTTGTTGCATTGATCCTTTTACCATTATGTAATGCCCTTCTTTGTCTCTTTTGACCTTTGTTGGTTTAAAGTTCATTTTATCAGAGACTAGGATTGCAACTCCTGCTTTTTTTTGCTCTTCATTTGCTTGATAAAGCTTCCTCCATCCCTTTATTTTGAGCCTATGTGTATCCTTGCACATGAGATGGGTTTCCTGGATACAGCACAATGATGGGTTTTGGCTTTTTATCCAATTTGCCAGTCTGCATCTTTTGATTGGGGCATTTAGCCCATTTACATTTAAGGTTAATATTGCTTTGTGTGAATTTGATCTGGCCATTTCGATGCTAGCTGTTTGTTTTGCCCATTAGTTGATGCAGTTTCTTCATTGTGTCAATGCTCTTCCATTTGATATGCTTTTGGAGTGGCTGGTGCTGGTTGTTCCTTTCTATGTTTAGTGCTCTTTCATTTTCTGATTCTAGTGATTTCTGAACACATTTTAGTATATTCATTGATGATTTGTATATCTTCCTTTGAAAAATACCTCTTTATGTCTTTTGGACAATGTCAACACTCTGGGGAAAATATTCTTCGAAGAATGGAAATGCATTCGTTTTGTGTACCTATTTAGTTGCCCGGTAGTGCAGACCTATCTCATTTATTGCTCCCAAAAGATATTCTTTCTTCTCCTTCTGTTCCCACTTTAATTTAGGAGGCCATAATCTCTTCTCATCTGGATTTCAGCTAAAAGCTCCAACGGATCTCCTTGGCTGTAGCCTTACTGACTTCCTTCCATTGTAGACACAGCCTCATAATCACCTTTCTGAAAGATAAATGGAACCACATCATTCTCTTTGTTAAAATACTTCAGTTATTTTCATTCCATCTAAGTAAAGCTGAAACCATAGTGATTTTGTCTGTGAAATTTTAAGTTTTTAAGATGTATTCATGTAACAAGTGGTTTGAAAATATTAGCAATAGTTTTCTATAAACAGACTTCCTCTTTGTGACTGCAGTTGGATGGAACATATGTTCAGGAGTGAATCAAGGCAATAATAGGTGTTTTCATGGAAGATGGTTTTGGTTGTTGGCTAGAAAGTTTTAAGTGTTCTTCCACCAACCATCTAGCAAATGTTAATTGACTTTCTTGCCTATTATGTAAACTAGTAAAGTTTGCCAAGCTTTCTCTGACCTGGCTCCTGCGTGCACAGCCAACCTCACCTGGCACATAGCAAACCCTCAGTGCGTTTTGTGTAATGGATCACTGTAAAGGAGGTCTGAATGGCCATGTGTTCCCTCACACCCTTGAGATGTCGGCTGTGCCCCACTCCAGCCGTCACTGTAAAGGAGGTCTGAATGGCCATGCGTTCCCTCACACCCTTGAGATGTCGGCTGTACCCTACTCCAGCCGCTTTCAGACGGCAGGGACATGTATTGGAGAAGTGTTTCACAAACTTTTCATTCTTAGGGCCCCTTTACAGAGTTAAAATTATTGAGGACCCTTAAGAGCTTTTATTTGTATGGGTCGTATCTGTCTATATTTAATTTATTAAACATCAAAATGTGAAATTTAAAAATATTTATCAATGCATTTAAAAATAATATTAATACCAACATATTTTAACATAAATAACATATTTTATGAGAAATAATTATGTTTTCCAAACCCCCAAAAATTAGTGAGAAAAGGGAAATTATTTTTCTTTTTTGCAGATCTTTTAAATGTCTGACAAAAAAATGACAGTGGCAGATGCACGAATGAGATCAATCCAGATTAGTTAAGTCTGGCCCAGAAGATGAGACCTACCCTGATGAAGACAGCTCAAATTGCCAGCCCAGAAATTGTGAGTGAAGTAAAAGTTGTTGTATAAGCTGTTAAGATCATGGGTTCTTCAGAGAAAGAAGCAGGATATATGTCTATGAGAGGGAGGGATGTATTTTAATGATTTGGCCCACACTCTTGTGGGACTGGGAGGCTGGAGAGGCTGATTCTGCATCAGCTGCAGCCCAGAGACTCTCTGGAGGCAGGATTCCCTTTCCTCAGGGACCTCGGTCTGTCTTTCTCTTAAGGCCTTCAACCATTTAGGTGAAGTCCACTCAGATTATATGTAGAAAAGGAAAAGCCTCTGTTCTACATATCTACTGATTTCAATGTTAATCTCATCTAACAAATACCTTCGCAGAAATATTTACACTGGGTGTTTGGCCTGATATCTGAGTTCACGGCCTAGCCAAGTCAGCACAAATTACCCATGACAGCCACCAAGTTTAGGATGGCGTGTTATGGGTCAAGAGCCTTCTGGGATACTTCGTAAGCATCATCTCCACTGGCTTTTCAACCCTGCAGACTCAGCTGTCTTAAGAATTTTTTGGCAAAATTTTGCAAAATATAGCAATTTTGAAAGGCAAAATTGTTTTTCTCTGTGAAGTTTTAAGCTTTTAAGATATATTAATGTAGCAAGTGGTATGAAAACATTGGCAATAGTTTTCTATAAACAGACTTTCTCTTTGTGACTGCAGTTGGATGGTACATATGTATTCTCAGGAGTGAATCAAGGCAAATAGGTGTCTTTCCTGGAGGATGGTTTTGACTGTTGGGTAGAAAGTTTTTAGGTGTTCCTCTTATCAGTCACCTGGCAAATGTTAATTGACTTTCTTACCTATTATGTACTGGACTGTGTGCTAGATATACAGTCTCAACATCAATCTCTGGTCTATGGGTGTAAAACAAAGCTAGAGTATCCTTTTCCCTTAGGAGTGGATTATTTTCCCTAAAGCAATTTGCTCTTTTTCGTGTTCTGTCTCTATTCTGTGTATTTAAGTACTTTCACCAGAATAATGTGCACTGGCTGTTCCCATGGAAGAAATGACCTGCTCCTTTCCACTCCCAGCTCCAAACGCAGTGTAGAAATGAACGAAGCCAACATAGCACTTTACCAGCTTTGTTCCTTCATTTTGTCCACAGATCTCTTGACGCAAGGATTACAAGTAGTGTGTTGCTCGTGTGTCTGCATTTTAGCAGCATAAAGAGTTTAAAAGCATTCCAATATGGGTATTTCCCATGATCTTGACTAAAAGAATAATTGGATGAAAGTGCTTCTCACTTGAGATCTGCAAAACTTTCTAAACACAGCTAGATCTTGGCTTCTGACTCTTCTTCCGTTCTGAATAAGGCAGTCTGCCTTCCTCCTTGTAAATTTCCCGTTTGACTGCAAACATTCTAAGGTGCACCCTAGTATTGTGGTGGATAAAACGGATGTTAAAAGTTGATATAATCCTAGTAAGTACCATTTATAGGAGCCTTATTACACTGGCTAACCAACTTGTAAATATTCTATAATTTAAAACTTATGACAGTCATGTAAGTTAGGGACCAGATTAAGAAAACTGAAGCAAAGAGATTTACTAAAGACTTTTAATAAAGACTTTGCCTACGTATACTCAGCTAGTAAGTGGCAGACTGAGCAGGAAAATTGAGTGTGTGAAGCCAAGCCCATGGTCTGGAGCACTCGATAGCCCTGACCACACCACCACTTGCAGGGTGAGATTGCAGTCCTAGCTCAGTGGGTAAGAGGAGCCACGCTGAGATTATCTCTGACCAATCCTTTGCTTCTTTACTTACTAGCTCTTATTCAATGGCTCGGTATCAGTTTATCCCTCTTTAAAATTAGAATAATAATACAGTCTTCTACTTAGGGTTGTTGCAAGAATTAAGTTAATACAGGTATGGTGCTTAGAATACCACCTGGCATATACTACATGCTCCTTAAATGTTAGCTCTTCTTATAAAATTGCATGCAGCTTTTCCAGCAGGATGTCAAGTTTTTGGTTTTCTGTGCAGCTAAATCAATAATCTTATATTTTAGTTTCTAATGACTTTTAGATGAAGGTTGTATCTTTGTGATGCCAAAGGACAAATAAAGTCAATCTGGGAATAAGTCAAGCCAATCATCAATTCAATGAAAATATTAGACTCATGTTTGATGTCCAGAGGGAAAAAAAATCACAATTCTTTTTGTAACAAAGCTCTTTAAAAGTCCTTCAGTTGCATGTATGATTATGTTGAAATCAGTCTTCAATTTTTTTAGAAGCAAAAAGAAGCAAAACTGTGGAGATGTTAAAGCTTTTCCAGTGTGGTTTCACACTTCCACACTTCCATGCTCTCCAAGGGTCTGCAGAAGGTCTTGGAGCAAAATGCATAGATATCAGAATGTTGGGAGTCAGGCCCAGCATTCCCCAGGAATGTTCTAGGTTATGGCACGAACATCTCGGGAAGATCATCACTTGTTCTGTAATTCAGCTTTTCCTACTATAATTAGTGAATGAAACTTTTACCTGGCTGCTGCCTGAGGGGCCTCAGAGCACTTGCAAGGCACTGGGCACCTGTGGGTGCTTCGAATGGACAACACAGAGACACGGTGCCAGTTGGCACTACCATGTTTTTTTTTTTACAGGGTTCCATGGAATTATAAATGTCTCATTTACAATTTTGTTTTTAAATGCACGTTCTTTCTAAAGGTTGTTACATAACAACATGTTTTCTTAATGTTTTAGAAAACAGGGAAAATACAGAAAGTACAAAGAATAAGATAGAAATCATGCAGAATCTCATCATCATATAGTGCTGCATTTATCTCTAGTAAATGGTTGAACTGTTTGCATGGACTAGGGATGCATGAAGTTGAAAGACAAAATGAAAACCTGATTATTCTTGTCAGCCCTAAGGATGGTGTCAGCACTTAAAACAACTTATTTTATTTTGGCTTTAAAAAAGCATGTTCTTCTGAACTGCAATAAAGCTAGAATTATATTAACCTGAAAGGAAACCTCTGGGAGTTGTAAGTCAAAACAAGGCTTTATTATAAAAAATTAAATAATAACAATGTGGAGATAACTTGCAGCTATGTATAAAGAATTGTGATTGTACTACTTTGGGGCAGAGGGTTTCCTGTTTGGGTTGCGATTTGCAGAGCTGGTGATTTTTCAGGATTGACGACTCTGAAAAATCAAGGACGTGAGGCTCCCAGGTGGGTCACAGAGGCTCAGTGTCCCTAGACCACCCTCCCGTGGCTGTTGGGGAAATGCCTGGCTGACTGTGGGCTGTCACCCAACCTTTTATCTAAACGACGAGATGCTCTTCCCACTAATGGATGAACATGGAAGAACTGACTCCCTGAAACAGCAGCGAGGTAACAATTAGTAACTGAGGCCACATCGGTCCTGGCAGCTGACTTGTTTTCAATGCCCTCCTTTCTTGGGTTACACAACTAAGCATAATTGTTTTTAAGGTCAAATTCCTGAAACAGAATTCACATCTTGTCCTTTTTCCACAGCTGCGACTCTCCTGGTACTACGGGGTTAGCTTACCAAGTAGGATTTAGAGCAAGGCAAGGCGCTGCCAGCACAGGCTTCGGGCGCTGCTGGTGCAGTAGATTGTGCACGGCAGGTGCAGCCCCCTGCGCCCCTTGTCTTCACCACGGCACGGCAGACCAGGTCAGGCCATCCATCATGTGTCTAGGATGTCTCAGGGGTTCGAGGCCGCTGCACCATTTATAGCACACTCTACTCCCTGATCTGTGGTATGGGAGCTGTGCTCATCGGCCAGTAAATCACCACGTCAAGTTAACGGCCCGTGTCCAAGGCGAGTGACCTGGAGGTCGGCATAGCAGCCTAACATTGGATGCCCGGGTTCTGCTCCTGCACACAGTGCCCTGAAATCAGAACATAAATTTTCAAATACCAGACGTGACAAAAGACATCGAGCTGTTTGTTTTTTGAAGTAGAGGAGACATAGACTCCACATACATTTTCTGAAATGTGCTCCAGCTCATCACTGATCCTGACACATGGAAGGAAGGAGGGGAGGATGGCGAAGAGCATCAGCATGGGAGAGCAGGCCCCTGCCCTGGCTGTCTGCCCCAGGTTGTGGGTCTTTAGGCTGCTTTTCTACTCCTTGGCTGAACGGAAACACAGTCCCTTGAACTACTTGGCAGCAAGTTCAAAGCAAAGGATACTAACTCTGTGAGGCATCTTAGACAATGCGTGGCCCCATTTGACAAATAATGACACGTGTCCCGACTCACCCACCATCTCAGGAGCAGCTGACCAGGCTGAGGAACTGTGTCCACTGCCTGCAGCCCACCTGGCTTTCCACTGTGACGTCCTGCCTTTCCAGGACTGAGCAGAGGTGGCTTTATAACAAGCATAAATTGTTATTTTGTATCCATCTGCACATCAATTTATATATCTTGAAACTTAAAAGAAATCCACTGATAAAAATTTTTCTTGCAAGTTAATTAAGGGCACTAGATAAATGGAAAGTTCTTAGGTTGTGAAACTATTTATGTGAATGTGTTACGTGGAAATCATTTCAAAATGAGCTAAAAGGAATCTAGGATAGTTTGCTCTCTGTCCCTAACCTTTGGAGCTGGATTTCGTGGGAGATGTTTATACCTTATCACTTTTGGAGCCATTTCCAGAGGAAGAAACTTGGGAGTGAAAGGGTGACGTTTGTGGTTGTCCCGCCAGCGTGCAGGCTTGTTTTCATGAGGGTCCACACATACGTCGTTATGGAGAACATATTTTTCTATTTACTTCAATATTTATTTTGTAGTGAAAATAAAAACAATACCAGTTTGCTGAAGGGTTTCTTCAGTCAACTCTTTTGTGTCCTGTAGAGCAATACTTTGCTCCTGGAGAAGTCTATGAACCACGATGTCTTTGGTTTCTCTCATTAGAACGCACGCCCACATACCATAGACTATTCCTCACATATGCTGGAAGATAACAGTCTGAAAAGTAGCCTTTATGGTGAAGCCTGTTTCCTGTGCTCTGGTACTCTGCAAAAATCACATCTGGATAGAGAAGAAACCGGTGACAAGATGTCTCTCTCTCAGTCCGTGCAATGAACTGACTCATGTTGGTGGGGGCAATGGGGTTGGTGCCAGCGATGGTGAGATACATATTTTAAATGTCAGCAAGAAAAGAAGAGAGAGAAAAAGAGGAAAGGAAAACAGCTGCTAACGTCTTGAGTTTGCTTTCTGGGACAAGTTAACATCCACATAAGTTTTATGGTCTCTGCATACTGAGGGCAGCTGCTATTCCTGCTGTCCACCTAGATTTGCATGTCTGTGGTTCTATTGAGCTAAAGTTTTGCGATTCACAGCAAACATGGAAAAGATCCCCACCTCCTGTGAAATGGTTCTGGTATTTAGATTCATAGGCTATATAGACAATAATTTCTGAAAAGGATGTGTATTTAATGTGTTGACTGAGGACTTGAAAAGCAGAGTTGTTTACAAAAGACTCAAGTGCAGAATTACAGAAGGTGCTGAGTGCTAGCTCAGCGTCTCCTGGTAGGTACTTTTCATTCATTTCTCTGTAGCACATGGTGTATTCATTTCTAATTTGTTGAAGAATTTAGTGCAAAATTTGGAGCACAATTATTAAGGCCAACGACAACCCACATATGTGAAATTTTGAGGACTTCTACAGATTTTATAGATTTGGTGCTGTTCCACAGCAAACTATAAAATTATTATTGCAGACCAGAAGGTTGTAAAAGTTAAAACACAGAATATTGGAATTATAGGGCCTAGCAAAACGTGCAAGAAACAGTTAAGTCATCAGGCTCATCCCTATCATTTGGTATTCTAATGCTTCATTTGGGTAAATATTTTTATCAGATTCTTGTCTTAATAATTTCTGAAAATGTGCTGATAATTTTGTTTTCATAGTTGGTGATTGTATATGGACAAAAGGTTTGAAAGAGGATGGGATTTCTACTTTTGAGATAAAAAGTCTGGCATATTCTATTAGTTCAACCTCACTAATTTTATTACTTTTTTTCAGTTCTTATTTTGTTTTATTTTTGAATACGGAATCTGCTGTTTGTTGATAATGGTGAGTTAAAAATTTATCAGCTTCAGCCATATGTCTATCTGTTTTTTTGTTATGTACGTTTTGGGGCTTTTTATTTTGCTATATTAAAGTTTATTCATGCCATATCTTTATTATTAGCTAACCAATTTAACATAATACAATTCTCTTTTAACTTAATACAAGACTTTAAATACTACATTGCCTGAAATGATACTACCAAATCTGCTTTTCTTTTGTATGTATTTAATTAGTAACACTATATCCAGTCCTTAATTTATGACCTTCTAATTCAGCTTTCCCTTATGTTTCTCAGCAGCAACATCTTATAACATTGTGTTGTCAGATTTTGTTTTAATTCAACTTAAAAGGTTGTAAACATGGATAGTGGAATTTAAGGCTTTAACACCCAATGCCAATTTATTCTGAATGGTGTAAACTCCTGATCCTCTATTTGTTTTCTTTGCTTATGGCTTTATAGAGACCTGTGTGCAGCAGTGAGAGGTCATCCAGGGCCTTTGCTGATTAGAAAGAGGCTGGTCCTCCTTGCGTGTTTTCTCGGTGGGGTCTCTCGCACACTGACACTTTCTTGAATGCTCACACCCTTGTACTTTCACACTCACTTCCCACCTTCACACCTCGCACACTTGTGTATATAACGTTTGTGTTTAAAAGTTAGCCTTTAGGGGTGACTGATGCTTTGCTGGGTAATATGCCGAGCACTGTGAAGGGACTGCTTGAAAGGGAAAGATCCCACACACCGGGAGAAGTTCTCGCTGACTTGGGAGCTGATGCCTGGTGAACGCTGCCTGACCAGGATTTATCCTCTGGGCAGTAGAGAGGTCGGGCAGGAATGGTCCTGGATCAAGATGAGCACTTAACTTGGTTATTTTCTTCCGATGTTCATCACCAGAAAGCAGTGCTGTATTGCTACTTTCTACTCCATGGATTTAAACATGGATTTTGTTTCTGTATATAAGCCACACTGTGTACTTCTTACATTACATGTGATTTAAAAATAATATTCCTAAGTTTCTAGGGGGTGTCTGTTCATTCTTTTGCTGTTCATAATAAGTCATAGCTACCACTGATTGCATTTCTTTAATGTTCTTTACAGCACATTACTCCAGCCCCTGCCTATGGCACAGGTAATTGATAGATGAGGAACCCAAGGCTCCTGTAGGGAATGAACCTCAGAGCACATATTTAACACAGTCCTTGGCTCTAGCAGTCCTCATTCTTTGTTGTTCAAGGAGGGTCCCAGATGGGACCCTGTCTGTCATGCACCAGGTTGAAGAAGGGCATGGGTTAGGGAATCAGCCTTTTGGTGAAGGCAGAAACTTACAAAACGAGGGAGGAAAACAGAAACTCTCATCCTCTTGTCTTTGCCTTAGAGGAAACATGAGGACCAAGATGCTTTTCTGACCAGTAGCATGGACTTGCTTTCCAGTGGGGCCACTCTAACTTGTAAAAAGGGCGAGCCTGAAAGCAAAGTAGTAGATGTTGAATGAGAGAACCTCAGCTCCAAGCAGTCTGCATGTGACTGTAGCTGTTTACGAGAACTGCCTGGGAACACAAACTGCCCAGAACCTGGGCACCCTGGGGCCCCGAGATGCTGCTGTGGGGAAAGGGCTGTGAGGATATCAGTCTATGGGTAGCTGAGCTTCACATTGACCCTATTTCCAGGGACACAGGGTTGAGGATTCTCAGTGCTCTTGCTGCCAGGCAAGTCAGAGCAAGCATCTGCAGCCAGTTTGGGACAATTTTCTTGTTCCACACTCTTTCTACAATCCCGCATGGTTTTCATGTTGTGTGGTAAATTCTGTTTTTTTGTTGTTGTTGTTGTTGTTGTTGTTGTTTTTTAATTATTTTTTTTATTGCATTTTAGGTTTTGGGGTACATGTGAAGAACATGCAAGATTGTTGCTGCATAGGCACACACATGGCAGTATGGTTTTCTGCCTTCCGTCCCCTCGCCTGTATTTGTCATTTCTCCCCATGCTATCTCTTCCCACCTCCCCACCCTCCCATCCCTCCCCCATTTCCCCCCAACGGACCCCAGTGTGTAGTACTCCCCTCCCTGTGTCCATGTGTTCTCATTGTTCAACACCCGCCTATGAGTGAGAATATGCGGTGTTTGATTTTCTGCTCTTGTGTCAGTTTGCTGAGAATCATGGTTTCCAGGTTCATCCATGTCTCTACAAAGGACGTGAACTCATTGTAGAATGTGCTTTGTGGAAGACATGACCAACTAGTAGAATGCCTTCCATTTGTAATAAAATCCTTGCTGGGTTTGAGTTAATAGGCCTCCAAGGAAGAACGAGTTAAAACAGAACTGGACAGAGTGCTAAATAAAATACTGTCCTGCATAATCCACTGCCCTCAAGGGAGAGAACCAAATGACTCAATATGGGTTTTCCATCTTCAATTTCAATAGCCTGATGTCAGGATCAAGCAGCAGAACACGCTGACTACCTCAGTACACTCCCTGTATTCAAAGTTTCTTTTCCCACTGTCTCCTCTGCTCCTCTGATGCCACCTCCAAGAAACATAAAGTGCACAGACATGAAAGTCCTTTTAAGAGCATTGCAAATCCAGAAATACGTAATGATGTTATAAAGGAATGAAACTGAACGTGGACCACAGAGAGATCAGCAATTAATACTGCTGTTTTAGTCATTTGTTTGTTTTAACGAGGATATTCATCTACAGTTATAATGTGTCATTTTTATTTGTAGCTATCTGTGGTGGTGGGAAAAAGAAAGAATAGAATGAGTTATTTATTTATCTATTATTTGAGACATGCTTGGCTCTGTTGCCCAGGCTGGAGTGCAGTGGTGCAATCTCAGCTCACTGCAACCTCTACCTCCCAGGCTCAAGCCATCCTCCCACCTCTGCTTCTCAAGTAGCTGGGGCCATAGGTGCATCCTGCCACACCCAGATGGTCTTTGCATCTTGTATAGAGATGCGATCTCACTGTGCTGCGCAGGCTGATCTCAAACCCCTGAGCTTAAAACATCCGTCAACACCGGCCTCCTAAAGTACTAGGATTACAGGCATGAGCCGCCGTGTCCAGCCTGGAAGATTTTTAGTTCAGTGATCTTGGGATTTTACAGATTTGCTATGTCAACTGCTCCATGCCTCTTTCCTCTTTTATGAGAGGGGTTCGGTTTCAGGTGCACTGAGCACTCAAAATAAGTCAGGCTGGAAACAGCATGTCTGGTGATTTCTTAGTTGGGAAAAGCTTCTGTTTAGCTGAGAGGGAAATTGCTAGGGTTCAAGAAGATACATTCTGTGATGAAACCTGGGAGAGAAATATATTATCTTTATAGGGATCCTGGATACCAAACCAAACTGCTCTCAGCTCTAAATAACTAATTTTAGTGTGTGTGTGTGTGCATGTGTGTTTTGCGAAAATCTGATGCTGATATGATTGGAATAGAGAAAGATAGTAGGAAAACACACCACATTTTCCAGCAAGTAGCCCTAGACAGCCTCATCCCCAAGCAGTCTAATCGTTTTGTACTTTTGTGAGTCTTCACACCTGCTGTTTACAGAAGCACAAGCACGTCACTAGGGCTGCAGCACCCTGGAGAGGATGAATAGTCTCCAAACACAGTTGACAATCTGGTGACCCATACTCAGTGACAGGGATGGAGGTCCTTTTCCATTTGCCCTTTATTAGAAAGGTAGGAAATAGAAATCAGGCCCGCTCTGGAGAAGGAAACATTTTCCAGCATATTCCACATGCACTATGTGAAGCTCCCTGTGCTCTCTGTGCTCTGACATTTGGTCAAACACTGATACTGTTCTCTTAACTTTCCTAACTGGCTAATGACATGGGTGGTACCAGCTGCCCCAGGATAAACTACTGAGCAAATCTGAAGATTTGTCTTCCAGTCTCATCTTCTGTTGGAAAAGCCAGATGCTCACAAAGTGCGATAACAGTTTAAACCATGACTGCTCTCTCTCACAATGTTTTACATTAGTCATTATAATTATGTCGTTTTCAAAATAAACTTTATGTTTTAGAAGACTTCCATATCTACAGAAACACTGTGAACTTACAGTAGAAAGAGTTTACATTCACCCCTGACTGCATCTTTTATCATTAACATCTTACAATATTATATCATATCTGTACATTTACTATTATTTATGTACCAATATTGATATATTTTTTATTACTTAAAGTCTACATTTTACTTAGATTTACTTGGTTTTCACCAATTGAACTTTTCCGTTCTGGGATCTTATTCAGGACACCAAGAAACATTTAGCAGTCAAGTCTCCTGAGGCTCCTCTGGCTGAGACAATGGCTGGGACATTTTCTGCTTTGTATGACCTTGCAGGCTTTGAAGAGTACTGATCAGGCATACGGTAGGATTCCCCCATACTGAAATGTTTCTGTTGTTATTCTCATGATTAGACCAGGGTTGTGGGTTTGGGGGAGGAGAACCATAGAGGTAAAGTGCCATTGTCATCACATCATCTGAAGGGTACATGCTGTCAGCGTGACTTATCACTATTGATGGTGACCTGTTCACTGGGCTGAGGTGGTATTTGTCAGGTTTTCCCCTTCCATAGTGTACTTTTTAGAAGGAGGCCCGTTTGTGCAGATGACACTTAGTGAGAAGTTATGCTCCACCTCCTTGAGGGTAGAGTATCCAGATAAATTATTTAGAATTCTTATGTATAACTTGTCTCTTTAATTTAATTATCTATTAAGTTATTTAATAGATTAATTATTCAATCAGCAATTAATATCAGCATCAACTAATATTAATATCATGGATATTTATTTGGTACTTTGAGTTAAAATTCAGTATGATTCTATTTACTTTATTGCTTTAATTGTTCCAGTTCAAAACTTATCTGCTCTGATAGCTATGTAGTGGTACTTTGTTGTTTTAAGTTGCAATTCTCTATTGACAAACAGTATTGAGCATTTTTCATATCCTTATTTGCCATCTGTTTACCTTCTTTGGTGAGGGGTGTGTTGAGGTTTTTTGTTGTTGTGGTGGTTTTTACTTGATTTAACTGGGTTGATTATCTTCTTAATGTTAAATTTTAAGAGTTCTTTGTATATGTTGGATACACATTTTTTATTAGATATGCATTTTGAAAATAGTTTCTATAAGTCTGTGGTTTGTCTATGGTACTTTTAAAAATGTATTTTCACAGATATGAAGAGAAAAAGAAGTTAGTTAATTATAGGAACCCAATCATGTCTCTACATGGGGGTGTGCAACCTCCTTTCAGGAGTCTATTTTTCCTTGGTCTTTCATATACTTTGTTATTTCCAAAACTGTATATAAGGAGTGTAAGAAAGATATGAGAATATACCAATACCCAAATAAAGAGAAATTGTGCTTTTAAAAAAGAATTATCACAATGACCAGAGAAGTAGATAAAACAGACATACATTAGCATTCACATTTATCAGATGCAGAAACTGGAGGCCAGGTAAGCCATATGCCCTGGGAACCATGACTACACCCCTAGTCTCCTGGCCCCAAATTATTTCACCTACATCAAACTAGAGTCATATTATGTTAGCCAACAGACCATCAGTGTGTTTGTTTAGAGTGCTAACTTATTGATAATTCATGCATTTAGCAAAGTATTTTTCAGATGCATTTGACACTTGCTGTGTCACATAAGTGACTTAGTCAAAATGGAATAAGTTAAGATTGTAGCATGAGTCTTTAACTCTGTCTTTGCTTTCTTGGTGCTGTGTAGCTACAGTGGATCCTTTGTATTCAATCATCTGATTCTTCCAGACAATTCTTTATTGTACTCAACATTTTAGTGGCAGTAGTTCTTGGAATTTGCTAACCATTTTTCCTTAAGAGTTTTGGAGGAAAATGTATATTACTTAGCCATCTAGCCAATTTGAAAATTAAAGGTCCCTTTAGACCATAATTTATCAGCCTTGTCATTATTGGCTTTTGGGATGGATACTACTTTGGTGTGTTGTAATGTGCTTAGCAGCATTTCACGAGTGTCCCCACTAGATTCCACAGTATCCCTCCAGGATGTCACAACCATAAATACCTCTAGAGATTGACAAGTGTTCCTTGGAGACTGTATTACTTCGTTTTCACACTGTTGATAAAGATATACCCAAGACTGGAAAGAAAAATATGTTTAATGGATTCACAGTTCCACATGGCTTGGGAGGCCTCACAGTCACGGCAGAAGGGAAATTACATGGCAATAACGAGAGAAAATGAGAATTAACTGAAAGGGGTTTCCCCTTGTAAAACTATCATATCTCATGAGACTTATTCACTATCACAAGAACAGCACAAGAAATACCTGTACCCATGATTCAGTTACCTCCCAATTATTCTTATGCTTGGTTATTTAACATAATCCCAAATATCTTGGAGTCTTTCTTCATTAAAAAAATTTTTTTTTTCTTTGTCTTTTTTCAGTTCGTTTGAAAGCACTGCCTTTGAGCTCTGAAGTTCTTTATTCTACTTGTTTGATTCTATTATTGAAACGTTCCAGTGAATTTTGTAATTTTCTAAGTGTCTTTCATTTCCAGAAGATGTGATTGCCTTTTCTTTATGATATCTATTTTTCTGGAGACTTTTCTATCCATATACTGTATTGTTTTTAAATTTTCTTTAAGTTTTTTTTTTTTTTTTGGCAATTCAGAGATTTCTTTTTGGTTTGAATCCATGGCTGGAGAGCTAGTGTGATATTTTAGGGATGTTATAGAACCTTGTTTTGTCATATTACCAGAATAACTTTTCTAGTTTCTTCTCATTGGGGTAGACTGTTTCAGTGGAAAGATCTGGAACTCAAGGGCTGCTGTTCAGATTTTCTTGTCCCACATGGTGCTCTTTTGAAGTGTGCCCTCCTGCTTCCTCTAGGGAGAGGGCTTCTTGAGGGCCAGATGTCAGTGAGTGTTACTGCCCCTGTGGGCCTGCCCACCCAATGGGGCTCCGGGGCTCCTGGATGGTGCTGGGGAGTATCTGCAAAAGTCCTGTGATGTGATTTGTCTTCAGGTCTCCCAATTGTGGATAACAGCACCTGCTCTGGTGGAGCTGGCAGGAGACTGAAGGGGGCTCTGGGAATTTTGGTTCTAGTTCTGTTTAGTGTGCTGGTTTTCTCAAATGCCAGTTACGCTAACAGTGACACTGTCACATGCACAGACTCAGGACCTCTAGTCAGCCAGGATGTTGCAGGCAGTGGAATTAGCTGTTGTTTTCTCCTTCTTCAGAACAGGGTTCTTTCATGAGCTGCTGTAATGGTTGGAGCTGGTTGGCCTCCAGCTAGGAGGTGGCACTTTCAAGAGAGCACCAGCTACATTTGTAGAAGGGGGCTGTAATCTCGCCTTCTGTGGCCACAGTAAGTACTTGGGTTTCTCAGGTAACGGGCAGGGCCGTGGAGCTCCCAGTAATTTGTCTTTGTCCTTGGTGACCAGGGCAGGTAGAGAAAACCCATCAAGTGAAGGGAGGGGTAAGCAGATCTGAGTTCAGACTCTCCTTGAGCAGGGCTTGCTTTGGCCGCTATGGGGGATTATAGGGTGGTTCTCAGGCCAACGGAGTCACGTTTCAGAGGATTATGACTGCCTTTGCTGCATCATACAAGTTACCAGGGCAGTGGGGGAAGCTCCGGGTGACAGGCATCACCCAGGTCTCATGCAGCCAGCAGGGCCAGTCTCCTGCACGCACCCAACTGCACTGAGTTTATATCCAGGCAGCCAGTGAGCAGGGCTGAACTCTTGCCCCATGCTGCAAGCCACTCCTCTGAGAAAGCAAGCAGGACCCTCAGCTTCACCTCTGCCTGCTCACAGTCAGCTACAAGCTTCTGTGCTTGTATTCCATGCACTTTCCCTTTGCCACCCACCCCACACCCCATCTTCTCCATTCTGCTCAGGGAAGTTTATGCTTAGCCAAAGTTATTACAAAGTTCAGCTCGGAGCCTCCTTCACCCTGTGGCTCCGCAGTTTTGCTGGCTCTCTTCCCTTCCCCAAGGACCCCTGTGAGATAAGGCCAGGAATGGCTTCCCAGGCTTCCCTGGGGACCAGGAGTGCCTTCCCACTGCTTCTTCCACCTTTGTATTGTCCTTGACTTTCTAAATCCATTTCAACTCTAGGTAAGGTGAAAGTCTTCTCCCGTAATCAGAATTTTCAGGTTCCCCAGTGGGGATGCATTTTCAGAAACAGACTTTTCTCTCTCTCACTTTGGGAACTCCGGTTTCCCAGCTGTCTGGCAGCCTTTGCAGTGGCAAGCCGCTTCTTTCAAAGGGTCTGTGAATCCTTTCGGTTTTCCTGGTGTGTCGCTACACTGGTTCTTGGAGCAAAAGTTCAAGATGTGAATCTCTAGACACCGCTCTGTCTGTTTGAATGGAAGCTGCGTGTTAGTCCTGTCTCCTATTTGCCATTTTTTCTGTCTTATCTGAAAGGTAGAGTTTCAATATGGAATGACAGGAAATCATGGAGTGGAGATTGCTGATGGCTGCTCAACATTGTGAATGTACTTAATGCCACTGAGCTGTACATTTTAAAACAATTAAAATGGCCCTTTTTAGTTATGCATATTTTACCACAATAAAAATCAGTTAAAGGAAGGATTTTATTCATAGACCAACTATGTCTGTGCTCTGTTTACAGCTCATAGTGTGTTAGGAATCACCCCAAATACATGTTCCTAGGACCGATGCTTTCTAAAATAATCTTGTGGTCTGGCACATATTCTCAAGTAGGGGATTCCTGTTGAACTCAGCTTAAGAAATTCCTTCCTGTCTACTGCTCCGATGTCTGTTGACTGGAAGGCTGAAGAAGATGCCAGCACAAATGGACCCCTGTGATGCTCACAGGATTTCCTTGTGCT
This sequence comes from Saimiri boliviensis, assembly GCF_048565385.1. Taxonomy (NCBI): domain Eukaryota; kingdom Metazoa; phylum Chordata; class Mammalia; order Primates; family Cebidae; genus Saimiri; species Saimiri boliviensis. Next base: position 120,386,361 of record NC_133451.1, on the reverse strand, counting down.
TTCCTCTGGTGACATGCAGCTTGTGAATGCCAGGGTGTGAAGGAACAGCTGGTGTTTCACATTTCTGAATTAAAGCCTTGATTGCAGTCAGCATTCAGGTGCTGGAGACATGGTGGAGATGCTGCTGGTGGCTGCAGCCACAGGGTGGCAGGGAGATGGCACTGCCCTCAGCCTGCTGGCAGCAGGAGGGCCAGGGTGCATCCTTAGTGTGGACAGGCTGCCCCTCATCCACAGCTGGAATCAAACTGACACTGGATGACTCTTAACAATTTCGGATGTTGCCTTGTCCCGTGTTTTGAGGTGATGATATGGGTCAGCTTTGGACACCTGCAATACTCTGAGTTATTAGCAAATGTAAGGAAATATTCCTCATCCCTGTGTCCTGTGCCCCTAACTTTCTGGTTTTTGTTTCTTAGTGTTCAAGGGCTTGCTTACCTGGTGTTCTTTAGTGAATGGCATATACTTTTTGGGCATGAACAATTTTTCCCCATTTCTCTTTTCCATCTTACCTCTAAAATGGAAGGAAGGGAGTTATGTGTGTTCCATGTCTACACTTGGCAGCTGTCATTATATGTCTGTGAAAGTCACCCTCATGTGCTAGACACACAGTCATGATGCATAGGTGCTCATAAATGACCTCATGCAGCCACAGCAAGTGTGAACAGCCAATAGGAAGGGAAGATCAATTGCCACATACGAGGTCAGCAAACGTTTTCTGTAAAGGGACAGATCATAAATATGTGTGTTTCTGTGGCCATATGGTCTGTGTCCCAGGTACTCCACTCTGACAGTGAGAAAGCAGCATGGACAAGAGGCAGGTGAACAGGCATGGCTGTTTCAATCATCTTCATTTATTAAAAAAATGTGGGCCAGCCTGGCCTTCAACCTACGGCTTTCCAGCCCAGTATAACTTTTTCTCAGCTAGTCTCTTTTGTTTAATCTTAGAGTTAATGACTGTGTTGAAAAAGGCTTTGCAACCAGGAATAAAAAATTTTTAAAAAATTTGTTAACCACCTTATTCCAAAATTATAGGTAAAATAAGTAGAAATAATAGCAGATTACAACAGTTCTAGTTTAGTGAAAGACTAGAGGGACATATAACAGAGGAACATATAAAATGTATGTGATCCTTTACAAGAAATAGAAAACCATATAAAAATTATAGATAATAGTATCAACTTTCATATTTAAAGGGAAAATTTTCTTTTAGCATGTTTATTTTGCAGATGGAAAAATAACATTAGTAAGGAATAATTGCCATTTCTTTTTGGTTATTGTTCTCTTATTCATGTTAACTTTTCCTAAATTTCAAAACTGTTAAGCTCAGTATCTCATAATCTGTGTGAGCAGAATATTTTTGTATCATCTACCATGAAAACTAAATTGATTATATTCCCTACTATACACCCGCTGATATCCTGCTGATGCCTCTAAACAGCAGCAGACATGGTTGCTCTAAGACAGGTGGCAAAGACCTAACTTTTTGCACACATAGAGATTTGCTTGCTTTCCACATGATGAGAATCTTTCTACTAATGGTAAAGCATCATTACCTTCTTGGTTTATGTTCACTGATTCAATGTTTACTGAATACCTGCTATGAACTAAGGACTGATCATCAGTTTTCTGTGCTTGGGGTAAATCAGTGAATAAAAGAGACAAAGATCGCTGTCCTCAAGGTACCTGTTTTTAACTGGGAGGAACAGGTAGTATAAACACAATAAAGTGGGCAGTATAGAATGGTGGAAGGTGAAAAGAATTATGGAGAACAGTAGGGCAGAGTGATGAGGAGTGGGAACTGCTGTGCTGTGTGTGTCTGGGTGGGGGAGGTTTCAGTATTCAGCAGTTTGATCAGAGCAGTGGGGTCTGCAGGAGTCAGTGGTAGAAACAGTGAGGCCGGTGAGAGGCTCATGCAACATCCCAGTGAAAGATGACGGTTACTCCAGCCAGGTTGTAGCACAGGAGGTGGTAAGAAAAGACGGATTTGGGTAGATCTTGAAAGCAGGACACCACATTTTCTGAGGGGATAGATGTAGGGGTGTGAGAGAAAGAATGAGGGTCAGGATGATGCTTGGGTGTCTGGTCTGTGTTGTATGTTAATAGAAATCCTCTATATACAGAGATTTAAAAAGAAAATGCTGTTAAAGTGTTATCTCATAACAACAACTTCTATGTTTGTATTATAATTTTAGACTGTCAATTGAAAATGTCAAAAGATCAAGGAGATTTGGGGCTGAGATGTTGGGGTCTTCTAAATATGCAATCATGTCATCTGCAAATAGAGACATTTGACTTCCTCTTTCCTATTTGAATGCCCTTTATTTCTTTTTCTTGCCTGATTGCTCAGGCCAGAACTTCCAATACTATGTTGAGTAGGCGTGGTGAGAGAGGGCATCCTTGTCTAGTGCCAGATTTCAAAGGGAATGCTTCCAGTATTTGCCCTTTCAGTATGATACTGGCTGTTCGTTTGTCATAAATATCTTTTATTATTTTGAGATACGTTCTGCTGATACCTAGTTTACTGAGAGTTTTTAGCATAGTATGTTGAATTTTGTCGAAGGCTTTCTCTGCATCTATTGAGCTAATCATGTGGCTTTTGTCTTTGGTTCTGTTTATGTAATCGATTACATCGAGGATTTTCACATCAATGTTCATCATGGATGTTGGCCTGAAATTTTCTTTTCTAGTTGTGTTTCTGCCAGGTTTTGGTATCAGGATGATGTTGGTCTCATAAGATGAGTTAAGGAGAATTCCCTCATTTTGTATTGTTTAGAATAGTTTCAGAAGGAATGGTACCAGCTTTTCTTTGTACCTCTGGTAGAATTCAGCTGTAAACCCATCTGGACCTGGACTTTTTTTTGGTAGGTAGGCTATTTACTAATTGAGGCTGCCTCAACTTCAGACATTGTTATTGGTCTATTCAGGGTTTTGACTTCTTCCTGGTTTAGTCTTGGGAGGGTGCAAGTGTCCAGGAATTTATCAACTTCTTCTAGATTTACTGGTTTCTGTGCATGGAGGTGTTTGTAGTAATCTCTGATGGTTGTTTATATTTCCAAGGAATTGGTGGTCATCTCCCCTTTATCATTTTGTATTGCATCTATTTGATTCTTCTCTCTTTTCTTCTTTATTTAATCTGGCTATTGGGCTATTTTGTTGCTCTTTTCAAAAAACCATCTCCTGGATTTATTGATTCTTTGAAAGTTTTTTTTTTTGTCTGTATCTCCTTCAGTTCTGCTCTGATCTTAGTTGTTGCTTGTCTTATGCTAGCTTTTGAGTTTGTTTGATCTTGCTCCTCTAGTAGTTTTACTCACAATGTTAGGCTGTTGATTTTAGATCTTTCCTTGCTTCTAATGTGGGCATTTATTGCTATAAATTTCCCCCTAGACACTGCTTTAAATGTGTCCCAGAGATTCTGGTATGTTGTGTCTTCATTCTCGTTGGTTTTGAAGAACATCTTTATTTCTGCCTTCATTTCATTGTTTATCCAGTCAACATTCAAGAGCCAGTTGTTCAGTTTCCATGAAGTTGTGCGCTTCTGAGTTAGTTACTTAATCCTGAGTTCTAATTTGATGGCACTGTGGTCTGAGAGACTGTTTCTTATTATTTCTGTTCTTTTGCATTTGTTGAGGAATGATTTACTTCCAATTATGTGGTCAATTTTAGAGTAAGTGTGATGTGGTGCTGAGAAGACTGTATAATCTGTGGATTTAGGGTGGAGAGTTCTGTAGATGTCTATTAGATACACTTGGTCCAGATCTGAGTTCAAGTCCTGGATATCCTTGCTAATTTTCTGTATCATTGATCTGTCTAATATTGACAGTGGAGTGTTAAAGTCTCTCACTATTATTGTATGCGAATCTGAGTCTCTTTGTAAGTCATTAAGAACTTGCCTTATGTATTTGGGTCCTGCTTTATTGGGTTCATATTTATTTAGGATCATTAGCTCTTCTTGTTGCATTGATCTTTTTACCATTATGTAATGTCCTTCTTTGTCTCTTTTGACCTTTATTGGTTTAAAGTCTGCTTTATCAGAGACTAGGATTGAAACTCCTGCTTTTTCTTGCCCTCCATTTGCTTGGTAAATCTTCCTCCATCACTTAATTTTGAGCCTATGTGTGTCTTTGTGCTTGAAGGGGATCTCCTGAATATAGCACGCCAGCAAGTCTTGACTCCTTATCCAATTTGCCAGTCTATGTCTTTTGATTGGGGCATTTAGCCCATTTACATTTAAGGTTAACACTGTTATGTGTGAATTTCATCCTGCCATTTTGATGCTAGCTGGTTGTTTTGCCCATTACTAGGTGCAGTTTCTTCATAGTGTTGATGGTATGTTTGGTATGTAATTTGGTACATTTTTTCAATGGCTGATACTGGTTGTTCCTTTCCATGTTTAGTGCTTCCTTCAAGAGCTCTGGTAAGGCAGACCTGGTGGTGACAAAATCTCTCAGCAGTTACTTGTCCATTAAGGATTTTTTTTTCTCCTTTGCTTATGAAGCTTAGTTTGGCTGGAAATGAAATTCTGAGGTGAAAATTCCTTTTTTTAAGGATGTTGAATTTTGGCCTCCACTCTCTTCTGGCTTGTAGAGTTTCTGCCTAGAAATCTGCTGTGAATCTGATAGGCTTCCCTTTGTGGGTAGCCTGACATTTCTCTCTGGCTGCCCTTAGCATTTTTTCCTTCATTTCAACCCTGGTGAATCTGACGATTATGTGCCTTGGTGTTGCTCTTCTCAAGGGATATCTTTGTGGCGTTCTCTGTATTTCCTGGACTTGAATGTTAGCCTAACTTGTTAGGTTGGGGAAGTTCTCCTGGATAATATCCTGAAGAGTGTTTTCCAGCTTAGTTTCATTCTCCCTGTTACTTTCAGGTACACTGATCAAACATAGATTTGGTCTTTTAACATAATTTCACATTTCTTGGATATTTTACTTATTTCTTTTCACTCTTTTTTCCCTAATCTTGCTTTCTTGCTTTATTTCATTGAATTGATCTTCAATCTCTGATATTCTTTCTTCTACTTGATCAATTCTGCTATTGCCACTTGTGTATGCTTCGTGAAGTTCTCCTGCTGTGTTTTTCAGCTCCATCAAGTTGCTTATGTTCTTCTCTACACTGGTTATTCTAGTTAGAATTTCATCTAACCTTTTTCAATGTTCTTAGCTTCCTTTCATTGTGTTAGAACATGCTCCTTTAGCTTGGAGAAGTTTGTTATTGCCCATCTTCTGAAGCCTGCTTCTGTCAATTTGTCAAACTCATTCTCCATCCAGTTTTTTACCCTTGCTGGTGAGTGTAGGGAATCCATGAGCCCCACACATTGGGTGCCAGAACGCAGTGATCCATGAGCCCCACATTGGGCACCAGAATGTAGGGAGCCAGCCCTACATCACTCATGGGTACCCTGAGTCCAGTGGCAACAAAGGAATGAGAAAAAGACAGATTAAGAGAGACAGTGGGACCAGGAGGCCATCACTTATTACTCTGGAGGAGGCAGTGAAGGCCCCAAGCTCTGATTATCCACACTACTTATTGGTTACAATCACTTTGATCTGTGGGGTAGGGGTGGAGTGATGGTGGGGTGAATCAGTGAGCTGGAAGTGAATCAGTGGCTGGAACTGGTGTGTCATTCTAAAGGGTGATAACAGTGGTGGTTTCAGGAGTTTCACAAAACAAGAACATGTGATTCTCTTTAGCCTGTTATCTATGTGCAGCTGGTGGAACGGACACCTTACAAGGAGCCTACAAGTCTGGCTATGTCATAGTGCTACAAAGGAGTTTTACATCCTTGAGCACAAGGTTTACTGTAACAGAGCCCAGGTCACCCTGCACTGGAACATGAGGCATGGAGAGGCCTTCCTCCTCAGAGGCCTCCTGTGGCCTTCCACAGTTTGTTGTTCCTTGTTTATGTGTTACTCATAACCAGTTTATGTAGGCACTCTGTAAGTCCTGTCCCCTCTGCTATTTTTCCCAACAGTGTGGAGTTGTGATCCCTTGGAGAAGAGGTGGTTCTGGTTTTCGGAGATTTCAGTCTTTTGTGCTGATTTCTTCCTATCTTGATGGATTTACCTACCTTTGGTCTTTGAAGTTGATAACCTTTGGATGGGGTCTCTGAGTGGACATCCTTTCTGTTGATGTTGAAAGTACTTCTTTCTGTTAGTTTTCCTTCTAAGAGTCAGGCTTCTCTGCTGCAGTTCTGCTAGAGTTTGCTGGAGGTCTACTCCAGACCCTGCTTGCCGGGCAGTCACCCATGGGGTCTGCAGAACAGCAAAGCTTGCTGCCTGTTCATTCCTCTGGTAGCTGCGCTCCAGAAGGGTACCCACCAGATGCCAGCCAGAGATCTCCTGTATGAGGTGGCTGCCTCTGATGGGAGGTGTCTCCCAGTCAGAATACATGGGGGTCAGGGAGACACTTGAGGAGGCAGTCTGTCCCTTATTGGAGCTCAAGCACTGTGCTGGGAGATCTGTTGCCCAGAGCTGCCAGGCAGTGACATTTAAGTCTGCTGAAGCTGAACCCACAACTGCCCCCTTTCCAAGGTGCTCTGTCCAAGGAAGGTGGGGCTTTATTTATAAGTCTCTGCGGGGCTGCTTCCTTTTTTCAGAGATGCCCTGCCCAGCAAGAAGGAAGTCTAGTGACAATCTGCCTGCAGAGGCCTTGCTGAGCTGCTGTGGGCCCCACCCAGTTGCTGTGTAAACTTCCCGGTGACTTTATTTACACAGGTGAGGTTAAAACCACCTACCTGAGCCTCAGCAATGGCAGACGCCCCTCCGTCCACCCAGCTTGACCATCCCAGGTCCAGCTCCAACTGCTGTGCTGGCTGCGAGAATTTCAGGCCACTAGGTTTTAGCTTGTTGGTCTTTGTGGGGGTGGGACCCATCGAGCCAGATCACTCGGCTCCCTGGCTTCAGCCCGTTTTTCAGGGAAGTGAGCATTTCTGTCTCACTGGTCTTCCAGGCACCACTGTGACATGAGAAAAACAAACTGCTGCAGCTAAAACAGCTGCCCAGTTTTGTGCTGGAAACCTGGGGCACTGGTGTTGTAGGCGACAGAGGGAATCTCCTGGTCTATGGGTTGTGAAGACCGTGGGAAAAGCATAGTATCTGAGCCAGAGTGCCAGAATGTCGGGAAAAGTCCCTGATGGCTTCCCTTGGGTAGGAGAGGGAGTTCTCTGGCCCCTTGGGCTTTCCGGGGGAGGCGACACCCCCCCTGCTTTGGCTCCCCCTCCTTGGGCTGCACCCACTGTCTAGTCCCAATGAGATGAACCTGGTACTGCAGCTGGAAATGCTGAGATCACCGCCTTCTGGTCGCTCTCACTGGGAACTGCTCCTGGGAGCTCTTCCTAGTCAGCCCGCTTGGCATCTCAGCAAACTGACACAGGAACAGAAAACCAAACACTGTGTGTTCTCACTTACGAGTGGCTGTTGAACAATGAGAACACATGGACACAGGAGGGGAACATCACACACTGGGGCTTGTTATGGGGCAGAGGGCAAGGGAGAGACAGCAGGGGGTAGGGGTATGGGGAGGGGTAGCATGAGGAGAAATACCTAATGTAGAGGGCGGGGTGACTGCCATGGCAGGTGTGTACCTATGTAACAAAGTTGCATGTTCTGCACATGCACCCCAGAACCTTAAGTATAATTAAAAAAAAAGAAAATGCCAACACAATGTTTCTTCTGGTCTGAGAACAGCCACATATAAAACCTGTTGCAGCTTGTTCTCTGGCAGGGGTTGTGCTTTTACGCAGAGCTCATGGGCTTGCTCCTAGCAGAGGCTCCTGGCTAGAGGAGGGCTCTAACTCTCCTAGCGTGTGCTGCTTAGTCTTGAGACTAAGTGTTTGGGGTATAATAACTAGTTTTTGGTTCTGCTGTGCTTGCGAAAAGACCTCAGAAAGCCTGTTGGTGCCCATAATGATGAAAATAGTCATTGCTAATAGTATTCATGGGCACCCAGGGCATAAATATGCAAGGCACTGAATCATAACGGCATTTTAACATTGCTTTTCATTGTTCTAGAGCTTACCCTGGGCCACAGACTTTGCTGGGAGCTCCACACATTGTCTTTCAAACTCTTGAGGCACCTTGAAAGTTACAATCCTTTTGTAACAGATGAAGTGTCTGAAGTGTGGAAAGGTTTCTTGACTTAAGTTCAAATAGATACTGCAGAGTGGGGCTGGGGGTCCCTTGACTCCAGACTTGCTGGTCTCCAGTGCCAGATCCTGATTTTCCTGCCTCCAGATCTCAAGGATTTAGATGAATGATGTATTCATAACATGCTAACTCAGCAAACACATTGATCTAGTGTTTTCTATGTGTTAGAAACTGACTTAGCTTGACATTGGAGGATAAAAAGATTGAGGGATTGGTTGATTAAATGGTTTTTGAATGCTTGTGATATGACAAAGGTGTGCAATGCTATTGAAGGACAAAGATGAATGATCTCTTGTCTTAAGAAGAAACCACTGTTTCCTGGATATTCTGGGCAGTGGTGTTAAAATGTTATAGGATAAGAAGCAGCAGAAGCCTAAATGGAGAGCCTTCTGTTTGAAAACCCTACCTTATTTGGGAATTTCAGAAATGTATTAATCTAAGAAACTTAATACTTTTTGAACTGGAAAGTGTACAATCATATTTCAAGAATGGTTTGAGGTAGATTGAGCTTAGGTACAAATTATTGTAATTTGTGTCTTAGTTTGTTCTCATGCTGCAAATAAAGGCATACGTGAGACTGGGTCATTTGTTAAGGAAGGAGATTTAATTGACTCATGGTTCCACATGGCTGGGGAGGCCTCACGATCACAGCAGAAAGTGAAGGGGAAGCCAGACATGTTTTACGTGGCAGCAGGCAAGAGAGAGCTTGTGCAGCGGGACTCCCCTTCATAAAACCATCAGATCTTGTGAGACTTATTCACTACCATGCAAACAGTATGGGGGAAACCTTCCCCATGATTCAATCAATTCCACCTGGCCCTGCCCTCGGCATGTGGGTATTACTATGATTCGAGGTGACAGTTGGGTGGGGACACAGCCAAACTGTAACACTAAGCCTACTTTAAACCATTCCTAAAATATTCTTGAAATATAATTATTGCTTTCTAATGTATTCTCATTCACGTTCTTGTTTGCTGATTTTACTTAAATTAGACCCCTTCGCATACCTGCCACGTCACTTTACACTGTGTGATTTTTACACAGCTTTGTCACTGACAGAAGTCATCACCTGTCTGTCCATCCATCTATTGCTTTGTTTTGACAAAGTGCTTGATTTTTGCAATATGACATTTAAGAGGAAAGAGAGTAAATGTTTTCATGAATAGAGTTTAAAATTTTCAATCTTTGTGACATTATCAATAGCTCTTTTCTATATTAAAATACATTTTATGTTAAACATACTTGTACTCATGGATGATCGAAACTAAAATTGACATTTATATAAGCCCATTATTGATGTAAACATAATATGGATATGTATTTATAGGTACTTTAACATCATCCATATGAATGTGATTCCCAAATAAACATCCACAAAATTGTTAAACATAGAGGATCTAGAGACCTAGGGGAAGAGCATTTCAGATAGAGGGACAAAGGAGAGAAGCCTGGATTGCAGTGAGGAATTAAGTGCATTTGAAATACTCACAGATGGTCAGCGTGACCCAGATGCCATAAGCCACGTAGAACGTGGCAGGAGATAAAAATGGGAAGAGGAACCAGAGCCAGATAACACAAGGCTTTGTTAAACATAGTAAGAAGTTTGAATTTTATCCGAAGAATGGGAAGTTACTGGAAGGCTTAACAAAGGAATAACATGCTTTTATGTACACCTAAAATAGGTCATTGCGTTTCCTCTGTGGAAAAGAGACTATAAGAGTGCAAGAACAGAAAGGGTTAAGGAGTCATGACAATAGTTTGGGAAGTGATTCGTGACTTGTGTTGGGTGATACAACGGTGTGAGAGAGAAGAGGGTGGACTCAGCTGGTCAGATGGTCGTGGGAAATGAGGGGAAAGAATGGGACTTCTAGACTTTTAGCTGGAGCAACTGGGTGGGCAGTTCTGTTTTCTTGGACTGAATGCTTTGAATGTGTTACGTTTCAGAGGCCTGTTAGAAATCTATGTCTAGTCAGGACTAGAAAATATAAATTTGGAAGTCATGTGCTTAGCGATGATAGTATTTGAAAGCATAATACAACGCAGCTCAAGCAGAGATAGGGAGGATAGATGGAGGAGGGAGAAGGCCCAAGGTGAGCATCAGAGGTTAGAAGTCTGGCAGAGAAGCAGAAGCCCTTGGAGAAGACTGAGGAGTAGCCAGAGAACCAAGAGAATCGACAGGACAAGGTGGCAGGGAAGCTTTTCAGAGGAAATGGACTCCCAGTGACTAACAGAGACATCCAAATGTGATAACAGACTCAGGTGGCCGTGGTGGGGTGAGAGGGGAACCATCTCTTGACAAATATCCTGCTTCATGCCCTTGATCCAGAACACTGTCTGTAACCAGAGCCAAGAAAAACCGTGGTTAGATTCAGCACCTCCACCTCACTGGCCATTTTAAAAGAAAACATCTGACAAAGACACTTCTAATTTGGAGGCTGGGAAACCACTCGATCAGGGCTTGACTATCCCAACCAATAAAAACTGAACATGCTGGAATCCTATATTTGCATAAACAGACTTGATTGAGAACCTGGGAGAAAGTTTCTCCTATGTAAGCCATAAACCCTTCCTTTGTTTTTGGTGTGCTCTCTTTCCTTTGTGCTAAAGACTGTACTTCCCCAGTCTGCAGGAGTTTTTTTTGCTTGAATGTTTTATAGAGAATAAAACTCTTTTCTTTTTCCTCTGCAGATTTCATGATCTTTTGTTAAAAGGGCTCAGTAGGTGAATTGTTGGTTTGAATAGATTATTTCTTTGCTGTGTGAATTCAATGGAAACAAAGTTTGTGGTTAAGGTTTAGGTAATTGAATAATACGATTATAACGATGGGCCCTGGACCCCAAAGTGAAAGGTCAGAGACAGACCAGGAGGGATGACAGATCATGATGACATTGTAAGGCAAATGGATTTGTGGTTTATGTTGAAAAATGACTGGAGTAGGCACCACGGAGTAAGTGAGCTGGAACGAATGGGCTTAGTAGGAAAATGAGTTGTTAATACCACTCATTTTAATATTTTTATTGTTACTACTTTTTGAGAAAGAGTCTCACTCTGTTGCCCAGGTTGGAGTGTGGTGGCATGATCTCACTCACTGCAACCTCTGCTTACCAGATTCAAACAATTCTCCTGTCCCAATCTCTTGAGTAGTTGGGACCACAGGCACATGCCACCATGCCTAGCTTTTTGTATTTTGGGTAGAGAAAGGGTTTTGCCATGTTGCCCCGGCTGGTCTCTGACTTCTGAGCTCAGACAGTCCACCCAGCTCAGCCTCCCAAAGTGCTGGGATTACAGTGTGAGCCACCACACCCAGCCAGGATCAGTCTTATGGGGCGGTGCATTCATGGTCACATGGCAAGAGCCAAGGCATGGTCGTGGGGCTGGGCCTCATGGGATGGTGGAGGAAAGAGTGCTGTAGGAGAGAAAGCTAAGGACTTGAGAGCTCACTGCTCAGTGGATTATCTACGTGCAAGCTGAAGTCACTGAAAACAGTAACAGGAGTAGTAGGTAAAGACAGAAGCAGATGCTGAAGTCCTTGGTGGATGAAGGAAAGAAGGCGGGAGGTCTGACAATGATGGGGAAACGCAGGTGGTGTAGTCAGACGTGCTTCAAAGGAGCTGGGGCTTGTGGAGGAGGAAGGCGATTCCAGTTTGAACACAGCAGTGGGAGAAGGGCAGTGCTTACCCCATTTGCAGGTCATGGCTTATGCAGAACATGTGAGGAAAACACACTCCTGTGGAGCAGGAGGCTGGGAATGTAGAGCTTGCTGGGGGTGAAGAGGGTTTTTAAGGAGAACCTAGCAGATGTAAGAGGATTTAGGGAGCTGATATACATGATCAGGATGCAGAGGAAGAGTTTGGGAAAATGGGTTAGGGTGGGAAATTATAGAGTGCACAGGAAGTGATGGAGGGGAGTTAAAAAATGGCCAAATGATTTTGAAAATCCAATCATTTCAGAACACACAGCGGCACAGCCTTCTGTGCTGAGGAGAAACACACAACTGCTTTGCCAAGGTGGCCCGGCCACACCAGCTGTCTGCTGCTGCCCCTTCCCTGTCTGCTTTAAGCTCAGAAGCCCCATTCTCCTAAGCTTGGGTTGGGCATATGGCTGCTGCTGGAAGACTGCATATCCCAGCCTCCCCGCAAAAAAAGCCGGCCCATGTACTGAAGTCCCCCAGCAGTGACAACCCCTTAAAAGGAGGTTGGGCTCAGGTTCTCTTGTCACAGGATTAAGCATGGGTGTGGTGGGGAGTCAGCACTGATAGCAGGGATGACCATAACGTAATTTGAATAAACAAAAAGAACTAAGAAGTGTCATGTAATTTTCCTCATGTGTTTGAGAGTTACCTGGCAGATGCTGTTTGTATCATACCAAGCACCAGCTTGGCCGTGAGACCCCCACCCAGGCAGCGCTGAAGGGAATGAGAGGCAGACACCCAGGTCCAACCACAGACTGGGTCTGTCTGGGGGGCCAGCGGCCTACTAAGCTGAGAGCCCCGGGGGCTGACAGCAATCCAGGCTGAAGGCCCAGAGCATATTCTGATCCACGTATTTATTCCCTCTTAAAGATGATTATAATTAATAAACAGGTGTTCTGTATTTACTCATAACTCAAAAATGTTACAAGTAGGCAACAGTTACCCATGTACCACTAATTGCAAACTAAAATATATTCTCCACAAGGGAGCCACAGGGGCAGGGTGAACTTAATGTTTCTCAAAATTATCATGTCCTCTACAGCTCCTTTTTAGGGGAACAGCATGCTAACATTTCCCTGTTTTGCGGTGAGGCCTGCTGTCCTCATCCTATTGCAAGCACAGGGAGGGAACTGGACACGTAACAGCTAGCTTTTCCCCTCTGTGCCGGCAGCTTGGATTCCGTTCCGTCACCCGAGGGCTGAGCAGGTCAGCCTCCCCGTCATTCTGCCTGTTAAGTGATTCAGAAGGCCAAAGTTCCCTTTCCCTGTAGCGGTTTAGCTGTCTCTTTTTATCTGGTTGAACAAGTCAACAGCCTTGGCGAGGGCTGTAGGAAGCAATCTTGCAAAATGCCTGTGATGAGGGAAGGGTACTAGTCATATTTCTGGCTTTCTTGAGATGCTGTTGGTGGAGAAACACTTTCTGATGCTTCAAAGGCAACATGTTTTATACAGTTCGGTAAGAAAAAAACGTTCCTCAATCATTTTTGTAAACATGTCCATTTGGTTTGTTACTTTGCAAGGCTTCATTATTTTTGTGTAGTAGTTTCTGTGGCTCTTCATAACAAGGTTAATTATATCACTAGCAAGTTATGTATTCTACCAGGAGCACTTTTTGTTACCTGTCTCCTTGTTACGCATTTACCCCTATTTCTTCCAGTAGAAGTTTCGGCGAGGCTGCATGCTTGCACAGTAAAGGGTGGTGCTGGTAGCATTGTGGGCAGGGCAGGCCTGGAGGGCCCTTCCCCTGACAGTGCCACGGCCTGCATCTTAGGGACAATGGATAGGGGGTGCCATCCAAGGGGAGAGAACATACCTGCCCCTTCCCTGAGGGTCCTGTCTGCCTGGAGTTCTCCTTCCTTTCCCTCAATTACTTGAGAGTTTTTTCCTTTTTGAGAAAAGGATAACTTTATTGAGATATAATTCACATTCCATACAACTCACCCATATAAACTGTATGACTCAATGGCTTTTAGTATATTCACAGGTAGGTACAGACATCATCATGGTCAATTTTAGAACATTTTTGTCACCTCAAAAAGAAATTTAGAATCTTTTCCAGATCACCCCATCTTCTCAACCCCATGGCTAAGAAACCGTTTATCTACTTTCTGTCCCTGTGGACTTTTCCATTCTGGATTTTCATATGAATGGAATCATAGAATAGGTGGTCTTCCGTGACTGACTTCTTTCACGCCCTGTGACGTCATTAGGTTCACACATGTTGTAGCACGTATCAGTACTTCATTACCTCTTATGGCTGAATGAGCTTCCATTATGCAGACGGACCTCATTCTGCTCATCCATTCAGCTGTTGAAAACTTGGCTTCTATGAACAATGTTGCTGTGAACATGGGTATGAAAATATCTCTTCAAGAGCCTGCTTTCAATTACTTTGAACATATGGGTAAGTTGTCTTTAGTGGCCTCATTAAGAAAGGAAAAAAATAAACATGCAAAATTAATTTCAGTAATATATTTTACTTAGTTCAATATATCCAAAATCTCATGTCAACAAATCATCAATTAAAAATGTTCTTTTTCACATGAAATCTGTGAAATCCAGGGAACAGTTTGCACTTACAGCTCACCTCAGCTGGAACCAGCCCATTTCATGTGAGCAGTACCCACATGTGCCTATGGCTACTGTGTTGGACAGGACCCTCGAATCCTGGAGGTGCTGGGATTCGGGAGGAGCTGATTGTGGTGATACCTGCTCCTGAACTTCAGGCTGCATCCTCTCTCTTTCTTTCTCTCACTCCTTGAGAAACATACAGCAAAAGCTCTTGGCAAAGCCTCCAACCTCATTGTCAGACCCATCTGATTTTCCTCAGTGAGAAGGATTATGTGTTCTTGCTCCTGGTATGATGAGCTCAGTTCAAGTTGTCTTTCTTTTAAGAGAATTTTGAGTCTGAAATACAAAAAAAAAAAAAATTTGTCCCAGCAAAACAGCTATCCTCCCTTGCATTCAGTCTCTTTGGACAATTTAACCTCAAATCATGAGAGGGAAAGCTTGATACTTTGCTGTTCAACATTTTTTCTGCTCTAATGAGTGTTCAATTTATAATTGGTCATAATGCATCCTTTGGTGTGCCAGCCCAAGGGGTGGAGGTTGATGTGAGAGAGTTACCATTGCAAATTAAACCACATGCTTTAATAGTGGCTTGTTGTACATTTTCATAAATGCCTGAAGTCATGTGACATTAGGAATATATGAGGAAAACAAAAACTTTTTCCAAGACAAATAATGTAGTGTGAGTTATTAATATAATATTGCCCCTTTTCACTTTTGAACTGTTTATTTAAAATCTAGTTAAGGAGGGTGTGACAAAATAATGGATGCCCTCATGATGCCCTTCTCTTTAAGTCTGGCCTCAGCTGGATGTCAGTCACAGTCTTCTAGACCAACAGAGGGTGCTGCCAGGCTCAGCTTTGCCATTGTCTTGGGCACATTCATTCAGCATCTCTGGCCCCCAGCATTCATATCTTCAGCACAATGAGCCAAGTGTGATTCAGGGCCTAAGAAAGTACCTATCGCAGTACGGGAGAGGGAACAGGCTGTGCTTTCTTTTCCTTCCAGAAGCCCATGAGCTAGTGCATCACCTTGTTCATCTCTACTCCCAGGTGTGGATTTGGGATCACAGTTGCATTATTACAGACAGAAAGAGGGCCACTGAGGTAAAGGCAGCAGGCTAGCAAGGACATTTTTATATTTTTTTGCAGACCACTGAGGTCACTTGAATTTAAAATCCACCAGGTGCAATTTTGCAAACTATCTTAATTATCTTGACATTATAAAAGCATGCAATCTTGCACTTCTGGCATCTGAGTAATGAGGACTTTGAACACCGGTGCCTTCTAGGTCACTGGCTTGTATTTTTTCCTCTGCATATTGGCTATTAGTCATTACCACCTTTCTGCTCCAACTGAAACCTTTTTAAATGAGAGCAGGATTGGACAGGATGGCTTTGATTTGAATCACTGTAAAAATGACGTTTATGTATTGAGCTGCATTGAATTTTTATTTGTGCGTTGAACTTTGTTTTATATTTTAAAAGACAAATAACAAGGCAATTATATTTGGCAGATAAAAAGAGACATATGAGCATGATAAATTTGGCTGTGGGTCTCTGTGATCTCATATAATAATCATTTTGGGTTCAAAAGCCTAATGCTCTCTCAGAGCAGCTTTTTACTTGCTTTTACAATTCAGTTAAGAAGAGTTCAAACAGTCCCCTGGGCACACCCAAGATACAGCAACACTATAAGCCATTGCTTATTAATTGCTTGTTAGGTTAAGAGATACAGTAAAGAAAGTTTTTGATTTTTGAGAGTCATTGAAGTAAAATGAAATTTACCCTTTACACGCTAATTCACCCTTAGTTATGGGACATTTTTTCCATTCTGTAATGGATAAAATGTGTGAAGTTTTTGAAACCTCTTTAGATAGAAGTTGTATCTTTTCAGTTTATTTTTCTAAGAACGTTTGCTGGCAAATAAGAAAGTTCATTTACCTGGGGATATGTATACGTACTGAATGTTAAATATTTGTTGTGGAAAAATGAAAATGACATTAATGAATCAATTAACAGTGCAATATTTTTAACACATTGTTAGGTCCTACTACTGGTTTTCAAAATTATAACAACATTATGTCATAGGAATAAAACTCTCCTTATAAAATATTTATATACAAATAGTACATATTATAAAGTGTGATATATATAGAATATATTATGTAGTATTTGACGTATAAATACACACAGCATTTTAAAGGACTTGCTTTTTCCAGCAGAAAGCAACTTGTTAGAATGTTATATAACCTTTTTTTTTTGACTAAAATTTACTTTAAAGAAATGATACAATCTTTTGGGCAAACTACTGAACAAACAGAAATCCCCTTTTCATTTTCCATTGAGTTGGTTTAGTTGAAAATATTTAGTTTTAAAAAAATCAATGAACATATTTTACAACACGTTTTGTCAGACGAAGCTGAAGGTTTGGGGTCTGTTCATTACAGTGAGGGAGGGAATTAAAGCTCAAAAACGACCTTGTGCAATTGGAAAAGTTGTCAGAAGTGCATATGTCAGTGAGTAAGAAGCAGGTCACTGCACTTGGTGAGGGTGCTCACTAAGCAACCATTGTGCTCCGGGGAACGTTTGACCCGCGCTACTGCAGTGCTGAGCCTGGATCAGAGCCAGCAATACTGACTGTGAGTCAACAACTCCCTTTAGAAAAAGGGAAGCAGTACATCAGAGTCAAGCATAATACCTGCTGCACCCACAGGACGGTCACTGCTGGGCCGTGCTCACACTGCAGTGGCAGTGAGCTCCCTTAGAGGTGAGTATGATGATGAGGGCCTTGTCCCTGCCTCCCACTGCTGCTTTAATGCTGCTGGCCTGCCCACTTACCATCACCCAGGATTGCCTAAGAACTCACCCTACGTGTTAAGCTCTGTTTCTTTGTCTTTCACGGATTTCCCTCCCACTTATCTTCATGGTCCAGTGTGTTTTATTTCACTGCCGGGGTTAGTATCAGTGCAGTGTTAGAAGTAGACTTTAGGTCACAGCTCCTACTTGGGTAAGTTAATTAGCCTCTCTGTCTCAGCTCTTTCATCTCCAAAACAGGTAAATTTATTACATTGACTCATTAAGACCCCAATCCTTGAAAGAAAAAGGTTGATTGTACATGGGTCTTTTCATGTATAGTACATGACCTACTTTCAATGCCTTTGGATACACACCCAGAAGTGAGATTGCTGGATCATTTGGTGGTTCTGTATTTAGTTTTTTGAGGAACCACCATGTAACTTTCCATAATGGCTGTCGTAATTTACATTTCCACTGTGTATAAGAATTCCCTTTCCTCTGCATCCTGTCCAACATCGATTTTTCATCTTTTTGATAATAGTAGCCATTCTAACAGGGGTGAGGGGATACCTCATTGTGGTTCTGATTTGCATTTCTCTAATAATTAGAGAATCTGAGCATTTTTTCATGTACCAACTTGCATACCTTCTTCTGAGGAAGTCAGGTCGTTTGCCCACTTTAATATCTAATTATTTGTTTTCCTGCTATTGAGTTGAGTTTCTTCGTATTTTGGGTATTAGTTTCTTATCTGATTTATGATTTGCAGATGTTTTGTTCTGTTTTGTGAGTTGTGTTTTCTCTCTGTGGATCATTTCCGTTGCTGTGCAGAAGTTTTTAGTTTGATGCCATCTTATTTGTGTGTTTTTGCTTTTACTGCCTGTGCTTTCAGCATCTTATCCAAAAAATTATGGCCCACACCAGTGTTATAGAGCTTTCCTCTACGTTTTCTTCTAGTCATTTAGAATTTCAGTTTTTATATTTAAGTCTTTTATTGTTTTTTTTTTTTTTTTTTTTTTTTTTTTTGAGACAAGATCTTGCTCTGTCACCCAGGCTGGAGTGCAGTGGTGTGATCGCGGCTCACTGCAGCTTCTGCCTCCCGGGTTCAAGTAATTCTGGTGCCTCAGTCTCCCAAGTAGCTGGGATTACAGGTATGTGCCACCACACCCAGCTAAGTTTTGTATTTTTAGTAGAGACGGGGTTTCACCATGTTGCCCAGGCTGGTCTCAAACTCCTGACCTCAGGTGATCCACCCGCCTCACCCTCTCAAAGTGCTGGGATTACAGGCAAGAGCCACTGTGCCGGGCCAAATCTTTTATCCATTTTAAGTGGATTTTTGTGTCTGGTATAAGGGTCTAATTTCATTATTTTGCATGTGGATATCCAGTTATTCCAGCATCATTTGTTGAAGAGACCCTCCTTTGCCCACTGTGTGTTCTTGGCACGTTTGTAAAAAATTAGTTGACCCTAAATGTGTGGGTTTGTTTCTGGGTGTTCCATCCTGTTCCATTGATTGATATGTCTTTTTTTAATGTCAGTTCTAGGATGTACTAATTACATTTGCTAGAAGAGTTTAAAGAAGAACGGAGTGTGATGTCTCCAGCTCTGTTCTTTTTCTTCAAGATTATTTTGGTTATTTAACATCTTTTATACTTCCATATGAATTTAAGGATTGTGTTTTCTATTTCTGTGGAAAATGACACTGCATATTTGATAAGAGCTACATTGAAAATATAGAACATATTGGGTAGCATGCACATTTTCACAATATTATTTTTTCCATCCATAAATATGGAAAATATTTCTATTTATTTGTGTTTGCATCATTTTCTTTGACTGGTGTTTTATAGTTTTTCTGTATACAGGTCTTTTACCTCCTGGGTTAAATTAATACTTAAGTATTTATTTATTTTGTTGCTATTGTAAATGGGATCTTTTAAAATTTACTTGTTAAATATTTGTTATTAGTGTATAGAACACTACTGATTTTTGTGTATCAGTTTTATATCCTGAAACCTTAATCTGTTTATAGGTCCTAACAGTTTTTTGGTGGAGCCATTAGGGTGTTCTGTATAAAAGATCAATTCTTCTGCAAGTAGAGCCATTTCACTTCTTTCCTCAGTTAGAATGGCTTTGGTTTCATCTGCTGGCTAGGACCTCCAGTGCTCTGCTAAATAGGAGTGGTGATCCTAGGATAAACCCTTTCAACTTTCCACCATTGACAATGGCATTAGCTGCGGGTGTGGTGAGGGTGCCTTTCCTGTGCTGAGGTAGGACCCCGGAGCTGGATCTGCAAGAGTTTGCTGTTGTGAAGGGCGTGGAAGCAGGCTGGGGACGGAGCCTGGAGCACCTGTGGGCCCTGCTTCCTGGGGGTGGGGCCTCTGGCTGGTTTCTCCCATGTGGCACCTGTGCGGGCCGGGCCAGATCTGTGCCTGCTTGCTGTGAACCCCACCTATGTTTGTTCCTAACTGACCCTGTGAGCACCCCCCCGTGTTTCCCATGGCGCAGGACAGGAGTGAGCTGCTGCAGAGGGCCCCAGACGGTGGGGAAGCAGCACTTCTGCCTCCAGCTCACTTCTCACTGTGCAAAGGCAGACCCACGGGAATCTCTGCATGTGTGGCTGTGCCAGGCTGGGAGGCGTGCGCAGCCAACACCTCTGGCTCCTCTTTTAACCATTGAAACATAGCTTTTCCTAGCTCTGGCGTCTAGGAGTGTGTCTCAGCTGTAGTCCTGAGTTCTGGGACCTGCACGGTGGCATTCTTGCCTGTGGAGAGTCGCTAGTTGAATTTCCGTGGTGGTGAGTGACGTCTGCCTTCTCCCTGATGTCGCACCGAGAACACAGTCTTGTTGAGAAGATTATCTTTGTGAAAAAGCAAAGAAGAAGGGAGAGAACCAAAGTACCTCTGTGTTTTTCTGTAGAATTGGGTGTGCAGCAGAGCAGGAAGGGAGAGCCATGGAGACCCCTGAGTGTGGACAACACCCAGAGTCCAGCCGGGCAGGTTAGCCAGGGGCGTGCCAAGCACTGCGGGCCGCTTGGGGCACAGGGTTCTTCGTTGTGGGGAGCGAAGGCCGTCCTGGGCCTCGCGGGATGTTTGGCGGCTCCCCTGGACCACAGCCTGCCAGTGGCAACCCCTCCCCTAACTGTGACCAGCTCAGTGTCTCCAGACGTTGCTAAATGTCCCCTGGCAGAGTGGGGAGGGCCTTGCCCCTGTGGGAGGACCACGGGTGAAGAGGCTGACAGGGCTCAGAGGAGAGGTTTTTGTTTTTCAGTTGGGATGCACGCAGTCAGTCTTGGGGAAGGAAGCAGGAGTAATGGTGAAACAGGACAAAGACAAAGGAAAGAGGTGGAAATTTTTCCTCGAACTTTGGCTTGTGTTTGAAATGATAAGAAAGTTAAAGGGTTTAAGTGTGACTTTGAGAAGACGTTAGAGAGAATTGGCATTTTCCTATCTCATATTTATATTACTTTCCTTATATGCACAAAGACCTGCACTGAACCTGGCGTGGGGTGACGTGGGTGAGGACAGCACCCAGCGAAGAGGTCCTGGCTCCCAGCTGTGATTTGGTGGCTCTGCTATACCCTGTACATAGGGTATATGTAGGTATTAGTTTTCTCTCTATGTGGTCAGAAGTCTCATCTTCAGAGTTTAAGCTGCAGGCTTTGCCCTGACACCTCTGGTTACTGCCGTGACCTGGGCCCCACTCCTGATCATACCTCCTCCTGCTTCGTCTGCTGCCGGCCCAGGCCAGGTGAGGCTCCCACGTGCCTGCTGGCCTGAGAAAGGCTCGTGTGAATCACAGCGGTACTAGAGGCAGAGGCAAGGGAAGAGGATGGAGAAATTAAATAAGGAATAAGATCGCACAAAGCCAGGAAGATGCCGAAAAGGGACTTGGCTTTGCCAGCATTTTGCTTTGCGTGACTTTGTGCTGGAATAAGCCGTCCAGATACTGTCCACCCATCGCTTCCTAGTACCTTTTGCTGTGCTCAGTGCTGGCAAAACACCCGAATGCATGTGACCTAAGTGCTCTGTGGCAAGAGACAGAACGTGGCTTCGTTATTTTTCCATCCAGAATAGGAGAGTGGCTTTTGGAATCAAGATTTAAAATTCAGTCTTATCATCATGATTCGCAAAATTTTCCTTTGTATTTTGGCTTGTATTTGAAATAAGAAAGTTAAAGGGTTTAAATGTGCTATTGAGAAGACATAAGATAGAACTGATATTCTCCTGTCTCATATTTATATTACTTTCCTATATAGAGTAGGCTCAGATTTTATTTGGACACTAATCATATGTAATTGCTATAGCAGTTATTTTGGTTAAGCCAGCTAGATTCACCTCTGATCATTCATTTTAAGTCCTAGACTTAAAAATAGCTTTTTGTTCTCTGTAAACAGTCTAAAAGTTGCTTTAGATTTATATTTCATAATATGTAAAATATGCTAAAAAGGGGCTTGTTTGGCTGGAGAGACAGTTTCATTTTTCCCTTTAATTTTACACAACAATTGTGTGTGTGTAGGAGCTGCATTTCCTACTGAATATTCACTTGGTGTGTAAACTGAATAACATGCCGCTCTAAGAGTTAATAAAGGCGTTGAATAACTTGCATATGTGAAATATCCATTTAACAGATAATTGCTTATTCATGTTTCTGCTTGGTAGTGGCTGGACATGTAAAGTCTCTAAACCACAAAATGAAAACAGGTGAGCAAACAAGAGGCCCCGGGTTACATAACCGATGCGTGCTCAGAGCAGCGTCAACTAAAACCTGGAGGTTACCGTGTCGAGAGATGATGTCTTGCCATTAATTGCGAATTGGTGCCCGGGGGATAGAGGGCCTCTGTAATGAAAACCTCAGTTAGCAAATAGCAAGAATAGAGAGAAAATTGTTTTAAGTAATAGAAATCCAACCAGCCAAATAATCAAAGAACATATAAAGTGTCTATCAGAAGATCTCCGCAGTAGGAAACCCGTAGAAAAAGTTCTGTATCTCACTCTTTTGTTTTTTGGTTTTGGATAAAATTTCATTTAAGTAGAAAGATCAACATGCTTTTCTCAATCCTCCTTACCTTTTTTATGCACTATACTTACCAAAGTGGTATAGACAGAAAAAAAAGCAGGAATCCTACAGATTTCCACCCTTGGTCCTTCAACTAATTTTAAAATCACTTTTAATTCTTTTATTCAGGTCTACATTCTAAGTCACGCTCCCCTCCCAGTTTCTTCGCCTGCTATTTTACTTCATTAATATTTACCAGCTTTTCTGAATTTAGGCACCTGATTTTGTATTTTCATGTCTTTCTCTGCATATCCTTCAGATCCTAATTTTCATGTAAACTATATAAACTACAATTTCTGTATTCTTTTAAAAGATAGCATGTACCTCAACAGACAAAGGGGTGGTTCTCCAGTGATTTTTTTTTTTTTACTTAGTATTTTTTGCCAGAAACGATCACGTGAGGTTTATTCCCATGCCCGTGTCTATCCCTTTTCCCTCCCCTCCTTTGTCCTTCGTGTTCTCTCCCTTCCTCCTCCCGCCACCCTACGTTTTTCCCTCCCTCCCTGTCTTCCTTCCTCCCTCCTGCCCTCCTTTCCTTCTTTTCCTTTTTTCCTTTGCCCTTTCTTCTCTTCCCCGGTCCTCTCCACCCTGTTCGTTTCACCAGTGTTTACTGAGCGCTTGCTGCACAGGAACCTCTGAGTGTCCAGTCCTGGATCAGGAGGCTCTGACCCCTCCTTCTCCAGGATCAATGTGTCCTTTCTCATGGGGGATGCTGGGAACAGCAGGGCCCAGCTGAGTTTGGATAGTGTCACTTAGTGCTCTTTCGTTGCAACCATTTGAAAATAACATGAAAGAAAAGGGGAGTTTCCCAAAAAGTATTGGTGATAGCAATGAGAGCAAGGCTCAGAGAATAAACAAGAAGCTGAGAAACTAGCCTTGCAAATAGAAATCGGAGGGACTCAGGGAGCGAGGAACCCTGCCCTGCTCTCTGGGCAGGAAGGGCTCACTCAGCACACTGTTACTGTGATAAACATCATACACCCCTGCTGTCCTCTCATCACTGATCCACAGTCCAAGCCTGCAGGGAGGATGACTGACAGCCACAGGCTGGTCACATGCCTGCCCCACAGCTGCTCCGGAGCTGATGAGGAAAAGCCGTTTTGATTCCAGTGGAAGGCAGCTTTCTGGATCTATCTTCAAGACAGCCAACACGATGAATAAAGGAACTTAAATGATGCCACTGTTAGAAAGAAAAGAAGCAAGACAGGAGCTACCCCTTCCCTCCAAACAAAAAGAAAAAGAAAATTCAGACAGATATTGACTATGATTACTATGAATTTGCAAGAGAAATAACTCAGTATATGATCTCAGTCTCAACTTACATCTTTTTTCAACTATGCTCCAGAGAGAATTCGAAGGGTTTCTGATAAAAGACAAATAAAATATTATAAACGGTGGAGAAATGAAGATCAAATATTACTCTTGCTGAGGTATAAGAATTTTGCATCTTGTTCAAGCTACATCGGTTGCACCTGACATAGTGGGTGCTCAGTAAGTACTTACTGAGTGAATGTGAGCCAGAAAATGGAAAATACTTACGCCATTTCCTTCCATTTTGCTCGGAAGTCTGAGGAAAAAAAAAAACAGATGAAGTGGATGCAGAGACAGGCCCAAGGTTGGCGATGGACACAGGCCATGGGTGAGATTTAATGTGCTAGGGTGGGCAGCCCTCATGGTATTGATTAAAAGAAATAGAGGCAAGGTCTCTGCTGCCAAGCCAACAGCGCATTTGTGCAATCATAGCTCACTGCAACATCGAACTCCTGGGCTTAAGCAACCTTCCTGCCTAAGCCCTCTGAGTAGCTGTAGCCACAGGTATGAACCACCAACTCCAGCTAATTTTGTTGTTTGTAGACATGGGGTCTTGCTGTGTTATCCAGGCTGGTCTCAAACTCCTGGCCTCAAGAGATCCTACCACGTTGGCCCCCCAAGGCACTGAGGTTGCAGGCTATATTGATTTTCAATGTGCAGTGTTGAGTTTCTTTGGATTCTAGGGGCCACTTCATACTGAGCTTCTGAACAGAGAAGATCTGATTGGTTGCCCCTCATTGGAAATTAAACAAACTTCAGCAAGTTACTAATAACCTCTTTCTGTCCCCGTTTTTACATCTATGAAACTGGGATATTAATACTCGATTCTCAGTATGATTACAGAAGTCAAATGAGACAAAAAATCTGAAAGCACTTTGAAGACTTCAAGTTAAAATATTCTTATTAATAAAAATCACCCAACTAGACAGTTTTTATACTTTTATTTTGCTTTATAAGAACAATTTCACCTGTGGACCCCAACCATAAAATTAAGGGCCCCCCTTTTTGTAGAAAAAAAAGTTTTATGTTTTGTTTGAAGCAGAGGCTGCTATAGATTATCTTTTTTAAGCAGCTCCGCAGGAATAAAATTAGACACAAAGTCTTATGTAAACAGATGGGAGAAAATTAATTAGCACAAAGGCGGTGAATTTGTTTACAGAATGTGGGATTGGTCAAAACAAAGCTGTCAAGGTGATTTACAGGTTAAGTGAGACAATTCAATTCCTTAGACGACAGCTCAATGAGTGGATACCCTTTCCTACGCCAAGCACCTTAGCTGAGCTTTGCGGGTATCTGCTGCATGGGGCCCGGCCTCCTGGTTACAGGCTACTTACCTGCTTGCCTGGGAGATTCAAACAAAGACAGAAACAACATAAAAGGAAAAAGAAAAGAAAAGAAATCAAAACAACAATAACAACAATGAAAAAGGCAACATGTTTCTTCTTGAAAGTAAACATAGAGAACCATCATTGTGATCAAAAACATAAAGCTTGTATGGTTTTAAACTTAAATGAGTTCTCCTCAGGTTGATCTTCAATAGTCTGTTTTCTTGGATCACCAGAAAATAAGTAGTTTTCAACCTTCTCTTTTTATCTTGATGAGAAGAGCCTGCAGAACGCATGAATTCTTATAGTAATTATGTTAACGTAACTATTTTCTTTTAAGCCTTCTCATCAGATATCATTGTAACATGTAGTCTTCATTTAACCCAAGATATACTCAAAATATTCAGACATAATTTTAATGCCACACTTTTTTTCACATCTTTTTTACGGTGAAAACTGACACTGCACTAAATACCTTTTCGATGCCCAGTATTTAATATTGTTTAATATATTCGTTGACAGGAATGTGGACTTGAATGGGGCAATAATTTGCCATATGTTTTGGAAAAGCTATTTTTAATCCTATTTCATTTATTAAGTAATATTAAGCCCTTCCAGTGGTGACAGGACTTCATTCATTAAAGAGGACAGTTGAGGCGTTCAGGACACAGCTGTGTACTCAAATGGTTGTCAGAATAGTTGTGAAAAAATGCATATGAAACAATGACTAGACTTGGTATGGACCATAAAGTCTATGCAGAATCCGTGGGGAGTACATTTAAAATCCCTGACAAGGATACATGCATGTTTGCCAAACTCATTGATACCCTGTCAGCATTTTGAGAAGACTCTATCAACTAAGGAGATATTTAAGAGCAACAATAAATATTCCTTTAGTAGACTGACACTTAAAAGAAACGTAAAGTATAATATCCTCAGACAGCATTTTTCAGGTGGAGTTTGACATGATATAGTCCAAGACTTTAATTTGAAGATAATAAACTAGGGCACAGAGAAAATTTATAGCTACCCCAAAGTCACACAGCAAAGGTATTGAAGCAAATTCTTTAATCTCTACTTTGTAACCAAAAGAAGACTCTTCGTGTTTACTTTACAAATAACTAGGGGGTGGATATGGGGGTTCCATCTCCTCCTTAAGACGATGGGAAAATCTCTTGGCCTCTGTGGACTCAAATTCTGGTGATACCATTGTATTAGTCTGTTTTCCCACTGCTGATAAAGACATACCCAAGACTGGGCGCTTTACAAAAGAAAAAGGTTTAATTGAACTTACAGTTCCGCGTGCCTGGGGAAGCCTCAATCACGTTGGAAGGCAAGGAGGAGCTTGTGCAGAAAACTCCTCCTTAAGATAACCATCAGCTCTCGTGAGACTCACTAGCATGAGAGCAGCACAGGAAAGACCTGCCCCATGATTCAGTCACCCTCACCAGCTGCCTCCAACCAACACATGGGAATTCGAGATGAGATTTGGGTGGGGACACAGCCAGACCATGTCACCTGTATTATATTAAAGTCTTTCCATTTAATATCATTGCAACACATAGCTTCTTTTAATTTAACCCAAGACATAATGAAAATATTAGTTTTTTTGAATTATGAGGTATATATTTTGAGAGCCGACATATAAGTGATCCAAATGTATTGATGTTGGCTGGGTGGGTAGAATATAGGGACCCCTCCAATCATGCATTCCTCTCTTTAGGCCACAGCATGGTGTCCCCGCCAGTGCTTTAGCTCAGCTGATCAGACATTCGTGAAGAGTCGACTGTGTGCCAAGCATGTGACTAACAGAAGCCTAGGCTGAACAAGGACGAGCAAGGACTTTTTTCTGGGTTTTTTGCAGCGCATTTTTGCCTCTTTCTAGAGCAATTCGAGTATCTTATCTTCTTTTTCTATCCAGCTGCTGTCACGTTTGGAATTAGCAGTGGGTTGGCCGCCAAAAGTGGGAGCAACATGTGACACACCCACTGGTGCTCAGCCTCTCACATTCTCCAGCCCTTTCACAGGTGGGGCCTGGCCTCACTTCGGCTGGGCCACGGCACTGTCGCCCTGCGTGGCCTGGGACTCTTGATGCTCTGGTGAGGAACATGTGTGGGAACCCCTCCTCCACCCACACATGAGAACATCTGGATGTGCAAGGATATTACCTTCCAGGACACTGGTTCTGGAGAACGACTAAACGTTGGCGTCCCCTGGAGATAACTAAAACGCAGCTTCCTGGGTACCGTCTGTAGATATTTTGACTTAATCGCTTTTCTTTACAGCCTGAATCAGTATTTTTCAAAAAGCTCTTCAGGTGATTGTGATGAGAAGTCAAGGCTGAGAATGACTATGTGGCTATGGTTACCCTTGACCAGTGGTGAACAAAGTTGGCGGGTGAATCCTTCACTGTGGTAGAAAATTCTCAGGTGCATTTTACACAACTCTTCAGTATCCCAATGGGATTAACTTTAGTATCAACAGTGGGATCTGTTGGGTAATACACCTTTAAATTGATTTTTTCTCTTTCCCTCTTTCACTTTTCCAAGACTTTCACTCCTATTTCTGGGGATTGATTATACAAAATAAACTACCTGCATCCATGCCCTTCCTTGGGGTCTGCTTTCGATAATTCACCCAGACTAACATAGGCAGAAAAGCCTAAAGCTTATATCTGTCAGGACTTACTTCCCGGACCTGATGAGAGGGTGTGGAGGAATTAGGTGCTTCTTCCATAGGTTAAGATAATGCAAAAGAGCTCTCCTTGCCTCACTTGCTGATAGATTTTCCAGTTTATGTTTAAACACCCAAAGCAGTTATTCTGAAACAGTTCACTAACAATGTTATAATCCCTGTTGTGTGTTACATTTTTGTTTCTATGAATGCTAGCTTTATTTTTTTTTAGGTAAACTGTAATCCTCTTAAATATTGTCTCAATTGATGGAGACTTAACATGCTTGTAGATTGTCATGGGGGTTGAAGAATACATTGATGTCAATGTCATGATGTAAAGGTACCATTGAACACCTCTTCTTTTGCTGCTTCAACCTCACTAGAAAACCTCTGCTCCTGCAGTTTTTTCCATAGGGCCCTTTTCCTCCTGTAAATTCTTGGGGTTAGTACCGGGTCTCCTGTAGGGGAGACAGAACAGGAGACCCTGTGCAGACTGACTTGAATACCATGGAAGAAGCGCGTTTTGCCCACCAGAGAATGACATGGTCCTTTCTCTTCATTCAGCCTAGGAGATATGTATTTTAAGAATTATTCATATTTCAATACATTTGTCATCTTAATTTTAAAAAATAAGTTTACAATTCCTACAGTAGGTGATGTTGAAGTACACTATTTGTTTGAACTGAATATACTTAGTAAGAGTTTATGGAAAGTGTCTATTTTTCTGAGCATACATATGGTTAAATAGTTTTAAGCCTTTTAAAATAAAGCCACTTTATTGGGGCTGGTTTACATGCATTAAAATATACCTATTTTATCAGTACAGCTCAATTATTTTGACACATTTATACCTGTGTAACTACCACCAAAATAAAGGTATAGAACATTTTTTATGCCCAAAACATTTCCTTCATGTTTCTTTAGAGTTGACCCCCTTATCTCCAGCCCCAGACAACCACAGCCAATATCATACTGAATGGGCAAAAACTGGAAGCATTCCCTTTGAAATCAAGGATATTTTTAGCCATATCAAAAACTACCAGACCAACTGTTTTCTAAAGTAGTTCCACCGTTTAGACCGCCAGCAATGCATTAGAGTCCCAGAGGCTCCACATCCTCACCAGCACTTGGTATTTTCTCTCTTTTTAATTGTAATAATTCTAGTGGATGTAAAACATCTTACTGTAGTTTAAGTATGAATTTCCCTGATGACTAATGACATGCAGCACTTTTTTAATGGAGTTTTGCTCTTGTTGCCCAGGCTGGAGTGCAGTGGCACCATCTCAGCTCACTGTAACCTCCCGAGTTCAAGTGATTCTCCTGCCTCAGCCTCTCGAGTAGCTGGGATTACAGGCTCCCTCCACCATGTCCAGCTAATTTTGTATTGTTAGTAGAGATGGGGTTTCTCTGTGTTGGTCAGGCTGATCTCAAAACCCCGACATCAGGTGGTCCGACCACCTCGGCCTCCCAAAGTTCTGGGATCACAGGCGCAAGCCACTGCGCCCTGCCTAGGGCATCTTTTTATGTAGTTATTGACCTTTCATATATACCTTTGCATTTAGTGTTTGTTCAGGTCTTTCACTCGTGTTTTATTTATATGTCTTTTAAGAAATTTGTTGATGTAACTAATTTGTTGAATGTACTGGCATCAAATTGTTCATAATATTTCCCTGTTAACTCCTTAAAGTCCATAGCATTTGTGATGTTGTCCTCTTTATTCTTGATTTGATAATTTCTTTCTTCTCTCTTTTTTCTTAATCAATCTGACTAAGCATTTGCCAGTTTTATTAATCTTTTAAAAGAACCAGCTTTTGGACTCACTGATTTTTCTGTTGTTTTGGTTTTCTATGTCGACAGGGTTTTTCTTCCATTTTTGTTACTTCATTTCTTCTTAGTTGGGTTTAATTTGTTTCTTTTTTCTAGTTTTCTAGTTTTTTAAAGGTGGTAGCTTAGATAATTGACTTGACACTTTTCTTCTTTTATAATATAAGCATTAAAATATACATATCACTTTAAGTACTGCTTTGCTGTACTCCACAAATTCTGGCATGTTGTGAGTTTGTTATCAAGGACATATATTTTTAATTAAGAAATATCTCTCACTTTCATCCCTTATGGGCCAATCCAGCCCCACCCAGCCATCATTCTTACGTAGTACAACGTCACTGCTGACAAAGCAGGCCCAGCAGTTCGGACCTGGAGCCCAGAGAAAGGAGGGGAATCCCTCGATTTCTGCTGCTGCTTTTGTAGTGGTGTGAGGTGAATGCTTCTGCATGCACACAGGTGCCATGTTGCGGGGGATGAATCTTTCAAGATTTGTTTAAAGTCAAATAATGTAAAGTTTCATGGCTGACCTCCAGGCCTCTCAGAGCTTCAGTTAACTCCTTGGTGTTAGGGGATGTTAGAACAGTGTTTACAAGTCATAGAAGGTGATGCTTGACTTTGTGCAAGCACGACTGAAGAGGAACCAAAATAGGTCCAGCACAAAAAATATGCATCCGAGGATCAAGTCTACCCCTGAGAAAAAGTGGTTAAAAGGTTTGTGGAGACCTCATTCTCCAGCTGATACAAACCCTGTGATTTCTACCTCTTTCTGTCCTATCCTGTCACTGTGAGTCTGAATTGGAAGAGAGAAATGCAGTAACTAGATCAGCAAAGTAAGGGGGAATGAAGAGCAGGAAGGTGGAGGTAGTGGTGGTGGAAGACAGAAATCTCCACGTGTGGAACAGAACAAGTTGGATGTCAGCCGTGACTGCAATATTCCTCTTAAAATCCACTCCATTTTTATTAAAAATGTACATTGTATTTTTTCTGTGTACATGATATCATGTTAAGAGCTGATAAAGTTTTGAGGATGTGAGTTATCAGAAAGGAGGTGTAAAGAACTGATTATTTTGGTGGTCCAGCTCCTTTACCCCAGCAGAAAAAGATGCCAAGTTTCCTTATGCCCAATGCTGCATTTAAGAATGCCTGTCAACCCAACACACTTCAGAACGGACTTTAATTCAGAAAGTACCAGGATCAATTTCTAATTCTAGCTGTATGATATTTTGCAAATTACAAAGCCTCTAAATGAGCTCTTTAATCAACTTCATAGAGGAGAAATCTAAGAATGGGTTAGTTAATTCTCTTAGGTTTCTTATCCATAAAGTGGATAGAAAGACAGACAGAAATGACATTTATAAAGTTTCTAGTGAAACCACTGGTAGAGATTATATACTCAATAAATAATAAGTATTATAATCACAAATAATTTGATCTTTGCCAGTGTAAAATGTATTTTTTTATTTGCTTGGTTTTTTTTTTTCTTTTTGGAGATATAGTCTCCTTCTGTCACTCAGGCTGGAGTGCAGTGGCGTGCTCACTGCAACCTCTGCCTCCCAGGTTCAAGTGATTCTCCTGCCTCAGCTGGGACTACAGGCATGCACCACCACAGCCCGACTAATCTTTGTGTTTTTAGCAGAGACGGGGTTTCACCATGCTTCTCAGGCTGGTCTTGAACTCTTGGCCTCAAGTGATCCAGCTATGTGGGTCTCCCAAAGGGCTTACAGGTGTGAGCCACTGTGTCTGGCCACATTTATTTTAATTTGGAGAATAATTTTTCAGTAATGTTGTACAAAGGATAAGTACTATGGTCCTGCACGTTTGAGACTCTTTTTCTCTTTTTGTTTCCATATATGACTGACAGTTTGGCTAGGAATAGAATGTTTGGTTTGCACTACTCTTTATTGCTCATAAATCTATAATCTTACCTTTGTTTCTATCCTCTGTACCAGCCTGAGTAGGATTAGAGTTTGGGATTCACTTATAAAACTTTATACCCATTGAACAACTCCTCCTTTCCCCTTCCATTAGTTCCTGGCACCGATTATTTTCTGTTTCTGTTTCTAAGAGTTTGACTACTTTAAAAACCTCATATAGGAAGACTCATGCCATACTGTGTTTGTATTTTTGTGACTGGTTTATTTCACTTAGTATAATATCCCCAAAGTTGATCTATATTATGAATACGACATGATTTCCTTCTTTTTTAAGGCTGAATAATAATTTATTGTTTATATACAACTCTTTAAAATCCAGTCATCTGTTGACAGATATTTAGGTTGCTTTTACCTCTTGGCTATTGTGAATAATGCAGCAATAAACATGAGATGAACAAGTTTCTTTTTTTAAAAATCTCTTTACTTTTGTTAGAAGCTTTTAATTCTTGATTTATGAGTTCTGAATTTCTGCAGAGGTATCTACTTGCAGTGACCTAAAGCCTTGTCTTCTGCTATGCTGCACAGCCTTCAAATTCAAGTCTCCAGATTCTTGAGATTTGCAAATGTTTCCAGAGCAGTCGTGGTTTTTGTACTCATTGACCATTCAGGTTTTCTGCTTTGTCATTTTCCCCCTGGGTATTTCTCTTATTCTCTTGGAAGCACAACTATGCACTTAGATCCATGTTTACTGTAGTTTATCTTCTATTTTTATGTGTTTTGCAATCATGGCTTTTCAAAACACCCATAACTTGTTGCTAAAAAGGAGGTTTGTTTCAATGTGCCTTAGAAATACCCAGTTTCATACTTACCTCGCAGGGCAGATACCATGATCTTAAAGGCAGTTTTCCTAGCACGACGCTTATCCATTACTCTCTGGATCCATTACAGGGATATGCTGATCCCTGTAATTGCCCCAAATGTGGAAAACTCAACTGCAAAATTTGTGGTAGTGGGTGACTGCATTATGCATTCAGGTATGAATTCAATTGGGTATGCAGTTTCACACCAAGAATAATTACACCTATAAAAATTGTTTGTGTGTATGCCACAACCATGGACTGATATGAAATACAAATGCACAAAAGATAACACGAAAGTGGAAAAGAGCAAGTGATCACAGAGGAAAGAATTACTTGAGAGGATATCAAAGACTGTTCCCCAGAGGTGGCATTATTTGGCAGTTACATAGCATATGTTGATGTCAAGGAAATAAGTTAGTTTTTTTTTTTTTAAAAGAAAGATTTTTTTTAAAGAGAGCAAGGTTCATTAACAATATGCAAAACAGATGAAATGCAGTCAATAACACTATGAAAAATCATTTTCTATACAGAATAAGAAAGCATCAATAACGTTTTAGCTTTTGCTTTACTCTTTAGTAGAGAATTATCAGTATTGTGTTTTCAATAATTATCAGTATCTTAAGGGAATTACGTATATTGTACCTTTTGAAAACTGGAATCATAGAATGCTCTAAATTATTATTGTAAAAATTGGATTAATGATTACCATTCGGCTGGAATGTCAGGAAAATGTTGAAAGTGACCAAGAGTTGACCAGGAAAAGGCTGCAAAGGTGGCAGCTGGTCATACTTTTGAATGACAGACAGACACATACACTCAAAAGAAACATGTAAGTGGAGGAAACTCATTGGTGCTCCTGTGTTTAGAGTAAGTAAAATGAGTCGGACTAATCGTTTCCATCGCGATGACCTCATTTGTGCTGGGAGCCAGAGGAGGGTTCTGGAGGCATTATCCTTGAACCTACTAGCATTGTACAGCACAGAAAGCACACGGGCTGAAAAGGTCATGTCTTTATGCTCTGAAAGCTCGAGTGGTTATAGAGTGCAGAGGGCCCATGCAGAAAGCTCATTACCTGCTGCGTCTCTTGTTTTCAAAATTCTTAATCAGGTTGCTGGCAATAAGAGTGCTGTTCCCTCTGGCTAATGGACAATGAGCCGTTTATACCAGCAAGTCCCGTGAGAATAGCCCCAGCCAACATTAATAAGCTAAAAGGACTACTGGGACAGTGGAGCATTGACAAGGCTGCTGGCCGCTGATCTTGTTTATCTTGTCTGCTTTCCTTTCCTTTTTCGAGGTTTATTTCTGGACGGTTGGTTTTCATTGCTTATCCGCTCATCTATGCTGCTTTAAAACGCCTTCATGGTGGCAGAGAGTAATTAGCAAGTAGAGTCTGGAAACCAACTTCTAAATGTTATTAATGAGCTGAGTTTAGTTCCCCTGTATCTTTTAGCTGACTCTATGAGCATTAATGAAAAGTATATAAATATGAATACAGGTGTAGTAATAAAAGAGAATTATCAGTCACCCTCAATTTAATTGGTGTCACCTTAGCTTTTAGAAGGGTGACAGGAGAGTATTGTCTCCTGCAATCATTCATGACTATTTTGCTCACTACAGTAATTAGCTCACTGTAAAAAATTAGGTGACCTTTCAAAAGTGAGTAAAACAGAATCTGGTGAGAACTGTTAAAATATATGCTTGTGAATAAAGCATTGGTAGAGTATCATAGATATTTAGAGTTTTGAGGGAACTATGGTCATTTCGTGCACATTCTATTCATGAATCTCTTGAGACACTCTTTTTGTGCATTGTATTAGCAACTGGAGGTTATTTCAATGTGTCTGATATTCCAGTCTCTCATCTAATATTGTGAATTCTTAGATATTCTTTGCGCAAAATACCCTATTGTCTAGGAAGCATGTTTGACCTTTTCGATAGTTGCGATTTATTCAACCCATGTTTGTTGTCTGTGCGTTGGATTCCATTATGATTACTTTTGGCAGGTAGACAAACACAAAACCTGGCCTCTGAAGAGCATGGATGCTGGGATTTAGAATGAGACATATATAGAATAACTTCATTAAAAGGTTGGATATTACATCATACAAGTTAAACAGTCTTGCCAAGAATTATCAGTAACCATGATAGACAATGAAAGTAGATATAACTGCAGATCAAACCAGTGGGCATCTCTTGTTTCTAAGCATAATTTTCCACATTAAAGAAACCCTCAAAATGACATTTTTACTTGTAAGATACATGAGAGAGGTATTGATTTCGGAGGCATTTAGAGCAGTTCTCCACCTTCATTCCTGTGTTCATCGAAGTGCTTTACTGATAGTTGCAATTTTGGTAGTTATCTGCTGAATCAGAAATGAATCCCAACTATCATATTTTGCCCTTTCAGTTTAATTAGCACAAAGCAAAATTCATTAGTATTCAGTGCCTCCCCAAAAGTGCAAATCCAAAGCAATGATTTGCCGTTATGAAAGTCTCTTTCTCTTCTCACAGATAGCAAATTTCCAAACAAGGACAGAGGTGGTTGAAGGGCCATGATGATCAGCTAATGAGAGCCGTTGTTAGCTCTTCCTGCAACAGCTTGACTTCGGGGCATTTTTTGAACACACACTTGGAGATACAATAGATTTGATAGCACACATTATAATGGCTGGTTTTCTGATTGGACCTGACCACTTACTAGCCTACATCCTTCTATTTTTCTACATAAAATCTACTGCAGCAGCAAATGGTAATTAATATTTTAGTTCTAACATTTGCTGGTCTTATTGTTTGCTAGGCACTGTGCTGAGAACTTTATATCCATTTATTTCATGTCATCTTATGCCACAAAACTTAAGTTCTGTTCTTCCAGTTTTACAAAACTGAGACAGAGGTAATTGCCTGAAAGATGGCTATCTTAGTCTGTATCTGCTGCAATGTACCTTAGATTGTGTAATTTATAAAACAACAGAAATTTATTGCTAGTAGTTCTGGAGGCTAGACGTCCAAGCTCAAGGCAGCAGTAGATTTGGTGCCTACTGAGGGCCCATTCCTCATAGATGATCTTCTCTATGTCTTCATATGGCAGAAGAAGGAAGCAAGCTGTCCCAGGCCTTTTTTATAAGGGCACTCACTAAACCCATTCATGAAGGCTCCACCCTTATGACTTAGTCACCTCCTAAAGACTGCACCTCTTAATATTATTGCATTGGGAATTAGGTTTCAACATATGAATTTTTCAACATATCAATTTCAGATAAAACAAATACAAGTTTCAAGCCTTAATAGCAGAAGAGTCAGTGTCTATGTTTATACAAAAGAACAGTCTTTGGGAGTATTGGGCTGTTTCCAAGGTCAGTAGGAGCTATTCTAGAATTACAAAAATGGTCTATCAGCCCCTAAGTCTAACCAGTGCTTTGGGTTTTTCACTTATCTTATCTGTAACCACCATGCATGTAAAATTAGGACATCAATTACATTTGTGTACCTTTGCCTCTTGCTAATTTTTGTTGCTTTTTTTTTTCCAGTTTAATTCACAGGCCCCAGAACAAAATCTATGATGGGATAGATTTTTTCTTTTTTCTTTAGTTGACAGTAATAAGGAGTGTGATTCCTTTTTTTTTTCTACCCCTGCTACATTTTAAGAGCTCTGTAGCTTAATGAGCTCCCAGGCTTATGAACACCCTGACACAGCTAGTCTTGGGATGTTGTCGGCACTGTAGGATTTGAACACTTAACACGCTACTCACAGTGCCATAAAGTATGTGAGGTGGAAAGTACGTTGTCTTTAGTGCGGGCACGCGGAGCTTGTCGCGGCTTGCTACCAGCTTCACACCACATCTGTCTCCTGCTTGCGTACTTTATATCCAGGGTCACACAGTCAATTTCAGACATATTTTTAAAAATCTTATTTCTATATTACTAAATTATTCATTAGGAGCCAGACTCTTCTAAGTTACTCCGGGAAAATACCTTAGGCCTTCCGAGAACACAAAATTGTCATTCTTAGAGTAAAAAAGCATTTGGGCAGGAGTCAGAAGACCTACATTTTCATTCAAGAACTGATACCAGTTTGTGTTGTGATGTGAGACAGATCCATTATTGTCCCTAAGCCACAGTGTCTTGAACTCCAAAACCACAGCATTGGCCTACATGGTGTCTTAGGCCTCTCCTAATGCAAACTTTGCTGTGTGCTCTCAGGCTACAGATTAGTCTGTTACTCTGGTAATAATATCCTTTCAGGCAGGAACTTGGAATAAAATTCGATTTTCAAAAAATCTCCAGAAAACTGGAGGAGGAGAGAATTTTATTTCAGTATTATTGTCCTGTGGATTGGAATATGTTGTAGGTCACGTCATAATTCCTGAAACATTACAAAATATAAAAGCCTAAAGTAATATGCTTAGCCAGTAACAAAGACAGCTGTGCTTAGAACACCACAAATCTATTAGAACTCGGTGAAAATTTGCTAGTGAAGGTACTTGTGAAAATAGAAATGCAGTTTATGTAAAAACTATTCACTTACATCTGCCCACAAATATAGAAACATCTGAATGCTCAGTTTTAGTCTATTCCTTAGTAGGTTAAAATGCTCTGGGCTCACTTGTCTCTTCTTGATTGGGAGAGAAGAGAAGACTTGTTTTTACTCAGTATGAAGGAGCCTCAGATTAGTCACATTTCAGCCTTTAGATGCTGAGAGCTTTGTAATGCAAATCAGACACACGGCTCCTTTTTTCTTACCAGCAACTTAATTTGGGACAGGATTGATTGACTAGAAAGTTTGCTAATCAGTTTGAAACAAAACTAGGCTGGGGGCCAATGGAAGTTTGCCAGAATCTTCCTTCCAAAGACAAGATCGACAGCTGGTCTCACTTTGGAAATGCTTTTGCCCATTATCTTATCATTTGGTTCATTTTATATGGTCCACATCTCAAATTACAATGGTTATTTTGAAGGGATTCCAGAGAAAAGAAATAGAGAAAAAAGACCCACATGAGTTAGAGAACAGATTTTACAATACTTTGAAAATGAGGTACCTCGTTGTAATTTAAAATCCGCCCCCCGATTGTTTTAGAGTTGGTGGGTATATTGACAGTTATGAATTACTGCTGAGCTCGAGCTTGTGGACGTAGGTGATGTGACAACATTTGTTGGTGAAGCAGAGAAAGCAACTTTGATTTGACCGTGAAAACATGAATTCCTGAACTATTAAAAATTATAACTCTTCTTTGTGTCATTCTCCAAAGTTTTAAAATAAAATTAGATCATTGTGCCCAAACCAGGAAGTTATGAAGTCACCGAAGTGACAGAATCAGTGGATTCACTGCAGAGGCTGAAATTCCAAACCTTTTAGGGACCGGAAGGTAATATGAATGTGTGAATCAGACTAAATGTGAATAATGGGGAAGAGTGAGGTCTATGGAAAACTAGAAACAATATGCTGCTAAAGATGTTCAGATTTAGATTTAGAAAACAAATACCAGGCTCACAAAACAAGAGACCTGGTATAAACGATCAGCTTTTAAAAAATCAGAATTTGAAAAAATATATTAAGTCTTATTTCAGAGACATCCATGTAATTCAGCACCTTTCGTAAGAAAGACAAAAGGAGCAGAGGAGAGAGAAAAAGGAAAACAGAAACAAAACGTGTTAATATCAAAAAACACCAGGCGCTGCGCTGGGCATTTGAACATACGTAATAGCGTGAATTGCATGAACTTTCCCCATGACTACCAGCAGTCGCCTGTATCATTCCCACGTCATGGTTGAAAGATTTTAACCTTAGAGAGTTTAGGTA
Source organism: Saimiri boliviensis (assembly GCF_048565385.1). NCBI lineage: Eukaryota > Metazoa > Chordata > Mammalia > Primates > Cebidae > Saimiri > Saimiri boliviensis. The sequence goes on along the minus strand of NC_133451.1, from coordinate 120,348,442 downwards.
ACTTATACCAGTAGAAATGGAAGGATTTAATCACAAATCCTGTGTTCTTTTCTCTTAACTGTATGAACTCAAGCAAGTTATGTAACCTCTTTTTTCCTTAGGTTTAAATGGGCATAATAATGCTTTTTTCACAAGAATATTTTAAGAATCAAAAAAGTTAATAATTGTAAAAATTCTCAGTCTTTTTTTATGTTTGTTGAATATAAAAGTATGATGATTACTTTTGTTGACCAGCCATCAGCATAGAAGATGTTCACATTGTTTCTGCAGAGGGATTTGGACAAGACACCTTTTGTTCTTTTACCTGGGTTTTATTGTGAATTATATCCAGTTGAGCTGGTGAGAATTTGGAGTGCAGCCTGTGGTGGTACAATGGCTGAGATGAACAGTGGAACATTGTGATTACTGTAAAAATGAGAGTAATAACTACAAACTAAGGAATAACAGTAGATCAATCAGGATTCTCCAAAGAAACAGAAGTGTGTGTGTGTGTGTGTGTGTGTGTGTGGTGTAGACAGAGACATTAATTGTAGGGAATTGGCTCACACAATTATAGAGGCTGAGAAGTCCTGTGATCTGTAGTTGGCAAGCTGAAGCCTGGAGAGCTTGCAGAGCTGATGGTATCCTTCTAGCCTGTCTGATGGCCATAGAACCTGGAGAGCTGAGGGTGTGACTTACAGTTCAAAAGCCAGTGGGCTCAAGACCCAAGAAGAGCTAATGTTTCCATTTGAGTCAGAAGCCAGAAAAAGATTGGTGATGTTCCAGCTCAAGCAGCCAGGCAGAAGGAGTTCCCTTCTTCCACAGAGAGGGCCAGACTTTTTGTTATATTCAGGCCTCAATTGGTTGGATAAGATTCATCTACATTAGGAGGGCAATTGACTTTAATCTATCAATTTAAATGTTATGTCCTCCTGAAACTCTTACAGCTCTCACAGACATACCAATGTTTGGCTTAATATCTGGGCACCCTGTGTCCCCGTCAAGTTGACACACAAAAGTAACTATGGCATATGGTAATATGTAATAGGAGAAGCTTTAGTGAGTTAGGAAATGGTCTGATGTTAACAAAATAATAAAGAAAGCTAATACGTTGAATGCCAATGGGAACTTGTAATGAAGTAGGCATGCACATGGTGAAGAGATTTGTTAGCTGGAGAAGTTGTTCAATATACTCGCCCACCCATCCAAGATAGCTTTCCACAGGAAACTCTGGGAGCTACCCAGTCATTGACTGGGAGTAATTAACTATTGGCTAATAAGAGGTTTGCATGTAACCAGACACAGCAGGTAAAATTTCAGGTGCTTCTATCAAAGAACAGGAGAGCTAGCTCAGGCACTGCTGGATCCTGTGCAAGGAGCCCTGGGGAATGCGCCTCCCCTGAGGTATGATGTGACATATACACACTGCTGTGTATAAGTTGTGTTGAGTTGGAGCAAGATGGAGTCTATTTACTCCCAGTTGATCTTCAGAATCATCATTTTTTATATATTCTCAACAAACCTTTCTTCTCTGTCCTTATTGTAAGTACTTGGCACAACTCTAGGCCCTGTAAATCCAGCTCTCCACGGAGCTGAGTGTGGCTGGATGTCTGATTTGCAGGGCGCAGGGCAAAATGAAAGTGTGGGGCTGTTTGTTAAAAAGACATGAGCAAAAGCATCATTAAATGCACTAAAATCTAAGGCCTTTTCCTTTTAAAAATAATTTGTAAACCATAAAACAGGCAACAGTGACACATGAGAAATAACATGAAGTCATAGTCACACATATTAAGCCATCAGTGCAGCTGGCCTTGTCAGGAACGGCCAGCAGGCTCCTGGCACACCTGCCGTTCCAACACCTTCCCACACTCCTTCGTGCTTCTGGAAGCTGTTTCAGATTCTCCCTCCGTGTAAGCCTCCAACGTTTCCTCTCCCATCCTCACTCTCAGTTGATGACTTTGGGGTATATTTCACTGAAAGCAAAACAAAATTTTTTTTTTTTTTTTTGAGACGGAGTTTCGCTCTTTTTACCCAGGCTGGAGTGCAATGGTGCGATCTCGGCTCACCACAACCTCCGCCTCCTGGGTTCAGGCAATTCTCCTGCCTCAGCCTCCCGAGTAGCTGGGATTACAGGCACGCGCCACCATGCCCAGCTAATTTTTGTATTTTTAGTAGAGACGGGGTTTCACCTTGTTGACCAGGATGGTCTCGATCTCTTGACCTCGTGATCCACCCACCTCGGCCTCCCAAAGTGCTGGGATTACAGGCGTGAGCCACCGCGCCCGGCAGCAAAACAAATTTAAGGCAAAACCAGAATAAGATGACAGCCTCTGCAAGCTGCTGCTCCCTCATCACCCCCACCTGGGTCTACGTCCAAACATTCTGTCTTTTTGTCACCCGTAAGTCACACTGGAGCACTAAATCCCAGCATCGCTCTCCAATTCCAGCAGTTCTCCCACCTCCCATAATGTCGATTTTTCCGTCTCTGCTTGTTAGGCTCCTTTCAAGATGCACAGTGGAATTTTTCCGATCTAAGCACCACCCGTCCTTATCTTAGGTTCCTCAAACTTCTACACTGTTTCTGCTTTCTTCAGAGTGAAGTTCTTTGAAAGGGTTTTCATATTTACTGTCTTCAATTTCTTTCTTCAATTTTCCTCTCAGATCCACTTGGTCTGACCTTTGGCTCTCTCCTTTCACAGAACTTGCTCATTTCAAAATGTTAATATTTTCCGAGTTATTACAGCCAATGATCAATTCTGAGCCCTCTTCTCATTGGCCGTGAGTAGCATTTGCACAGCGGGCCGTTGCCTGACATTGAAACACTTTCTCCCTCGGCTGCATGACACCAAAGGCTCCCTGGTTTCCCTCCTTCATTGCTGGCTTCATTTCTCCCTCTGCTTCGCTGGTTCCTTCCGTCCATCCTGTCCTTTACACACTGCAACACCTTGGGGGTCCGTCCTCTGACATCTTCTCTACCTGCGTTTACTCCCTCAGGGATTTCAAACTGCCTCATGGCTTAAAGCACTGTCCACATGTCGATGATCCCAGATTTGAACGCCTACTCCAGACCCCACCCTTGAACTCCAGGTGGGTGTATGCATGTACCTTGGAGATAATCCTCATACTCCCTTGAGTCTCCACTGCATTTAATTTAATCTGTCTGGAATTTCTGTGCTGTCACCTTCCAAATAGATGCATAATCTGACCCCTCTTCACTGCTTGTCTTGCTACTGCTGGTCCAGGTCACCGTCACCATCAACTCGCCCCTGGATTATGGCGTAGTCTCTTAACTGTTTAGTCCTGTATTTGTTACGCAGGGATCCTGCTAAAAGGCAGGCCTAGTAAATCAGTGCTTTGTAAAAATGTCCAATGGCTTCCCACTCACTCAGTAAAAGCAAAGACCCTCCATCTGGTGGCCCCCGCCCTTTCCTCGGCCTGCTGCTGGTCAGGCGCGTTGGGTTACGCTCCTTCCTCTGTGCCTCTGTCTGTGACATCCGTTCTCAGCGTCCTTGTGGCAACTCTCCCACTCCTGCAGGTCCTGCTCGTGGCCTTCCTTGGTCACGGTGCTTGCGTGGCAGGCTGGCACTCTATCTGCCCTGCTTAGTTTTCCTCATGAGACCTCACGTGTGTCTCATTTGCTGCTTTATGACCACAGCCAAGAAGCACTTGGCACATACTAGGCATTCGATACAGATTTATTGATCGAATGAGTAAATAACAGTTGTGAGTCAAAAAAACAACGGAATCTACATCTCCAGAACTTTATGATGAATAAAACAGGCTCAAATATCAGAATCTTATGGACCTTGGTCACATGTCATAAGATCTTTCTAAGGAGAATTCATACTTGGTTGCATGTCCTAAGATCTTTCTAGGAAGATTTCCTCTTTCTAAGGAGATTCAGAGATAGCAGTGCAACCTGAAAATTGTCTTGGGTAAGCAGTGTATGGTGAAGTACCAAATGGTATGAAAGAACGAAGACTGATGTCATTGTGACTGCCATAGTCAGTGTCAATATCGGACATGACCGCATGAGCTGATGGGCCCTGAGCATGTGAAGTGTGTGAGATGCACGCTGGATTTTCACAGAGCGTTTTTGCAGGGAGCTGGACTGACTCTTTCATATAACTAAGATGCTATTTGTAGTATATATATAGCAAATATGCTTCACGCAGTGCTTGAAAGAGACCTAGCGGCTTCAGGGTAGAGAGCCACCCCACTTCCTCTCACTGAAGCATGAAATCACCCTATTACCTTTTATCAGCTTCCTTACATAAAGGGATTGTGCCTGTTAATAAAAATCATGCATCTTGTTTCTCCAAGAGAAGTGATGACCAAACTGTCTCGTTTCCCGATCCCTGTTCCTTCTCTGGGGTTGCTTTTTACTGCACTGTGTTCTGGTCAGTAGGCATTGGCCGTGAGGGTCAGAGTGTTCGTCCATTGACTTAGAAGTTGTTTTTTGTATGCTAAGGTTCTCTTCTAAGTCTGTATCATAGAATTCTTGTTTGGGGGTTGATCCACGCTTAACCTGAAGATAATATGATGCAAATTCTGCTTTATGTATGTGTATATAAAGATTGCATTAGTCACATGTTTTGTGGCGAGCAGCATCGTGTGTGGTTTTCCTGGCTTTCCCGAGATGGGGTTTCCTTCTTCGTGTTTCCTTTTCTGTCAGGTTGCACTTGGCTCCTTGCTGCCCATACCTACTCCATGACTTTATGCTAATTTCTGCCCTTCTTCTCAGTGAGTGAAAGCTTTCCCACACTCATCTGATTACCAGCCAATTTGAATGTCCACTTCGTGTCAGACATGCACATTTTAAAGTGAGAAGTTTGTCTAGAACTTTTATAAAGCCTCTCAAGTGGACACTGCCTGCAGTTAAAAAAATAGCAGCCTGTTAGAATGATCATCTTGACATCACAGTCCAAAAGTGTCCTAATGGATGTGCAAAAAAATTCTGAATACATCATAGGAATTAAAAAAATGAGAGCACCAGCCTACAAAGAATGGTATTATGCAAACATTTGGACCAAATCCATGATTTTTATGTTTCTGTGCCATGTAGCATAGACAGCCCAATATGTTTAAAGTAACACTTAAAATGTATTTTAGGGATTCATATTTCAGCTACATGTTTCTGTTGGCTAATACAGAACATAAATTTTGAAAAAATAAACTTCTAATTGAAAATTTTACAAAAAGTAAAATAATAAACTTATTATATTTCCATGCAAGCGAAAGAAGATATACATAGTAAACACTTTTCTTCAAGTATGTGTATTCTTTCACCCACTTCTGGGATTTATCCTAAGTATAAATAACTATTTTATAAAGATGTTTATCCTTACTATTTACAGTAAGAAAAAAATGAATCTAAATATTTAACGGTAGCAGTCGTGAAGTGAACTAGTGCACATGCACACAGTGGTGCCTTATGCAGGATTTAACACTATGTTCCAAAGAGTTTTTAATGGCAAGTCAATACTGACTCTAAAGTGGGAAACACGATGACTTTGTGGATGTACAAAAGGATTCTCATTTGTGTTCAGTCATATACCATATATGATCCTAAGTATGTAATACTAACATAAGAAAAAATGTTTCCAAAAAACAGACCAAAATGTAGATGGCTGCCACTGAGTGATGAGATTGGGAGACTTTTTTGCCTTTTAATTTAGATTTTTGCTGGCACAGAACATTCTTCTCATATGCTCATCTTTAAAGACGATCTCAAGACAGCCTCATCTCAGAGTTCTGCAGGGTGAGGTAGGTAACAGGGAAGACTGGGGCAGGTCAGAGGGGACTCCAGCGGACATTTGTACGTGGTGCCCACTGCGATGGCAGTGGCTCCACAGCTCCAGCCCGCTGTTCGTCACAGGTCCTTGGTGACTGTCCTACCAGTTATTTTCAAATTTCAAGATTAAATGGAGATACGAACTTTTAGATAAAACTTTCTAAATTTAATGCTGGCAATTAATTTTTTTTTTTTTTTTAGTAAAACAAAGGGTACAGCAAACAAAACGTCTTAAGGGCAAATCTATCTACAGCATGTTCAGTAAACGAACACAGGTCGGGTTTATGTGGCAGATATCCAGGGCGCAGCACGTCTAGTTGAAGCATTTTGGTTATGAACACAGCTGGGTGTTGTCTGTGAACCTGGTGTGCACTGAATAGACATCCCTGTGGTCCCTGCAGTGCATTCCCCATGGGTAGCTCATTAGGTTTCCTTTATTCACTTCATCTATTCTTCATTTTCCTTCCTTCTTCCCTCCCTCCCTCCCTCCCTCCCTTCCTTCCTTCCTTTTTTCCCTCCCTCTCTCTCTCTTCCTGTTTTTATTAAACATATGGGATGCAGATTTGATTAATGTCAGCCAAAGATCACCCAGAAGTCTTGAACAGGTAAACCACAGAAGACGGTCAGGGTCAGAGTAAGAACATGGTTTACTGGTTCTCAGGCTTTTTGGTCTCAGAACTTCTTTACAATCTAAAATGTTTTGCAGACCCTGAAAAGCTTTCATTTTTATGGGATAAAAATAAATATTTATTAAAATCTATAGATAAAAATAATATAAATAAGTAAATTTATAATTTGTTTATATAAAAATGTATCTAAAAACATACTTATCATATTACGATTTGAAATGCCAAAATATTTAAAATATTGATTAATTTTAAATAACAACTACCAACATTTCAAATAACATTTTAATGAAAATTTTAAAAAATGAAATTTCTATTTAATTTTTGTTTTAATTTATTCAAAATTAATTTTATTTCTCAAAGTATATTTAATTTTGTAAATTTATTTTAATTTTATATTATTGTTATATTTATTTTAAAACCAAACAAATGTGTTGAGAAGAGAGAAATTGTTTTACATTTTTGCAAATCTCCTTAATATGTAGCTTAATAAAAGATATCTGGATTATCCTGTTTCTGCATTTCATCTGTTATGAAGTCACCTATCATGAATCTTCTAGAAAAGTCCACTGTATGTTTGCGAGAGAATGAGGGTAAACATGGCAAATGACATCTTGGTGTTATTATAAAAGTCACTTTGGACTCCTGCAGCCACTGAGAAAGTCTCGGGATGCTCAGGGATCCTTGGCCCACACTTTGAGAATCGGTGATCAGGCTCCTTTCTGAGCTGATTGTGAGCTGAGCGCATTGAGCCTCAGGTGGTTGAGGGCCTGGCCCTCCAGCCTGAACCTCTTCCATTAGCTTCCCTAAACCACTCATTTTTAGGGCATATTTTCTATCAAAGGGCAAACACCAGTGGAAGAGAGAACACAAGCTGTTAGCAGCTTAATGCCTTAATGTGAACAAGTTTAACTCATTTCAATTTGACAGTCCATGGGATCACAGGGGAGGTGAAAGAGAAAGTACAAGAGCCGGAAATAAGGTTGGCAGGACCCCTGTCCCCTGTTAAAGGCCCATTTTTCCTTTCACAGCATGGTCTTGGAACAACCTGCTTTCTGGATTCTTGTTCATGACTTTGAAAAGGAGCCATTCCCTCATGTATTTAATTGCTATCTTCAAAAACTATCTGTACTACGGTACCCTGTGGCCACTACCTTCCCATTTAGGACTCATAGATCCAGGAAAAGAAGAGTTGCAGTACTAATAAAAGTCAGTCAAAATAACTGCTCCTTTTTAAAAAACTTTTATTTTAGATGTGGTGGTACGTCCACATGCGGGTCCATTACAGAGTCTGTCGCGTGCGGCTGGTGAGAACCGTATCCCCGGGTGGCTTTTCAGTGCATGCCCCTCCCTTCTTTGCACCCAGTAGTTCATGGCATCTGCTGTTCCCATGTGCGCATCCACATGTGCTCCGTGTATAGCTTGGAGCTCCCACTTACAAGTGAGAACATGCAATATTTAAACCCCACTAACTTCTGTGAAAAAGTATGGTAACCCTGCAGGAAACTCTTTATGAATGTCTTCATCCTATTTTGTCTGTGGACCTCCTTTAAACCTAATAAGGCTTATGCTGCTCTAGCCACCTGTACTTTTTTAAAAAACGATTTTCTCTCTCATTCTGACTACTTATCCTTAGGGACATGCATTGCTATTTCTTGATTCCTAAGGAAGCACACATTCAATTTAAGCATCTGTGCCGAGATATCCTTGAAAATTAAATTCTAGTCTATTTTAATAGGGCAAAATGGAAATACAGTGCCAGGTAATGCTTGCCAATTCAGCCTACCGCTGGTTTTTGCAGATGGAATTATAAACATACGTAATTGGAGGGAAATTCCAGTAAACTTCAGCCACTGCATATTCGTGCTTTTGCACAGGAAGAGTTGATCTCTCCTCAAGCTGGCTGCAGCCAGCATCTTCTGAGGGAGGAGCTGTCTTCACCTGCGTGGGATGAATTTGATGGGATCACTGGCCTGACCTTCCGGGAGTGGGTCCCTGAACTGGGAGGATTCTGTTGAGATTAGGCCATGCAGTCAGCCTGAGATGTGAGCACAGGGGTGAGCTCAAATTATAGTTTTGGTAACATGCCTGAGTTTAGTCAGCAAAAGTAATTCACACCAGAAGGGGAATGTGCAAAAGGTCAATAACAGATTGAGAAATTAGGTGCAGGGAAACTGGAGACAAAATTACTTAGGATGCAGGTTGTGAAGAAAGATCAAAGTGATGATTAGATGCAGGCTAGGGTGGCCTACCCGTGGTAAATGCCTGGAGTGAAGAGGAAATTTGCTTCATAAACAAAAGAAAGTCTTCTGTGCTGCAGGAGAATCAGCTGTTGAGAGTGGTGAATTGGTGAACTGAGTTAACAGTGCAGAATAGTTTCCATGTTACCACATCCAAACAGAGGAGCATTTGCTGGTCACTGTCATTTCAACAATACCACTGGAATACTCATAATTTAATTTTTTTATTGCACCAGAACTTTGGAAAACATCTCTAAGCAAGGAATATAAGCCAAGGTTACATAGTATGTCCGGAAAGATATAGCCATTAAATTATGTAACTGTGTTTTGTCTATGATTTTTAAGAAAAAAAAGTCTGTATTTTACGCTGATAGTGAGCAATAGTTACCTATTGGCTTGTCCGTTGTGTATGTGTTTCATCACCAGCTCTGTAGGCAAGGCATTTCCCCCCAGCTTCATTTGCAGGGAAGCCTGATTCACTCTCAGCCTCCTCCATTCCTGTGCTGCAGCCTATGTGGAGCCCCTGACACCACGGCCCCCAGACAGCCTCTGCTGACAGCGCCCCTGCTCTGGACATCCTGTGCTAAGGATCTGTTAGTACTAACTGAGATTTTCTGTCTTGTGTAACGCATAGAGCAGTGTTTCTTAAGGAATGAGTTTGTGAAGAAAATGCACAGCTTCCCCAAACATTGTAGGAATTGAAGAAGCTCTCATGGCTTCTCTCCTTGAAGAAATGTCTGGACTCTTTTCCATTTGTGGGAGGAGCACCTTTTTCTCTGGTGCAGTGACGTCCTCTTCATGCTCACCTCGTACACTGCCCTCTCTGCCTCTGCCCTCTGGCCACCAGTCCTCCAGCCACGCCCCGTCCCTGCTGCCTGAGGGCATGCTTGCATGGTTTCCTCTGCAAGGACTCTCTACCTAAATGTTCGGTCTTGACCCCCCACACACAGGCCCTTTTCTCCACAATTCCTTCCTGTCTCTCCACACTGTCCTGTCCTCACAGAGTACTGCATGCCTTTCTGACAGCGTGTGTCCATGTGCTGTGGGAGATGTTTTCGTGTACATGACGGTTTGCATGTTATAGCCATGTGTCAGTGTGCTGTGGGAGCTGTTTTTGTGTACATGACTATTTGCATGATAGAGCCGTGGGTCAGTGTGCTGTGGGAGGTGTTTTCATGTACGTGACTATTTGCATGTTATAGCAGTGTGTCAGTGTGCTGTGGGAGGTGTGTTTGTGTACATGGTGGTTTGCATGTTATAGCCATGTGTCAGTGTGCTGTGGGAGGTGTGTTTGTGTACATGGTGGTTTGCATGTTATAGCCATGTGTCAGTGTGCTGTGGGAGGTGTGTTCGTGTATATGACTGTTTGCATGTTTTCTGCACACTAGACAGAGTGCAACGTCTTCAGCCTGTTCTTTTTTGGCTGCTCCATCCTCAGTGCCTGCTACAGCGTCAGACACACAGTAGGTGTTCAATAAATGCTAATGAACAGTTGATCATGTAAGCAAAAACCTTTATTAAATACCCAGCATATTCCAGACATGGTTACTGATGAGAATATACCAATTACATGCTTCTTGCCTTCAGGGAGCTTGATCTCACAAGACAGACAGTCATGCAGGGACAACTGCTACACAACATGGGAAGACCTGCTGTAGAGATGTAAAGACCCAAAATGAAGAAGCCAGAAATCATCCAACCAACAAACAAAACATGAAACCAAGCAGCCAACAGACAAGAGCAGCATGGAACATACAGCCTAGAGAGAAGACTGCCAGGGGTGCTGAGGAGTGCAGGTGGAGGAAGGGTGAAAACAACCAGATCTTGGATCAGGCAGATCTGAACTTGAATTTGAGTTCTGGCACTTGCTGAGCTGCTCTGATTCTGTCTCTCTTCTGTAAAATGCGAATAATAATATTTATACTTACTGTACAGGGAATTGTGAATTTTACTTAAGACATACTATTTTACTATGCTTATAATAGAATACCCGAAACTAGGTAACTTATTTTTAAAAAGCTTATTTCTTAGAGTTATGAAGGCTGAGAAGTCCAAAGTTGAGGGACTGAAGCTGGTGAGGGCCTCTTGCTGGTGGGAAATCTGAAGAGCCCCAAGGTGGTGCAGAGTGCCACATGGTGAGGGGCTGAGCATGCTAACGTGGTAGATCAGGTCTCTCCTCCTCCTCCTCCTCCTCCTCCTCCTCCTCCTCTTCCTCCTCCTCTTCCTCCTCCTCTTCCTCCTCCTCCTCCTTCTCCTTCTCCCTCTTCTTCTTCTTCTTGCCACCAGTTCCTCTCCCATCATAATCCATTGATCCATTAGCCCATTAGTCCTTTAATCCATGAGCTTATCTTCACATGATTAAACTTCTTCCTCCACTGAATTATTGTTTCCTGCTTGTTCTCTGCTATGTTCCAATTTTAGAATGAATCTTTTCTCTGCTGTAGCATCCACTCAGATGTGGAGATCACACCATTCCACAGAAAAGCACTTATTTGGGCCTTTGGGAGGGCAGAAGTGTTTATCACACTCCTGAAAGACAATAATTTAGATACTGCAGTAACTCAAACAAATGAAGATGTCCTATTAGATATCCTTAATCTTAAGTCTTAAGGTGATCTGTGATGTTGTGGTTCAATCCCCTCTCATTCCTCTCCATGCTTTCGTTTTAGGAGCTCCAAACAAACAAACAAAATCACCAAACAAAAAGCCAGACCAACACACACCCAGTAGTATTAACAGTTAAAATACCTTCTTTACTTCCTTGTCCTTTGACTTATTTGTAACCAACAGAGTGTAGATAAACTGATGCTGCTGTTGAGTAACTTTGGAGGCTAGACCAGAAAATGTTGAAGAGTATCAGAATATACAACCCTAGCATATGCCACTTTAGCATAAAGTTTATTTTTAATTTTTTTTAATTCGAAGCTGAAGGCAATTGAGAAAAAGAAGATGCAAGAAGAGCTTTTTACCCTTCCTCTATCTGCTTAAAACCAAGGAATAAATTTCCATCATAAAGGTATCCCTTTGTTCTCATACCAAGAAGTGGAAACAGCATCAAGATTAATCTATATAAACAAACCTCACTTAATAACCCTTATCCATAATTAGTTTCTCCCATATATTTACCTTCCTACAGTTTACTGCCCCTAGAGGCCCAAGCCCCTTTACTTTGTCTAGTTGCTTCTCCACAATTTATTGCACTTTGTTAAAATGGGATGTAAGCTCTTAAGTGTAACCAATTCTTTAAATTTTTTAGTTCTTTCAATGAAGTTTCCATGAATATAAAAATAATAACAACAAATAAAATTTATATGCTCTTCATTGTTAATCCACATTTTTTCAGTTTAATTCACAAGTTAAAGCTACAAAATCTAAGAGAGAGAAAAGGTTTTCATTTCTTATAAGATGATACAGCATCTGCTTTGCTTACTGAGGCACACATTTTGGAGCCCTGAGTTACCATGTATAAAATCTGAATACCCCAAGCTGGGCTTCCTCACAGTATGGGGATCTTGGGGTATTTAGATTTTATACATGGTAGGTATAAAATGAAGAATCTTAATTCAAAAACCCCAGCTGAGGTCCCAGTCTACAACCAGCATCAACCACCAGAAACATGAGTAATAATGTATCCTGTTGATTCCAACCAATAGCCCTTGGGCCACCTCCAGCCTGTGGGTCTTTGCATCTGAGATGCCGTGCAAGACAGAGCAGAGACAAGCCATTCCTGCTGTGTCCTGTCCAAGCCTCTGACTGATAGTATCTAGGGTTGTTCTAGGCATCTGAGTTTTGAGTTTAATTAGATCCCATTTGTCTATTTAGGCTTTTGATGCCAATATTTTTGGTGTTTTAGTCATGAAGTTCTTGCCTATTCTATGTCCTGAATGGTTTTGCCTAGTTTTTCTTCTAGAATTTTTATGGTGTTAGGTCTTATGTTTAAGTCTTTAATCCATGTGGAGTTAATTTTAATGTAAGGTGTCAGGAAGGGGTCCAGTTTCTGCTTTCTGCACATGGCTAGCCAGTTTTCCCTACACCATGTATTAAACAGGGAATCCGTTCCCCATTGCTTGTTTTTGTCAGGTTTGTCAAAGATCAGATGGTTGTAGATGTATGGTGTTGCCTCCAAGGCCTCTGTTCTGTTCCATTGATCTATATCTCTGTTTTGGAACCAGTACCATGTTGTTTTGATTACTGTAGCCTTGTATTATAGTTTGAAGTCAGGTAGTGTGATGCCTCCAGCTTTGTCCTTTTTGCTTAGGATTGTCTTGGCTATGTGGATTCTCTTTTGGTTCCATATGAAGTTAAAGGTGTTGTTTTACAGTTCTGTGAAGAAGGTCATAGGTAGATTAATGGGGATAGCGTTGAATCTATAAATTACTTTGGGCAGTACAGCCATGAGGAATCAATCAATCAATATTGATTCCTCCTAACCATGAGCATAGAATGTTTTTCCATCTGGTTGTGTCCTCTCTTATTTCCTTGAGCAGTGGCTTGTAGTTCTCCTTGAAGAGGTCCTTTACGTTCCTTGTTAGTTGTATTCCTAGGTATTATATTCTCTTTGTAGCAATTGTGAATGGCCGTTTGTTCTCGATTTGTCTCTCTTTAAGTATGTTATTAGTGTATAGGAATGCTCGTGATTTTTGCACATTGATTTTATATCCTGAGACTTTGCTGAAGTTGCTTATCAGTTTCAGGAGACTTTGGGCTGAGACGATGGGGTCTTCTAGATATACAATCATGTCATCTGCAAATAGAGACAATTTGACTTCTTCCTTTCCTAATTGAATACCCATTATTGCTTGCCTGATTGCTCTGGCTAGAAATCCAATACTATATTGAATGGGAGTGGTGAGAGAGGGCATCTTTGTTTAATGCCAGATTTCAAAGGGAATGCTTCCAGTTTTTGCCCTTTCAGTATGATATTGGCTGTGGGTTTTTTGTAAATATCTTTTATTATTTTGAGATATATTTTGTCGATACCTAGTTTATTCAGAGTTTTTAGCATAAAGTGCTGTTCAATTTTGTTAAAGGCCTTCTCTGCATCAATTGAGATAATCATGTGGTTTTTGTCTTTGGTTCTGTTTATGTGATTAATTATGTTTATAGACTTGCGTATGTGGAACCAGCCTTGCATTCCTGGGATGAAGCCTACTTGATTGTGGTGGATGAGCTTTTTGATGTGCTGTTGCAATCGGTTTGCCAGTATTTTATTGAAGATTTTTGCATCTATGTTCATCATGGATATTGTCCTGAAGTTTTCTTTTCTTGTTGAGTCTCTTCTGGGTTTTGATATCAGGATAATGTTGGTCTCATAAAATGATTTGGGAAGAATTCCCTCTTTTGGATTGTTTGGAATGGTTTCAGAAGGAATGGTATCAGCTCCTCTTTGTATATTTGGTAGAATTCTGCTGTGACCCCATCTGGACCTGGGTTTTTTTTTGTTGGTAAGCTATTAATGGCTGCCTCAACTTCAGCCCTTGTTATTGGTCTATACAGCGTTTCGACTTCTTCCTGGTCTAGGCTTGGGAGGGTGCAAGTGTCCAGGAATTTATCCATTTCTTCCAGGTTTGTTACCAACAGCTATATGAGTGATTTTAATTTTCTTTATCACATCCTAAATTTTCCAAATTATTTTTATAATAAAAAATAATGTTCTTAAAAAGAAAATAACTATTTGGTTGTTCTGTACTATTGTGGAAAATGGAGAATACTACTGAAAACTATTTTACATTTCAGTGTTAATTTATCTTTCGAGAATATTCTATTTCTGATGTGATTGTGAATGAGGTCTGCCTTAATGTCAGAGGAATTTAAAAAATAGAATTATGAATTTTGCTGTTGTCTGAAAGCACTAGATTGTTTCTGTTTCACATATTTCTTTATAGATGAGAAAAATGATCCACAAAGGGACCACCTTTCTTTCCCTAAAAATCACAGCTCATCAGAGGCTGCTCTGCTGGGGTTCATGGAAAGCTGGCTGTATTGCTAGTTTATTACTATGTGACAAATCACCACAACTTAGTTGCTTAAAACAACACATACCTGTTATCTCATAGTTTCTGTGGTCATGAATCTGGTCATGACTTACCCGGGTCCCCTGCTACAGAGCCTCTCACAAGGCCTCAGTTTAGGTGTTGACCAGGTCTCATGTGAAGACTCGATTGAGGAAACACTTACTTGCAGTCTCACACTGCTGGTGGCAGGATTCAGTTACTTCTGGGCTGTTGAACTGAGGGCCTCACTTCCTAGCTTACTGTTGGCTGGAATTTTCTCTCAATTCCTTGCCATGTAGGTCTGTCTGCCCAGCACAGTATCAGGCTTCATCAGCGCTAGCAAGAGAGGATGTCTCCTGGCAAAATGGAAGCCACAGTCTTGCATAACCCAGTCATTGAGAGGACATCACACCACCTTTGATGTGTGATATTAGACAGACACAGCCACTGTGTCGGCCTACACTCAAGGTGAGGGGATTCCACAAGGGCTTAGACACCAGGTGACGGGGATCATCGAGGGCCTTCTTAGAGTCTGTCTGCCATGCTGGCTCTCCAACAGTCTTGCAAAATGATGGCCAAATGCTATGTTTGCAACAGAACTATTTGTGGAATGCAACAGTGAAGCGGCACTCTTAACCTTTATATCTGTGTATGTATACGCAGCGCTTAATACATAGGAGATGCTAATACATGCTTGTTCAATTCTTTATTCATTTAATAAATATACACCGTGTGCTAACTAGGTGTCAGGTAGCTTTTTACATGATGCGGCTGTGATAGTTAACAAAATGAAGTCCTTGCCTCCATGGAACTTACACTCTAAACACGGGAGATAATGTACCACATCAATAAGGAAATACACACTCAGTTCTCCATGTCAGTGAGTTCTACATCTGCTGATTCACCCAACCATGAACCAAAAATATTTGCAAAGAAAGCCCTTTAACCTGTATTGAACATGTACAAAAGTTTTTTCTTTTTTAATGCTCTAAATGGCACAGTAACAATAATTTGCATAGCATTTACCTTGTAATAGGTGCTCAAGTAATCTAGAGACGATTTAAAGTGTAGGGAGGATGTGTGTAGGTTACGCTAAACACTGCAGCAGTGCACGTCAGGGACTTGAGTGGACACTGGGTAGACACTGAGTAGGGATTTTGGTATCTAGGGGAGGTCCTGGAACCAGCTTCTCATGAATACCCAGGGATAACTGTGTGTTGTGTCTTGATACAATGAATATGCAAGCAGGTAACAGTAGGTGAGGGAAAATGAAGGGGCTGCTATTTGTATGTTTATGTGGGATGATCAGGGCAGACCCCACGGAGGGAATATTTAACAGAGACGGAAAGTACAGGCAGCAGTCCTCAGAACATGCAGACCAAGAGAGCTTGCGGTGGCCACGGGAGGGGGTTTGTCAGATCTCGTGGCTCCTGGGAGCCAGTGACTTAGCAGCTGACCAACAGCCAGCTGCCACCCTGCAATCTACCACTCTCAGCCAGTAACCCAGCATGGTCGGGTATAAAGGCAGGCCTGCTGCACAGACATGAAGGGCCTGAACAGCCTGGGCTGGAGGGCTCTGCATTCTCAGACTTTGCCTGTCCAGCCTCGTTTCCCCCCCCCAGGTATTTCTCCCCCAAAATTTCCTGCGTGTCAAATACCATTCCGGTGTTTGCTGCTCTGAGGACCCAGACACGCACATGTTCCAGCAGAGGTTGCAGAAATGCAAAAGCCCTGAGGAGCTTGGCAGTTTTGAGGAGCATCAAGGCCAGTGTGCGTTCATGGACAGGACAGAGGGAAGTGGGAGATGAGGTCAGAAATGTACTCGGAGTTCTCGCTGAAGAAAAACAGTTGACTTGCTTATTATAAAACACTTTTTGTTAAGGAAGTAATACAAAATGTTAGACAACGGCGTCTGTGTTGGTTACAGAATTTAAAGGAAGGGCGTCATACAGCGGTACCTTCCAATCTTCCCATTAGCAGCACTCAGCACATCTGTCTAGGTAGTAAACCTAAGTGGCCCAGTTCTGGGCCATTAAAATTTTGATGTATCCCATTACGGAAACTTATGGCCTTAGTTCAAAGGGCCGTTGCCATTGTGTCTGTCAGAGTGGTGCTGCAGAGTGCATTTCATGCAAATCTAATAGACGGTAATGAGTGATCCTGCTTAATAAGCTACTTAGATCATTTGGGCATTTATTTGAGAGTGACCACAAATGCCTTTTTCTGAGACCATTTCACAGTGCGAACATTTAACTGAAGTAGCACTTACAGAATGCCAGGCCCCAGAGAGCACTAAGCATGTTATGTTACTGATGATGGGATGAAGGACACGGGTCTTACAAGGTGGGTCTGTCTAGATGCTCCTAATGACCAGACAAGAAGAGACTGGAAACTTTCTTTTCAGGAGTTTGTAGCTCAGATCCTTGTTTCACCACAAAGCATCAGCTTGACAGAGCTTGGACTTGACAGTGCTTTCCGCAGGGCACTTAAAAATACTTTCACGGCCTCTCTTTCACCTCCATAAACCATGACAGGTCTTTGCTCAGCCTCTGATAAGCAAAAGATTAGAAAATCCCTTTAAACTTCAGAAACAGAGGAATGCTCAGTCAAGCGATAAAAGCCACAGAAATTAGTCTTGAGTATTATCACTGTGTATCAATTGAAGTCAGATGAAGAGCTCTACATTCATCCAAAATTCTTTTTATACTAATTAGATGCTCTTCAAAGGTGTAATTACCATTTAAAAATTACTTTGGAGTACAGGAATGACAATAGATTTTTAATGTCTTTTAATTTCTCTCGATGTTTCTCACCTTTCATTAGCACTTTCTTATTTTACCAATGAGTCACAGGACTTTCAAGGACTTTTCCTCTCCCACAGTTAAAACCCTTAACAGAAACTAAGCTCACATGGAAAACTTGTCTCAATTATCAGAGAAAGACTATAATAATTAAAATTTTGATTGCATGGATTATCAATTGTCCGAAACTCGGTTTGTCTCCACCTTGAGCACAGAACTATTTCCGGCCCCAGAGGCAAGCTGCTTCATTGCACAGGGAGGGGGTAAAAGAAGAGGTCTGGTGATGTCCTTTTTGTCACAATTTGTGGTACGGCTGAGACTCATACTATATCTGCCCTTGAAGTGCAACCTCTCTGCCCTGCTCCTGTGGTATTTCTTGGAATCTGGTATTATTTCAAAAGGGTAAGAAGGGCATAGAGGAGGTTTCAGGTTGGCGAGCGTGGAGAAGGTGTATTTTCCTGAAGTGTGTAGGTGTGTAAGCTTTGTAGCAAAAGCAGAAAAACCCATCTGCTCTTCCACACTTGGAGCGAACTGCTCACAAAGCAGACACTTGTTTTCTGGATGGGCAGCTGGCTGGGGTCTCATGGTCTGAAGAATAGCCCCTGGCTTATTCATCTTAATGTCTTGCCATTTCTCTTTGGGTAAAGCACAGGTGTCTTAAGATATCCTCCATGCCCAAGACGATGTGCTTCTGTCCTGTCTGGTCTCACCTTTCATGAGCTACTGCTCTTCAATCATGCTGGTTTTCCTTCCACTCCTTCGTCCTTCCATCTTCCCAGGTGTAAGGCCTTTGCCTGTTCTAAATCATCTTACTGGAACGCTGTTTCTTCTGTTTATCTCAAGAACTCCAACCCCTTCTTTACACCCTATTTCAAGGAGACAGCACTGGTAAATACATATGCTTTTTTAAATGAAGGGTCCAAAAATATGGCATTTCCCTAAGTATTAAGTCAGACTGAGAAATTGGTACCATTGCTTTTGAGTCCAGGGGAGCTAGGCAAAATCTTCCTGAGCTTGTTCCGGGACCCCGATCTGAGTAGAGACCTCGAAGCCTTCAGGACACAAAATTCCACTTGGTGGCACGCTGCCAGTAACAGAAAAGGCAGAACACTGAGCGAGCCAGCTGCCTGCCCACCGGAGACAGTGCTCTCCAGAGCGTGGGACGCTCCCCGCCGGTGCCAGTCCCTCTTTCAGCCTGGATGGCTTTCTCCTTCTCAGTGTGCACCTTCTTGACATTAAAGACATTGTCCCATGGAGCTTCCCCTGAGCAAAGCTTCCTCTTTCAGCTCCTACAGCTTGGCTGATGCTGATCAAGAGCACCCCACAGTTCTGGCATCTGGTTTCCTTCTGGGAGGCATCTGCCCTGCTGAAAGAACAGAGAGAACAGGATCCCTGCAGCTCTGATTCTTAAGAGAAAGCAACATGACCTCGGCTGGGTGGATCTGCTCACAAGAGGCTGAAGGAGAGGCCCCATGGATGCCACAAGACGTGTGCACAAACTACAGTACGATAATGCAACTGAAGGAAAACCTTCAGAATACAGTGCAGATCACAACAAAAACAGGAAAGCCTCTGTGAGCTCTGCGTGCCCCGCACCGTGCGCTCCATGCACAACTGCTCTGGTCTCCGAACGGTGAAATGGCTGGAACTTCTAAGGCCGTTGCTGGGGTTTCCTGTGAGCGCTGATGCTCACCTTCTGCCACGCTCCGGGTGCCATTTCCTCTAATCGTTCTCAATAGTTCACTCCACCATTAGTGTCTTTCAGAAAAGTGTGAGCAGATTGCTTTCCCTAGAGGGACCAGAAGACAATAAAATCCCATGATTTAATCTTTTAAAAGTTGAGAAACAAAAGTCAAAAACATCCAGATTTGTTGCTGCCTTTTCTAGTTTACACGTTAATGTCTAAATGATATCCAGAAGTATTTACTTATCTCATATTTATAAAACTGAATCACAAACTTTAAGAAAATTGTTCTGGTTTTTGTTATTAATGTTCTCAGGACACTTGACATGAAATTTCTGTTTTTCTCTAAAGTCGAGTTTCCAAATATTTGGAGAAACCTGAAACAGATCTACTGGTTCTGGTGAGCTCAGAATATTCAGAGGACGTGGCGTGACTAATGAGGAGCATGGATTTTGTGCTTCGGAGGTGCTGAGCATTGTTTAAAGGCCGTTAGGGTGGATTCGGGCCAGGCGGTCGTGTCCCCTGACGTCACAGCAGTGGGGACGTACTTTGCCTCAGGCTTATGGAAATAAAGTAGTGGGATCTCAAAACGTGTGATGTTCCCTTCAAAGCTGTAAACATTCCAAAAAACAGTCATTTAGTAGCTAGAACTTTATTAGATCTTTCTTCTAACATAGATTTTAAAAATGGTTTTTGAGATCACTTTTGCTTTCATGATTTGAAAAGGTGTTCCTTAGAGAAATAAGGCAAAAGGAAAACTTTAAGATTGGCATTTGTCCAGGGTGCCTCGAACATTTCTAGAGCATTAGATAATCACTTGACCTGCTTTGTTACAAATAGTGTCAGGTTTGAAGGCGAACTGGTTTCGGGAAGACCCACTTTGAGTCTGATGATAGGTCCGCAGAGGAGTCCAATGCGGATGTTTACACCGAGGAGAACCCCTCACACAGTGACCCGATCAAACACAGCTCAGGGTTGAGCTCTCAGGACCCAGCTCTGCCACAGGCCACATTTTCCTCTGAGTTTAAGAGAATGACGCACTCTTACACTCAATGCTAAATTTCTTGGGTTAAGATTGTGAAAGTTGGTTATCCCGATTGGGTCATTCTTGTAATACCCAGCTAAATCAGAGACAAGGGGTCTGAGTAAAAGGCACTCAGGGTACATAACATCTCCCTAGAAATGCTGTCCTCCGCAAGTCTGGGCTGAAACCACCTGTTATAACCAGAACACTTTTATCCATAGCAGGTGAGCTAACAGCTGCAAATCAAGGTCCAGTTTTGCCCACCACAGTCACCCACCAAGAGGACCTTACCGGCCCCCAAAATGTTGCTAATGTCGAAGAACTTTCTCCCAGGATGACACAGAACATTCCTCTTCTTCCAGCCTTCTCTTTGTTCTTCGGACATACCAAAGACCACCCTGTCTGCCTCCACGTCATGAATTGCAATTCTCCCCTTCCCTTTGCCAACCATGTGTACAGTAAGGAGCAGATAAGACGGCACCGGTCAAGTGGAAATCTTATTTGCAGAATAAGATGAGGGTGGGTTGGCCAGCCTTGGCCTTTTGCAATGTAAACCTCATCACACCTAATCAAACCGATCTGTAAGCTCTGCGTGAATCAGGCACTGCTCCTCACCCTGCCTGTGAAACTTGGCCCGCTGGTCTTCCCTTTCACAACCCCCTTTCTTTCATTGGGGGCAGGGCTATTCTCCTTTCTCTCTTTTGCCTATAAAACTTCCGCTTCTAACCTTTCTCTGAGTATCTGTGTTCTAACTCTTCCTGGTGCAAGACAGTGAGCACCAGGTATTTACAACGGACAAGGACGCTGCTTCGTTAGTAACTTTCTGTATGGTTTGTTGAGCCTTATATGATATGCACTGAGTTAGGTGCTGAATACAAACAGTTGAATTTGTCGTAATTGCCTAAAAATCTGGGGTAACTTCCTTTGGGCTTGACCCTTCCTACTGAAGTCCAGCTGACATTTTAAGTGTTTCTCTGTAGACTGACTCACTGAGTAAATAGCCAGGGAGGAGGTCTGAACATGGGGGTCGGGAAGGCTCTGCTTGCAGCCGGGGTGCACTGGGAGAAAGCTTTCCCCATGAGCCCCTTCCCTTGGGGTTCGTTTGAATGGGACATTCCTCTCCCAGTCCACCTTCAGGAGGAACCTGCCGTGAGTGCAGGCAGAGGGCAGGGGCTGGAGTCTCCAAGCTATATTGCCCATCACCACCATCCCTGGAGCCAAATTCCCAACCACTGCTCAAGGTTTTGTCTCATTGCACATCCCCCGCTCACTGATCATCCAGGTCAGGGAAGCATCTAAACCTTTTCCATTTCAGAGCTGTTTGTTTGTGCTGTTTCCTCAGCTTCAAGTTTGCTCCTTCCTGGAGTATCAGGAAGTCCTGCCTGTTTAGACCTGGAGTGCCAGGAAGTCCTCCCTGTTTAGACCTGGAGTACCAGGAAGTCCTCCCTGTTTAGACCTGGAGTACCAGGAAGTCCTCCCTGTTTAGACTTGGAATACCAGGAAGTCCTCCCTGTTTAGACCTGGCCATCTGAGAGGCCTTTCCTGCCCCTCTCAGTCAGTTTCGTTTTTGTTTTTACATAGCACTTTCATCCATTTTTATTATTTGTCTATTCAGCACTTTCTTTTTCTGTTGCCGTGTTTTATTTTTTCCATTAGAATATAAGCAATGAGAGGGCAGGGCTGGGTCAGGCTTATTTGCTATGACATTTGCAATATTTATCTTGTAGGCAATTAATAAATGTGAATACATTACCTTCATTGCTAAGAACTGTGACAGCTGCATTCCCTTCTTCACACAATTGTCCCACGGTCAACATAAGTGTGTGCATGTGTTTGGGTTCTATTTTTCATAGCGTTTCCCATAAGACGATTATTTGGGGCAATGTATTGACCACCAGAGAAACGTGTGTGCATGTGCATGTGTGTGTGGAGTGTGAGACACACACACACACACACACACAATTTCTTTAAGGAATTAGTTCACATGATTATGGGGACTGCAAGTCCAGAGTCTGTAGGATCCACCAGCAGGCTGGAGACCCCGGGAGGGGCCCGTGTGGCACTTCTGAAGGCCACTTGCTGAGGGAGGACAGTTTTTGTTCTGTTCAGGCCTTCAAATGTTTGGATGAGGCCCACTCACACTGCAGAAAGCAATCAGCTTTACTCAAAGTTCACTGACTAAAGAATTAATCATATTCTGAAACGCCCTCGCAGAAACTGAACATGTAATAATATGTGAGCAGAATAGTGTTTGAGCACGTATCCGGGTGCCGTGGCCTAGGCAGATGGGCGCATAAAATAAGCAGCACGGACAACCTGAAACTTTGATACCGACAGGACATCTCGTCAACCACGTGGGAATGTCCCCAGCCCCCTCCCGGTTCCGCAGAGGTTCCTGACCTGGCTAACCCCAAGAATGGGAAAAAGGACCCCAGAGGCACAGTGAGTTTGCTGTTCGAATAAATACCATGGACCCAAAGAGTGGTGTGGAAAAGCGATTTATGAAGCAGAGAGACAGAGAAAGACAGACAGACAGCGCCCACACTGCCCTTGAGGGGACCCAGAGCAGGAATCCCTGCAGGTGAGTAGCCCCTGAATTTTAACCCGAGTTACTCCCGCCCCATTCCAATGAGAGGAGTTCTTTCAAACCCTCCGTAGTGACTGATCTTTGACTTTGATACCGGATTGGCTGCTTGGTCTGCAACTCTGAGTGACAGAGCCCCTCCTCCCAGAGCTTCCGGACGGCTTTCTGGACAAAGGCCCCACCTGGCTTTCCCACCCAGCCGGCAAGAGGGACACCCAGACCAAGGACTTTACTTTTGAAACACCTGGGTTCCCGGATGGAGGCGTGGCTCCAGGAAACTCCTGCCTTGGAAACCACGCCCCTCAGGGACCCCTTGTCACGTTTCCCTGAGACCTGTCATTTCAGGCAGCCCTGAAGTCCCTGAGATTCACGTGCAGATTCACATCTGTAATAGGCAGATCGGTCTAAACCCAGAGCTGGCAAACTGCAGCCCCCAGGCCGGATCCAGACCCTGCTGCTTGTATGTGGCAGCACAGGCTGAGAACCCCTTTAGGGATGAACATTTGGGATTAATTTGATTCTAGGGAACTAACTTTGAACTTCCAATAAGCAAAATGTTATCTCCTCAAGGAATTCCATTGATCTCATTTGTAGGCCTGTAATATCAAAACAAACAAACAAAAACTAAATTATGATGCCATAATTTGAATTTTGTTAAGAAAAATCTTGCGGAAATTTATTTTATCTCTTCTTTTATTGGTACCTACACCATATGTTTGATTTTGTCTTGTCTCACGAAGCCTAAAACATTTACAATCCAATCCTTTATAAAAAAAAAAGTTTGCCAGCCCTTAGTCTAAATGCCTCATGTCCTCAAGTCATGACATTCTGTGTGCCGAGGCTCTTGTGAAATGTAACACGTTATAGGAGTCATTCATTGGGTGAGTCTCTGGTAAGCTTTTTGTTTAAAGAACAACGTCTTAGATGAAATGAGTTTTGAGGTATTTGGGGAAGTAGAGTGATGGGGTGTGGGGAGACTCCCCACTTCAGACAAACGTCCCCTACATGTCTGCCCCGATCCTGCACCTTTGTGCCTTCTGAAAATGAAGACAAGCCAAGGAAACCCCAGTGATGCTCTCACCTGTGACTCAGGACTATCTTCACGCCGTCTCAGACCTGCCTGGTTACGTTCTCTTGCTCAGCCGTGGACTCACCCGTCACTTGCACCAACTTCCCTGTCTTTGGAGTTGGTGATGGTCTTTGAATTATTTCTTTGGCTGTAACTCAGTCATATCTGACTTGGATTCAGACCAGCATGCCTAGTCCTCCTGCTCCTACTCCTCCCTTCTAGCTGGGTCTGCTTCAAATACTCCAGGATTCAACCTCAAACCACAATCCAGCTCAACACTCCCTGGGCATGTGTGTCTTCCAAATGCCACAGGCAGAGGAAGCCAAGAGGCTGAGTGAGCCTCGCATTTGAGTGTCTGTTTTTTCTAGGGCAAGCTGTTCTTTTCCATATCTTGTTTATAAGACAGAAAGGGATGTGCCTGAATTGTCCCGGGCACCACGTTAGGGTTCTACCCAGGTGGACCAGGTTGCTTTCACTCTTTGGAGATTAATAATTGCATTTCATACTCACAGAGCCATTTTGGTTTGACACCAAGTACCCATACAGATCATATTTGGAATCAGTGAGAAGACAGGTTTTGCAAATGTCTTAGAAGATAAATTAGCAACCACGGAGAGATCAGTTTGCACTGTGCTTTAGTTTTCCACTGTAGGCTTCTACTAACCTGAGCCCATTACAACTCTGAATTAGGAAATAAGCCCGAGGCACAAATAGCTGTGAATGTTGTTTGGTTGAGTGTTTTGGAATTTGAATGCTTAACAAAAGTTTGCAAAATCCTGTGAAATTTCTTTTTTTTTTTTCTTTTTTTTTTTTTTTGCATTTCATTTACATCGTCTTATTTGTTCTTTCTGTTCACTTTAGTCTTATTTTCAAACCTGCAATTCAGACCACCTAGCTCTGTCATTGGCTGGAATTCCCAGGAACCAGTGCCCCTATGAGAGAGGTTTGTATGCCCTCCCCAGGGACCCAGTGGACATCACAAGGTTCCCCTCTCCCCTTCCTCAACCAGCCCTGGAGTATGTTGGAAATAAAACAGAGAGCTAAAGAAAGTGGGGAAGCTGCTGGCCTGCACCCAACTCGAGGAAAGGCGGGTGGCACTGGGAAGTGAGCTGAGTGTCTGGGGTCCTATAAAGCTCCAAGGACTGAAGCAGGAAGCCAGCACCAACAGGAATGTTTTGCTGGAGGAAAAGCCTGAGGAGAAATTTTATTTTCTGCTTCTCAAGTAGATTTGGAACATTGCTGTTCCTTTCAATCATAAACAGATTTTTCTTCCAATGCTGATATTCGTGGAGATGTTTAACGCCTGTGTATTTAAAAAAGAAGGGGATAAATAAATTCAGATGCTAAAAAACTATTCGCAGTTAATTTAAATACATATTAGAGAAATCAAAAATTCTGACAGTGATTGTAATGCTTACTTCACATAGGGATTTAACTCTTTCTACCTAAATTGATCGTAAACTGAGCTTAAATGACAGTCACTTCCTGAATGTTGGTTAGGTGTCTCTTATTCCCTGGAAGACAGCTGGTTTCTGGCCTTCAGTTCAGATGGATTTGTGCACAGTCTAACTCCTGGTCTTCCCCATCAAGTGAGCCCCACCCACGTACTTTATTATTTTTCAGCAATGCCATCGTTCCTTCAGTTACCTGGACTCAGACACTGGCTCTGCCTGTGATTTCTTTCACGCTCTGTCTTCCATGTCCGCATTTCCAAATCCTGTGTAAGTATCCCCCGTGCCCCCTGGCAAGTCCGTCTCCATCACACCACCCTCCCTCCCTCATTCCTCATGGCCGCTGCCCTTCCTTGGTGTGGCTTTCCTTTCTGTCACATATGTTAAACGTGGATCCAGAGCTTTCTTACGAATTAAGCATGTTTCTCCTCATTTTATAGATGAGTCAACTGGAACACAAAGGACTTGATGGACTTGTCCAATAAACACAGACAGTTAAGTATTGAGGCCACGACTGGTACCTGGCACCTGGAGAGCAGGCTGCCCGGCTTGCTGTGCCCAGTAGGTTTTCTCCTTAATGTGCACACAGACCCCTGGCTTTGTTCACTGCTCATAGCCAGGAGCTAGGGACAAAGGCGTTTCATTACCTGTGGGGATAAGTCAGTTTGTTCCCACCAAACAGTCGGGCTGCTTTCGCTCGTGGCCCAATAACGAGATGCAGATACACTGGGCAAGAAGAGTGCTTATTTCTGTAACCGGGCACCAGGAGAAGGCCTGGACCAGCTCAACATGATGACGTTTCCAGAGCTTATGGACCTTTTAAGCTTTGTGTCTGTGTACATGTGCCTTCATCTAAAGACACAGTGGTTAACTTCTAATCTGTAACTAAGGGATGAGTTTTGAAGCCCTTCCTCTGGAGCCACAGTAAATTTATTTAACAGAGGTGGGTCCAGGTGATTACCTTTATGTCTTGTCTCCTGCTGAATCGTGGAGGATAGGGATAGGGGAGTTCCTTTAGACCCCCAATAAAACATTGCTGTGAAGGTCTGGGGAGTTTCTTCGGCCCCCAGTGAAACCTTGGTTAGTCCTCAGCAGGTTCTGTGAAGAATTCCTTCATTATCCTGTCATGCTCCAAGGCCCAGGAGAGGCCTGGGCAGAACTCTTAGTGGGCTTTTGCTGCATATAAGGACGCTGGCTCTCGCAGCTTTTAGTAGGTAGCTTAACCACCCAGTCAGTGCTGAGACAGTTGTGACGGAGGCCTGCCTGTTCAGCTGGTAGTGAGATCTGGCCTGCTGCAAAAATCTCCTTGGTTGGCATAAAACAGCCTGTCCAATCTGTCTAATAGCCTTCTCTGGTCTTCTGTCACTCTCTGCAGCTCCTCCAAACCTCTGCTCCGGGCAGATGGGACTAAGTTTTGTCCCTCAGCTCCACCTGCACACGCCCTCCAAACCTCTGCTCAGACAGTACCCGCCGCCTAAGATGCCTTTCTTCCTCCTGCTCGAGTCCCTTATTTTCATGGAGTCGTTCCTGTCTGCTCACACAGATTGCATGCTTCCGTGTGACAAGTGTGGCTCTTTAATTCAGATTGATTTGTCCAGAACTGAATTCCTCCTTTTCCTCATAGAGAGGCCCCCACGTGCTGGAAACATGAAAAGACTGCATTTCCCAGACTCCCCGTGGATGACACTGGGAGCCAGTGACTGTTCTGTCCAGTGGCGTGTAGGTGGAACGTGGGCCATGTCCAGAGCTGAGCATAAAACACTACTCTCTTCTTTCCTCCTGTGGGAATCCAAGAACCCACACGTTCTAGGAGGCAGAGTTACAGCATGGAAGCAGCTCCTGTCTCTGAGTTACCGCTCGGAGGAGGCCCACCGGGTAGGGCTGCCGAAGAGGTGATGACTGCGTGAGAAAGAAGTACGTTTTATCTGAAGTCACTGAAATTGGGGTTGTTTGTTACAGTGGCTAGAAAACATTGCACTGACTGATTTGGCCTGCCTGCCTGGTTTGATGTATCTCTCCATCTGGATTTTAGAGTTAGTGATTGGAATGCCACTGATTTTTTACTTTTTACCCCTCCCTATTTCTTTCTGCATTTTCCCCTTTCTTTTCTTCATTCCCTCTTTAATTTTTTGTTCTCTCATTTCCCCCCCCCCCACTTTTTTGAGGTCCCTATTTAATCTTAATTGAGAAACCACCCAAGGGACATAGTCTACTAATTGCAAAAATTTAATAAAAAATGGTCTGAGCTTTCAAGAAAGTGACTGTTTAGTAAGAATTTTATAGTCTAGTAGTTGCTAACAATTTAAGCCTTTTGTTCCTCCATAACCCAGTTGTCTGGGCAAAACAAATACTCTGAATGCACAGTCTTGAATGATGTTGTAGGAATGGTGAGTTGGGGCCAAAAGTTACTTTCTGATCAAAGAGCCCATATGTTCATGGGTTAGGTAATAAATGTGATTAAGCTTCCACAGTCCTACAGGCTGCAGCACAGAGGAGTGACAGATAATCTTGATTTAGAGTACATTTGGATGGATGTCCCAGCTTATTTGCATAGCAAAGGGTTCTTCTAGGGCCACTGACTGTTCTCTGTGAACTCTCCATTCTCTGGGGAGCAGATAGTGTACATTACCCTTCTTTCATCAATTTCCAGTGATATTCTTCCAAAGCACCGTGAGATTTGTGTTTGGACATTATTCTGGTTTACATTCTCTGGCCCTGGGATGATTTTTTTTATCGTCATGATGTCAGCCTCCGTTTGTATGCTGATGAGACAGTTATACCTGTTTTTGGTTTTTGACGTCCCTTCTGTTTCTTTGTCTGGCAGGCATTAAATCATTAAAGTTTCAAAATCACGTACAGCTGAAACTTTGTAAGACAGTATTTCTGGTGATGAGCTCCTTAAAATTGCAGAGACAACCCAGTCTTCTCTGTTTTCTTGGCTTTCACAGACCTCTGATTTTACTTCAAACCAGTATCGGAGGTTATCTTTGATTGATAATTATTTTTCCTGATCTCAGATGTATGAAAACCTGTCTTGTATCATGAAAACCTTGCTAGAATGTAGGCATTTCTCTCCATTACTAATGCAGGGAGCTTTTCAGTTGTGATTTATGTCTTTCAGATTAAAACACTGGGAAACATGGCCCTTCTTGAAGGTGGGCTATCTCTGCAGCAAAAATAGTTCCAACTTGGCTCCTTCGCTTTGACAGTCACAATACATCATTGCGCCTCTGGCTAATTAGCAGCTTCTTCCCTGGTCTTCTCTTTCTGCTGCGGGGAGGTTTGCAAAACTTTGTTTTTGTGTCAGGTTTCCATGTTACCTTACCAAGCATCCTAACTACTGAAGTTTATCTTTCACCAGGGAGCCACTGCTGAAAATCCCACAGGAATCCCAGAGGGACTCTCACTGCACGATTTAGGAGAAAATCATGGGAAATGGGAAAGACGAGCGTAAGCAGCTCACCGTTGTGACACGCGTGCATAGTCGGTGGCAGGCGCAGCCGTGCCCTTGGATTATCTCATTTAATTCTTCCTATAACTGTGTGAGAATTTAGGGATTAAATAGCTTGCTAAAGGCCATAAAGCTAAAAAACAGCAGAGGTGGATTCAAACACAGACATGTCTAACTCTGAAACCCTGGCTTCAGTCACCGTCAGGGATTACGTGATTCTGTTCCAACACTGATGCTGACACCAGTACAAATGCCCATTGAAACTGTAAAAAGAACATGACAAGTAACTAACAACAAGGTACAAGCAGATGTAATTTATGATGTTGAGAAGCTATTCCCATTAATATCTTATTTGTCATGAGTATAAAACTTATATAAGCACATTATTATATTTATTGTCGCACAGAGCACGATGCAGGATTTACTGGATATGAATCTAATTGCTGTCTGAGGCTATGCCATACCGTGCCTGTAAGTGGTGGTGGGTGGTCAGGAGTCTGGACAAACTGTGTGCTGAAAATGGGGAGAGACAGAAAGCGGGAGACAGAGAGAGAGAGAGAGAGAGAGAGAGAGAGAGAGAGAGAGAGAGGTGGGTACGTGTAATGTACGGGGTACAGGTCTAGCCTTCCCTTCACCCCCTGGGTCTCTTCAGGGAAGGGGAATGGGGAAGTGGGGATGAATGTCTTCAAGAGCCCACCAGGTAGGGAAAGAGAGGAGTAAAAGGCACAGAGCATCACTGTCCTGCATGGAAAGCCATGCTCTGCCACGGAAAGAGCGTCTCCTCTGCGGATATTTTGAGACTTTGCATTCTTTTCTAATTCACGGTGATAAATACGGCTCCTCCTGACTTTCCCTCATACTGGCTCCCATTCATAGTCCCTTCTGTCAAGTTACATGTGCCTTCTCTCCCTCAGGAACTGTCATTCGTGAGTCCTTGGTTAATTAAGTCTTTTAATGTCTTTGTTTTTATATCTTTTTCCTATTTCAGAGGAAGAGAACATAAGATAATATATATGTACTATAAAATTACATGCACACAAATGTTGCACTGCATGTGAGAAGCACTTTGACTCTGCAGTTGAAGGTACTTTATGAAGTCACGGAAGCTTCTCAGCTCGGCTTTGCTGTGTGGTTCAACATGTCTCCGATGACCTATTTTTCCCATTGTTTCTCAGTACTAGCGCTGATAATGTTTTTCCACGTATTTTTGATTGTTATTTAAAAACTATTGTTACACTCATTTTCTGCTTTAGTAAACAGATGATAATCCAAACTTTTCTTACTATTTCGAGTCCACAATTACAATTTATTCTCCTGTGCTCTAAAGTAGGGTTTTGGCTGATTCTACCATGTTGTGTTCCCTTAAATAACTTCTGGATTATTTTTTTTATTTGCTTTTTTTTTCTCATACATGTACAATTAGAATGAGCCGCTGCACAGCTGCGGGCATCACAACGCTACCCCTCAGCTGCCAAAGTCACCATTTCTCCAAGAGTGAAGTCCTGTTCTCGGCCCTCCCCTGTGCTTAAGTCCAGCCGGCCTGCGCCTTCATCAGCACCGGCCGTGTCTGACGCCCTCCGGTTCCCACCGCAGCATTGCTGTCGTCACCGCGCTGTGCTACCTGCCTTATTTTTCTCCTTGACTTCTCCCTCGGCTGATTTTTCCTTTTCCCTGTATCATTTAAACATATTTTGTTCCCCCTATTTAATCCTATTCGGTCTCTTCCTCTACTTGATAGAAAAATTCTCCTTAAAATGGGTCCCCAGGACTTCTCTCTTGAGCCTGTATGTTCTCTGTGATTTGTATGCACCTTTGCTAAATAGTTTCCTCTGAAGTCTAATCAGCAGCATTTCCTTATACAGTGCAACCTCTTTCTTCATTTGGGGCTGGAGTGCTCGCCCACAGTAAGCTTCCGTGTCTGGCCGTCCAGCAGCTGGCTTCAAGGGGGGCCTCCAAGGGGACTCCTTTTTGGTTTTCCCATGATCTCACATATTTGCACAGTGAAGACGGATTTTTCCTGGTCCATAGGTCTGAGAAGAGAATTCTGGTATATCACATCTAACCCTTCCATTTACATCCAGTTTCACTTGGGCTGGTAATGCTACTTCCTAATTGACGTAAATTGATCCTGGCTCTGCTCACGGCTATCTGCGCCTTTCACCTTTTAAATTTCTGTTATGCAAGTTTGTGAAGCAGCCATTTCTCAGAGGCAAAGACAGAATTGTCTTAGAAATCCTGAATACTTTTTTTAGAAGCGCTTTTAGTTTGATCCTTGGAATGCTGCTGTCCATTGAAGAACAGTGAATCACTGGCAGGCATATCAGTCTTACACTGCAGTTTAAGTACAGTCACGTGTAGCTTGATGACCAGGACATGTTCTGAGAATTTTGTCCTTAGGTGATTTCATCATCGTGCAAAATCAGAGTGTCCTTGCACAAACCCAGATGGTAGAGCCTCTTACACACCAAAGCTGTGTGATAATGTCTGTTGCTCCTAAGCTACAAACCTGTACAGCAGGTGACTGTACTGAATACTGTAGGCAGTTGTAACACAGTGTGTTACATCTAAACATTTGTGCATCTAAACATAGAAAAGGCACAATAAAAATCCAGTGCTCTAATCTCAGGGACCACTGTTGTACATGCGGCCTATTATCGCCAGAGACGTCATTACGGGCATGTGACTATATTACCTGTTTTAGAATCAAGATTGGACTCTAAGCCTCCCCAAAGCCCCATTGCCCTGTGACTTGTTTCAGTGCTCAAAAACATTTTTGCGGCTGTGGCATGTTTTGTCTTGTATTATCTACTTATATTCCCGAGATTTCTCTTCTGAAAAGCTGTTCCCGGCTTTGTTCTTGGAGACGCTGAGCCACAATGTGTGACTTTGCCACCCCACTCATTGCAGCCCTTCTGAGAGGCTGGAGAGAACTCTGCTTCTTTTTCCATTTTCTTCTACCGATGTTTTGTAAAAACTGTAGGTAGGCTTTCCCATCCTAAACTGATCGCAAAATGAGAGGCAAGTAATAGCAAACTACCACCCCGGCCTTGTGTCCTTTCATGCTTATTCTTTACTAAATGTGTCTGTGCCTGGAGCAATAAAAGCTCTGAGAATGCAGCCAGAAGCCCACCATGCCCGCAGAGACACTGGTTGTTTCCCGGCCTTCCCTTTGATGGTGGGAAGCACCTTTTCCCAGATTCACCCATGATGACACAGACTCAAGTTTGAAACGCATCAGCACTGTTTCTGTCCCAAAACCTGCCTTTCTCTGGAATGACACACATTGTTAGTGTTGAGATAACACATATTGAGCCTTCATTTTTATTGCCAGCATCCTTTTATTGCCAAAAAGTGTGTGTGTGTATGTGTGTGTGCATGTGTGTGCATGTGTATGTGTATGTGTGTGCGTGTGTGTATATACATATGTGTGTGTATTGTGTGTGTTTAAGTGTATGTATGTGTGTGTATTGTGTGCGTGTGTGTATATGTATGTGTGTGTGCTTGCGTGTGTATGTGTGTGTGTGCGTGTGTATGTGTGTGTGCACGTGCATGTGTGTGCATATGTATGTGTGTATATGTGTGTGCATGTGTATGTGTGCATGCATGTGTGTGCATGTGTATGTATGTGTGCATGTGTGTGCATGTGTATGTGCATGTGTGTGTGCATGTGTGTATGTGTGCGTGCATGTGTGTGCATGTGTGTGTGTATGTGTGTGTGTGCATGTGTATGCATGTGCATGTGTTTGTGTGTGTGCGCATGTGTGTATGTACGTATGTGTGTGTCTTGTGTGCGCGTATGTGTATGTTTGTGTGTGTTGTGTGTGTATGTGTGTATATGTATGTGTGTGCTTGTGTGTGTATGCATGTGTGTGTGTATATGCATGCATGTGTGTATATGTGTGTACGTGTGTATGTGTGTGTGTTGTGTGCGTGTATGTGTGTATGTGTGTGTGCATGTGTGTGTGTATGTGTGTGTGCGTGTGTGTGTGTGTGTGTGTGTGTGTGTGTGTATGTGTCTGTCCAGGGTGAGGGGAAGTGGGAAGAGGGTGGGAAGCAGAAAGAAGCAAAGCACTTAAGAAATCTCACTGGCTTAGAAGTTAGTACAAAAAGAAGATTTTGGGTAAAAAGGTTTTTCTTTGCCAGAACAAATATTTGATTGCTTTAGTTATTCTAAAATATTCTATTTTCTTCTTAAGTATTTAGTAAATTCTGGGCAGCTCTACTTAGCAAAAGAAAATGAATCCAATCAGTGTGACTCATAAGCTACAGCAACAGGGTTGGAGGAAAAAATAATGTATGAAAAAAGTTAACTGAAGCGTGCTTTTAGCTCATTTATAATAGTTAATCAAACTAAATATCTGACTAGCAAATTAACCACTTTGAAGTTATTTTGTCATGAGAGTGATGGTGGTGAAAGATATAGGTAGTACCTTACATGTGCCAATCAGCCCTTTATCTTACCGGTTAGCCAGGAAATTGATTTCATTAGTTATATAGCTTTAGGGAACTAAACTCATTTCTTTAAGGTGTGATGGCACAAGAAAGAGAATATTCCCATGCAGACTGAGGCCAATCTTCTGGTTTACCCAATAGGCCACTTTCACAGTTATAGTATTTTCAAAACTTTAGGTTTGGGAGGCCAGTTGGTGAGGTCGATCGTTTCATGCAGGTCCCTTTATCTGTGTTTGGGTCAGCTGCCCCAAGGTGAGCTGGGCTGCTCTGGTTCTTGTTGGGTTTGTACACAGAGGCCTATCCTCTGTTCTGAGCCTAAGGTTTAATCTCTTTACCAGTAGAAACAGGATACCTTCTCAATTTTTTAATTAAAAATAAAAGTAATTATTTATCAAACTATCTAAATATGATAACCTCAATCAGTAATTAAAATTCTCCCAGTTTAAAAATTATATTGATCCCTGAGAAGTCTGAGAAACAAAATTAAAAATAAAAATACAAACAATTTGCAACTGAAAGGGAGCTCTCAAATTCTGTCCAAGCTTCTGATTTTAAAGGTGAAAACAATGTAGTTAACACATACAGAACTAAAGATTCTGTTGTGAGTGTTTTGTATTGTACGACGTGTGTGTGTGTGTGTGTGTGTGTGTGTGTGTGTGAGGTTGTTATGATTATTATTATTCCTGCTTTACAGATAAGAAACCTAGATCTTGAATGATGCATTTACCCTCTATGGTCAAAGGTCTAGTGGTGGGAGCAGCAGAAGCAAATGCAACCAGGTGGCCTCTCGAGGAGTGAGATCTCCACCACCTTGGAGGAAATCAAAACTCAGAGGGATAAAGGATCTTGTCAAGGTCTTTTTTTTGTCATGAAAGGTTTGGTGGCAGCAAATTTTACTGCGTATTAAAAATACATAGAGCAAAATTTAAATAGCTTCGTAACTGTTCTTTTTCTTTTAGATAAACTTTTAACATAATGATTTTTATGTCAACACAAATCCCCGTTTTGGACACACCTCCCTTCTGCTGCCTATTACACTTTCCTTAACCCACTCACATGCATTTGTGGGATTCATTTTCTCCGCACGAGAGGGTGAGTGCCTGGCATTTACCCCTGACGATGCTGCATCACACACAATGTAAACATATATTTAATAACCTACATATCCGTACATATATTGATGTGTGTATACACACACACTCAAATGTGGCCATAACATCTGTTAAATTCTAAAAGAATGGTGCAGACTCATGCCGCGGTTGAGGAGAGAGAGTGCTTTGAGTACGGGGCTGGACAGGCCTAACCCGCTGGGGACATACACCCTGCACTGAGGAATGGGAAGTCCTCACATACTGAAAAGCCTCAGGGAGGACATCCTTAATACGTTTGGCCAACGTTTTTTGAGCACTTTTTTCCCACCAAAAATCTCTTTCCAAAGGTTCGTGTCAGGTAACAAACATAGCACATCCTTGAGAGAATAATGTGGTTTGAACTAGAGGCTAATTTAGGTGAATAGTGGCAAAATTTTGAAGATAGTTGCGTTTTTACGTGTTGTAATTTTTACCTGTTAAATCGGTTTTAATCTTTGGCAGTAGTAAAGAGCCACTGGAGGTTTTTCTGGAGGCGACTGACGTGCACAAATTATTTTTGTAAAAAAGGAATTACATTAAAAGTGGAAGTTAGATGGACCTAGTGAGACAAAAACCTTGAGGCAGGGAAGCCAAATGAGGGTGCCTTGTCCGTCCTGGGTGAAGTGTGGGAGCGGCGTGTGAGGCACCCCCAGACAGGGGTTCGGGTGGGAAGAGTCAGACAACACCATGCTTTATAAATGTATAATTGACAGAAATAGCACAATAAAGAAGGGACTTTGGCTTTGAGAAAAACCTGTCATCTATTCTGTGTAGGCGAAGCAGAGAATCCGATGAAAAACCTCTCCCTTCTTTGAACTTGCTAATAACGCTTATAAAATCTGCGTGACAGGGACATAAATGATGGGTAAGACACACAGTTATTACGAGGTCTCTGGTATCTGTGTTTCTCTTTTCCCTAATAATTCTGAAATATAGAGAGGCTGTGTCAGATTTTCAAAGAAGCATTCATTCTCTCAGGTCATTCTTTACAATCTGCAGCCATATTTTTGCACTTCAGCGAAGAATTTCCTTCTTGCTGGAATTTCCCTCCCTCCTTTCCTGCCTCCCTCCCTCTTTCCCTTTCCTTTTTTCTCTTTTTTCTTTCTTTCTCCTTCATTTTATCTTTCTCTTTCTCCTTTTTGGTTTTGTCTTTCTTTGTTTCTGTTTCCCTCCTTCTTCCCTCCCTCACTTCCTTCCTTCCTTCTTTCCTCCCTCCCTCTCTCCTTCCCGCTGCTTCCCTCTCTCACTTCCTTCCTTCCTTCCTCCCTCCCTCCCTCCCTCCCTCCTTCTTCCCTCCCTTCCTTCTTTCCTTCCTTCCTCCCATCCCTCCCTCCCTTCTTTCTTCTCTTTCTTCTTTACAATACATTCTACTCTGGTTTACAGGCCCTGAGAGTTAATAGTATTTAAAAGTTGA
The DNA here is from genome assembly GCF_048565385.1 of Saimiri boliviensis. Classification (NCBI taxonomy): domain Eukaryota; kingdom Metazoa; phylum Chordata; class Mammalia; order Primates; family Cebidae; genus Saimiri; species Saimiri boliviensis. The sequence goes on along the minus strand of NC_133451.1, from coordinate 120,312,750 downwards.
CACCTTCATTTAGTCGAAATAAGGGTTGGGAACAGTTTAGTTTCCAACACGGTTTTCCCTCTTGTCTGCATTGGCAATATTGGTTGAGAAATTCTCATAGTTTTTAAACTAATGAAATAGCGCTTTATGGTTTTGGAGCAGATGCCCTACAGGATTTGCATCAAATGAATTGTGACTCATGAAGGTTTACTGTGTTTCTGGAGGTTCTGTATAAATGCCAGAGCCTCAGGAGAAGACCACGTAACACGTAAGGTGGCGAGGAGCCTTTGCTATTCCTGCATGCCAAGGCTCATGGCTGATTATTACTTCATATCTAAAGATGCAATGTTTTGGTTTATTTACCAGAGTAAAAGATCAAGCAACAGAAATGTGAAGGGGGTTTTCCACCCTCTACCATAGACTTCTTAATGAGACAAGAAAATAATAAAGTAAAAAGAATTTCAGGTTAACAAAAAATGTTGGAAATTCCTACTATTGAGAAGGGAATTTCTACTTCCGTGTCCTGGAAACATAACAAAGGCAAAAAAAGTGAATAAACGATGGTCAAGTTTTACATTTTTCCACCTTAATAATGAAGTGACGTCATTGTCTGGTGTAAATACCCATAGTTCGTTTTCAGCTCATTCTTAGAAAGTGACTTTGGGACATTTCGTTAAAACGGAAAATCTTTCCTGAGGACTTCTGTACCTTCACTATTTGCTTAAGTACTTTCTTTTTAACGCCTATATCCACAACAGGACTAAACAATGATGTGCTGGGATTACAGGCGTGAGCCACCGCGCCTGACCCGAATTGTAATATCTTAAAGTCAAGGTTGATTAAGGTATGATTTACATGTGGTGACGGGGTTCTGGATATAGTACCCCAAAACACTCTACCTTGGCATTTGAGGAAGCGGCAGATGCAGAAAGGTCACTCTCACCTTCCCCTTGATCATATCCCCTTGCTCATGAAGCAGGCCATAAAATAACTCTCTGACCTTCCTCTGAAGTAGATCATAAGGCCTTCACTTCAGGGCTCCCCTCCCTACACCCTAGGAAAGGAACATCTTCATCCTTCAAGACAGAGATGCCAAGAGAAGTCTGAAGAAACAGGCCTTGCTCAGTTTCTCCCAACTTATTACTATTGTATCAGGCTTTTGGTCTCCAGTCATATTTCCCTGCTACACACTTCTTTACCAAATTTAGCGTAAAAATACACAGGGTTTTCTGTTTTGTTAGGTCTTCACTTGTGAAGTCTTCACACCATGTAAAACTTGCAATAAATGCATGTCTTTCGCTTGTTAATCTGTCTTTTGTTTTAGGAGTCTAAGTTATGAACCTGACAATAAGAGGGAAAAATCTCTAATCATACTTCACGATCGCCGTGATCATGATGCAGAATGTGTCCCTCACCCCCAGTTCTCCTGACCTCATGGCAGGGGGTCCTCGCCCCTGAGACCCAGCCCTTGCAGCCACCCATCTGCTTTCCGTTCCTAGTGCTGCGTTCTCTGAATGGCATCTAAATGGAATCCTACAGTCTGGGCCTGGATTCTGTCACTTAGACTAATATTTCTGATATTCCTTCATTGTTGGTTGTATCAGCCGTTGTTTCTTTTTCAGCTTAGTAAAATTCAGATGTATAAATGTACCACAGTTTATTTACCAGCTGATGGAAATTTTGATTTTTTTCTTCTTTTCCTTCAGTTTTGGGCTACTGAGAATAAAGCTGCTAGAGTATCTGCATCCAAGTATTTATGCATACACACGTTTTCATTTCTCTCGGGCAATTCTCCAGTAGTGTGATTGCTAAGTCTTGCAGGAAATACTTGTTAAACCATCTTGCAGTCCTACAAGCAATTTATGAGAATTCCAGTTACTTCTCATCCTCAGCATCATTCAGTATTTTCCAAATATTGTAAATTTAATTAATATTCTATACATTGTTTCAAATATTATATATAGCTTTGTTGGGTCTGTCCAGCTGCAGAGAGTTATTATGGTAGCCAATCCAGCTCCCCTAGCTCAATTTTCATTATAGTTCGGAGGACAGGTTAGTGTTACGCAAATCATTATATGCTTCCACTTAGAGCAAAGGCATTAATTACAGCTTCTATTACAATTTTTTCGTTTTATTAAACCAATATTGATTGATTGCCTATAATATGGCAAATATAAATAACACCTGATTCCTGCCTGCTGGGAATTCATGTTCCTGTGGGAGAGGTGGACCCATAATCACAATTGCAATGGAATGCGGTTCATGCTGAATCTCAGAGGGGGAATGGCCGGTCAGTTCAGCATGAGGCCTGAGGTGTTAGCAGTACGCCCCATATCTAAAGGCAGAAGTGACTCTGGAATGGCAGGGCAATTGTTGAAGTTCATGTATGTGGTTAAGAGGTTTTGTCCCCCGACACCAAAGATGTGGTACGTTTTTCAGCACTGATTCTCCAGTTCCCCACCACCAACTGAGCGTTCAACAATTCAATTCTATTCTGACACTTGGTTCCACAGGACTGCCTCCACTTCAGATGGCAGCCAAAAATGGCTTGCCCAGGCTACCCACATTTTTGCCTGGCTGACTGCAAATGTGGAGGCTCCCCTGACATCTCCTTGTGCGGGTTTCAAAGCTCACTAGAATGACTCCTAGAACTCAGAGAAAGCTTTACTTACCAGTATTGGTTTACTCTGAAAGACGTGGCTCAGGAATAGCCACAGGCAAGAGATGCCCAGGCAGGGACTTGGGGTGTGTGAGTGCACGGAGCTGCCGCACACTTCCTGGCACCTTGACGGGTTCTTCATCCGAGAGATTCTCAAGACTCCATCATTTATGGATTTTAATGGAGGTTTCATTATACGGCATAATGGATCAAAGTATTGACCATTGGTGATTGAACTCAATCTCCAGCCCCTCTTCCCTTTTCAGAGGCAGGGGAAGTCGGGCTGAAAGTGTCAACCTTCTAGGGGCTCAGCAAGAGTCACCTCCTTAACTTAGACTCAGCAGTGTTGAACGGGGCTTATCATGAGCCACAGAAGACACTCCTAGCACTTCAGAAATCCCAGGGCTTCAGGAGCTCTATGCCAGGAACCATTGTCAGCGATCAAATGCATTTTCTGTAACACCATAGAAGTCTAGCTTGTTGACAAGAAAAAAAATCATTCGTGACATTTGTTAAAATGATAAAACAGAGTTCATTCAGGGGGCCTACTTTGATAAGTAAAGAGATCACTGCCATGGGCTTTCACAGTGGGGGAGAGAAATTGGGCTCAGCTCCAAACACATCACGGGTGAGTGGGGCTGCAGGTAGCCGAGGCTGCATCTCTGCCATCCAGCCCAAGCGACAGAGCAAGACTCCGTCTCAGAAACAACATCAACCACAAGAAGCTATAAAGGAACTTTCCGGTCTTCCCCAGAGTTCAGTCATAAGATCCACATGTGACAGATGCCCACCTTATACCCGGAAGTAACGACTGTGTCTCTCAACACAGGACACTGGGAAGCACCTGAGCATTTCAACAGGCCTGGTTAGAAAGCTGTGGCCTCAGTTTGCTGCTGTTAGGGCCTCCTCCTTGGTCCAGTCACACCTGTCCACGGCCATCTGCTTCATGCACCCCGCATCAGATGCACAGATCATGCGGTTTCTCATGTCCCCTGAGACTTGCCTTACTAAACCATAGCTTTCTGCTTGCTATCTGTCTCTTGTTACATGGGCTTCAGCACGAACCTAGTGATGAGTGCGAAAGGAAATCTTTCCCCCACCGTCCAAGTCACTGTGATACGTGTGATGAGGGGTCTGCGTAGAAACCCCACTAAATCCCATCTCTTCAGAGAGACACAAAACCTTTATTCTGAGCCAACGAAATATCCCTAAACCTCCTCCTAACCTGGAAAGACAAAAGCTATTATGATGTGGGCAAAACTAAGCTCAGCAAGAAAATGTTGTTAGTGCCTCTACTTTTTCTTTGGTTTACTTTCTCAGTGAAAAATGCAATATGGTTAAATCCTTTCCCCGTGTAATCTTTTTCTGATGTAATATTTTGTCTTCAGCCACATGAGACTTCGAGATCTGAATATAAAGTTGAAAACCTTGAGAGAGTTCCTTGTAATCCTCTGGGGTCAATAGAAAGCCTTTACATGGGCTTTTCTGAGGGTAAACGTCCAACCCCTGTGGGTTTCCAGGACCCTCATGGTATAGTCTAAAGTCTCTTCTGCCTCCATAAAGGTTTAGGAAAAGCTCAGATTCTTCCAGAAATTAGCTAATTGAAAGCCACAAACACAAACACCTATTACAATTGTTTTGTCAGTGAATAAAAATTACTGATAGTGTGGAAATATATTTTCTTTTTGACTATGAAAACAAATGTTTCTCTTTTACAGGTTTCCTGTTAAGTTTATGTGAACAACAACAAAAAGTTCACACACATGCACACACATACACACACACACATACATACACATACATGCGCACACACACATACATGCACACACATATACACATACACACACATACATACACATACATACACATACACACATACACACATACATACACACATACACATGCACACACACATACGCACACACACACACACACACACACACACACTTGACTGGGATTCTGGAAACCAAATCCTCGTTGTTATTCTTATAGCCTGTTTTTACTTTCACTGTTTTTGTTGAGTGAGGTGTATAGGAGTTGAATGTGGTGTAGGAAAGGATTTCAATTTTAGAACTTTCTTTGGTTTTATGCAAATTTTCAGCAAACTGGAAATTTTTTTCGCTTAAAATATGGCTCTATTTTTTAGTATATTATTTTGGCTCACCTGCTTCTCCATCTATATTAATAAATAGCACATACTGTTTGCCTTTGGTACATTGGACAATGTTGTTTATCTCAGTGCATGTTGTTAGGGTGTCCACAAGGTGACCGGATTATGAGGTGACAGTCCTTGGAAGCCTATCTGCCATCTAAGCCCTGTTAGCATTTTCCTTTACTAAAGTTGGGGGGATACTTCAGAAGAGGCACAGCAAACATGAAACGTTTTATTACAAAGTTGCCAGTATTTGTCCTTAGAACAGGTCCAGTTGACAAAGGCGCTGCAGGAGTTGAAGGATTCTCACTGCAATGTCATGGCAACATTACTGAAATTCTTAACTCTCCAAGTGGGATGAGGGATGGCAGAGGGTGGGGATGTTCTCGCCAGAACAGATTGCTTAATTATCTTCTTTTAGTACCAGCACAGAGTCACGTTCCTGTGATCAAATACTATTCCAAAAGAATATGAAATGAATTCATAAAGACAGAATATTTAAAGACCCTACCCAATAAAAGAGCAGATTAAATGTCAGATCTTCATTAGGGGTTCTTTAAACCAAGTTCTTTTTGTGGTTTTATGACAAATCCTTTCATTTTGGCACTTGAACCTAAGACTCTTAGGTCTATTCTCATTTGAAATAAAGGGGGATTTAATTATTTTTAAAGTAGAATTTATGGTCTGGTGGATAAGACTCATAAGTAGACTCTGGAAAGCCTTTAATTTTAATGTTGGAATGAATGACATCTCTGATCTTTTACAGAGCTATAAAGCCCTGTGACTCAGTTTCCATATAGGTTAAAAACAGAGTCCCATAAAATGTATAAGTATTTGTAACAGTGTAGATTGGTAACATTTATCAGGTGACATCAGGATTCTTAATAGTCTGGAGTGGGCTCATGTAATTCTGAAAAAAATACAGTCACTACTTCTAAGCAAGTCACTCCATGTAATTGATTTAATTAGTTAATGTTTGAGAAATATTTTAGAGATGGAAGGGATAGTGGAATATAATTATATCCAGGCCTGCAACAAACCAGACATTGGTAGTATTCTGGTTTTTCAGATGAGAAGTATGTTGTATGAACAGGAAAGCCCAACAGGAGGGAGCTTCAGGAATGCCCATCCCAGGAAACTTCCAGGAAACCCTAAAGTATCAGATCCAAAAACAGCACAACTGTGCCACGAAAGAGTTGATTCAGTAGATGAATGAAACTAGCCCATTTTTGCTAATACGAAACTTAGAAATAACTTTTATTTCATTTATTCCAAATAATTTATAACTTATTATTTCCAAGTGCATTTATGGTCCTGGTTCTTGGAACGCAAAATAAAAATGGAAAAACAAAATTTAGCTACCAGAAACCAAATCTATGTGTTCATAATTTAGAAAACTGTATGCTTTCAAAGCTAAAGTCAGGTGTTCGTCATATTTCAAGAGTTTTTGTGTGAGAGATTATAGCATTTAGACCCTTATGCTGGGTTCAAATATGAGAGAAATTGTCTCATACATAACTCCATTTTGGTTTATTAATTTGTAGACAAAAGAGTTCCAACTGGAATTCTTTGTTGCCAGAATACTTACGGTACAGTAATCAGTGCTGCTGTTAAGGAAGACTTAAGACAAAACAATATTGTGATGGAATTCTAGATGATGAGAGCAATGAATTACGCTCAACGGAGTGTACTGATTACATTTTAACTACTGATTCTTGTTACACAGGTTTTGGTGCTTTCAAAGATCAAAGGAAATAAAGTAAGTTGTTAATACTCAAAAAGATAATAAAATATAAAATATCACAAAACTAGTATCATGTAAGCCCCTAAAATAGAAAACAGTAATTAAGTGGGACCCGTGTATATTTGCATATACCCGTGTATATTTAGTCGTTAAACTAAATCTATTTCTTTTTTTATAGGATACGACTCTCATAGATCGGATATAGCAAATATAGCCCCCGTGAAATCTTCAGTGTCTTTCTTTGTAAACTAGTTATAGAAATATGGGCTGGCATATATCAAATTTACAGAGGTTTTAGTTCAGTTCAACATCTGTATTCGGGATGTGTTGATGAATCAATATTAGCCTTGGGGAGAATCTAGCAGTATGACAAAGGGTTAAGTGATTCGTCATGTTCCATTTTATGTATATATTTTTATCAATGCCTTCGCTATTAAAAGTAATCAACAAATATGTGTTGAGAAAGAAAGTGAACAATTTATAGCAAGCGTGGACAGTGTGTTTAGCAGGTAATGACAGTTGAAGAGGTGGATATTCAGAATGAGGTTTTTAGGTTACATTAGAGGGTGAGACCAACCAGGTAGAACGTTACGGGGTCGAAACAAAGTTATGGCTATAGTTAAAAGAACTATCGATGTGAATATTAGGCAGTTATTGATATTGATGTAAATAACCTGACAGCAATTCCTAGGGCAAGGCTAGGGGACGGAGACAGGATGTGAGCCAGCAGCAGGGACTATGGATTAGTTGTATTCTAATCCTCAGGAATTAGCCTGGCATCTGGGCATGAAGGGCACTCATCAAAGGTTTGTTTAACGTGGCAGATTGTGTTTTTCAACCATGTGTGATCACAATTTCTTCCACGGGCTCTTCTACATGTGACCCCTGTCAAGCAATGGAGTCCACCTCTCCTTCTCCTTTAATAGGGGCAAGTATCATAACTTCTTTGACCAATGAAATGCAGCCAGAATAATACTGTGCTGGGTCTGGATGTAGCCCTTAAATACTCTCCAACCTTCTGTTTCCTGCTTTTTAGAAGTCAGCTGCCATTTTAGAAGCGTGACTACTTTGGGATTCTCAAGCTATTAAAAGTCCAAGCCATGGATCACCTGAGGTCAGGAGTTTGAGACCAGCCTGACCAATATGGTGAAACCCCGTCTCCACAAAAATAAAAATTAGCCGGGCAGGGCATGATGGTGGCTGCCTGTGATCCCAGCTACTCGGGAGACTGAGGCAGAAGACTCGCTGGAACCTGGAGGTGGAGGTTGCAGTGAGCCGAGATTGCGCCACTGCACTCCAGCCTGGGTGACAGAGCGAGACTCCATCAAAAAAAAAAAAAGTCCCAGCTAAGTGGCAGTTTCCTTAGAGTTGGAGAGGAGCACATGTGAGGGAAGTCGAGGGAAGGGCCACTGAGGGGGGTGAAGGTCCCACGCTGGAGGCGCGTCCCACGTGGCTTTCGGGTGACTCCAGCCCTACTGCTGTCTAACTTGCAACCATTTGGGAAATTCTAATCATCAATCATGATTAGGCCCGTCAAACCAGAGAACTATGAAATAAACTAATAAGCTGCTGGTTTAAGTCATTAATTTTCGGAGTAGACTTTAATGTAGAAATAGATAACGGAATCACTGAATGACTGAAAGAACTGTAATTAGAGTCTAGATGAGTATTGATGTGGATGGCATCCATATGCAATTTCTATTTCTAAGACGGGGAAGAAAAATGGGAAAGAAGATAAGCTAATTTCATTAACCTGTAAAGTGCTTTTTAGTCTGTTTTTTTGCTGCTGTCACAGAATACCACAGACTGGGTAATTTATAATGAACAAAAATTTATTGACCCACATTTCTGGAGGCTAGAAAGTCCACTAACTGCTGACGTGTCCTGTGCCTGGTGCCTGGAGTCCAGCCTGCCCATCTACCATGTAAACGGATAATATTTGTCTTTGTTGGAATGAATAAAAAAAGATTCATTGGTTAGGCAATCACATTAAAATATCTATAGTAAGTTTGAACTTAAGCAAAAGGCAGGGCAGAAACTATAGGACCAAAATTTGGTATGACATACAGAAAACTAGTAAATTTTTTGTTTTTAATAAGCTCCCAGGCGTCAACAACAGTATGTATCTGTTAAATCAAGTTTAGCTTAACTGGCCCTCACATATTTTCTGTTTAGCCTAGCGGTTTCTTTGTACTTAGTGAATTGAACTAGAATCCAAAGGAGGTGTAAACAGACTATAATCCACTCTTGTACCCATCGCCCGGCTTTGGTCAGTCTGAGGGGGCCAGCTGTTCAAACCACATTCAAATACGGCAGGCACTGTGCTATAACCCATCCAGCTGTTTCTGTGCCTCTTTTCCATTTTCAGTGTATCACTCTCTTTTCCCTGTCCATCAGTCCGCTGCCATGTGGCCGTGCGGGAGTCTCTCATCCTGCTCTGGTTTGGAGGACTGCCTCACTGGTGAATCCTTCCTGACTCAGTTAAATTCTGTTGAGTTTAAGTTGGCTAAGATTTTTATTTTAACACATTACAGATGTGAAGATAAACAATGATAAGAATATGTCAAAACCCTTCTGGGGAGCACTGAAAGCCTCTTGCTATGATTCACGATGTAGTTCAAACTCCGTATTTTGTTGACAGCTTCCTGAGTGATATTGGAAGCACAGATATACTGCATTTCTGGGCAAACAACCATGACATACCCTGTAGATTTGGAATGAATGCTATTAAGATAACCCATCTCTCTCTCTAGAGGGGCAGCCAGCCATGTGTGTCCTCTCTTCCACTTTATCACCAAGAATGGCTGGGCGCGGGGGCAGGAATGTCGACGGGCATTGATCTGTTTCAGAAACGAATTAACACAGCGTTGCAAGGACCGAGGAATGACTTCAGGCATTCCCTTTTAAAAAGATGCTATCTCATTTTCTTAGTAAAGAGATGAGAAAAAAGGTGGAAATTGAGAGAAGCAAGGTAAAAACTCAAATAATGTGAAGTCTGAAGGTGATGTTTTTTTCCCTCCTATAATCTATTTACTAGCTGATAATCCTGCAGTGAAAGATTATGTTTTCCAACCAGTGAGAGTTAGGACAAATATATGGATTGTTGATTTGGAAGGAGACTAAAAAATTATCCCTGCCATAATTTTTTTTCATTTTACATCCCCACTAAAATAACTCAGAAAAATATTACTTTTATAAAATACTGCAGTGAACACAGCCCTGGAATTCTGGTATTATAACAACTTTCAGATGGAGGCATAAAGTAATATTCCAAAATCTTAGAGACCATCAGTATGAGTAAAATTCTGACTTTGAATATTGGACTGCAGTGTTATTACTTCCTCTTGGTGGTGTGTTTCCAATTTTAGGGACGGGGGAAGGACGAACTGCATACATACACACATTCTCCCAATGTCGGCCCCGTTTGTGTCGACGGATCTAATGGTTTTACTTTTAAGCTTTATGCCCCTGAGATTTTTAATGATCTCAAATTCTATCAGAAACATCCCCCCCGCCCCCATCAAAACTATGTCTTATGAACTAATTTCTTTTGATTTGTAGAGTGACAGGGTAAATAAATTTATCACAAGTGTTGCATGACACCTTCCTTAGGCCAGTTACAGAGAATGGTTTTAGTGGGCAATGTGTGGGCAGTCATGGTCCTGCAGAGCTTCCCACTGGCACTGCTGGGCCAGAGTGTGGATGGCAGAACAAAAAGATTCTGTCCACATTTGCTGGCAGGCCCCTCCAGGTAGGCTGCAGGAGGAGAGCAGGCAATGGATGGTTCAATAGATTATTAAGAGGCTATTTCAACATTAAAAATATGGTGCAATTATATGAACACTACGTGCTACCAAAAGTAATATATATTAAAAATATTCTGAGTTGGAAAAACACATTCAAATGCAAATGAAGAGAACCAAAATGAGAAAATAATGAGCGAAATAGCAAAAGTTAAAACTTGGGTATGTTTGTGTGACAATAAATCTCTCTTCTCCATCTGAAAAACAACTAAATGTCTCTGTGTGTTACATTATGTTTGATTTAAAAATTCTTAGAGTTTGAGCAGTCTTTAAAAACAAAGTCATAGACACATCCCAGGGTAATAAGTTACTATTAACTGCATTTGTTCTGTATAGAGTGCTATATTCAGTAAGTGACTTTTGGATTTTGGTTAGGAAGAAAATTTCAACAAGCCTGCTGCAGAGACAAACTTCTAGGACAAAGACTTTTTGAAATAGAAAGTTGGAGTTTCTCTTTCAAAAATTCCTTGTCATATCTGTCTTTGGGTGTTGCTCTTCCATCTGCCTCAAGTCTCATGTCAGAGGCATCTGCACACGAAGCACTGTGTCAAGGCTAGATTTTCACTGAATGCATTCCTTAGGTTCTTGAATGTTAAACGCAAGCTAAATCATTGTTCAGCTTCTTTGTTTTCTTTTTTTGTTTTTTGTTTTCAGCGAGTCAGAAATGGCTCTGCAAAGCTAAGCTCCGAGTTATCCATTAGTGCATTAACGAATCACAATTTGTACTAAAACTCATCTTTTTTGAGCTTTCAAAATGAAGCTCATCTTCATTAGTGTGCTTTTTCTATGAGGTACATGCAGTTATTAAAATGGTACCATGAAGATGAATTCTGTGGGTGCCCCCTCAAGCATCACTGAAACGTAGCAGTTTTATGGCAGAGTTCCAGCATAAAGCCACAGCATGACACCAGCAATGCGAGGGTCTAACACCCGCATTCTTGGGCCATGAGGGGATTTGGTGCTCAACACCAGTGCTCAGACATACAGAAAACACACATCTGCTGTTTCCCCAGATATGTCAGCAGCCCTTTTCCCAGGGACGGTTGAAAAGGTTTGGCTCTGTTTTCTGTGTCTGTGCTCTAAACCTTCTACCCTTTCTTCAACCTGTTGACTATCCATCTGGATGTTGGCTAACTGAGTTCTCAATGAGCCTCCTCCTCAAACTGGGCTTTCTCCACTTGGATATACTCTCTGTGGTTGGTAGTGCTGTCCACAGGCATCCACAAGCTGGGGAGGAGGTGGCATGCTGGCATTTACTTCCCATACAAATATCTCAGGAGAGAAGTTGTTTGGGTTTTTGAAACAGTGTTTCTGTTTTAGTGTGTGCCCTTTAACATATCCTCCTAGCAAAATAAAATGCAACATATATAGAGATCTGTAGCCTCCATCAATGAACATGCAATTTGTAATTAATAAGTTGTTACTACAAATAAGAAAAAGTTGAGTAGTTGTGATGATCCAGTTCACATCCTGCGGTGAGTGGGCGATAGAAGTTGAAGACCCTTTGAGCAAAGCAGTGTTCTTGTGTGATATCATCCTGGGGCTTAGAGAAACCCAGCTTTCTTGGTGAAGCTTCCCTCTAAGTGGGCATGGAGAAGCGGGCAGCTCACAGCTCTTCCTGGGCTGCAGCGTCTGGCTGGGGACAGATTCTCAGCCTTCTGGAGTCTCTGTTGGATCCTGGCTCTTTCTTCTCAGCACAGTCCCTGGTCACCCGCTCTGTGTTCCCTGCAAGCTACTCAGAAGTAGATAACAGGCAGGAAGAATTGCTTTGTGAGCTGGTTATGCAATGTTCTTTCAGAAATACAGAGCTTCTGGAATGAAGGAGGTGTATGACTGAATCAAATCACACATGTGATCAGCTCTGATTGCTAAGGGGAGGCGTTCTCTGATATAAAAGTGACCTCCCATCCATCAAGGGAAACATCAGAGTCTTCCACGGAGGGAGTAGGCAGGAAGTCCCAATGTGACAAAGACCATGGCTTGTGCCTGTAGCTGTTTTCAGTTCTCTGAGCCTTTATTTTGCTCAATTCTAACCCTCGTCTTAGCCACCGGCATGGTCTTACCAGGGGATGGACACCTTTTCCTATGAGCTGGGTCGGGGAGCACCATGGACTCCTGGTTCTGGGCGTTCCCTCCACCACTGTCCTCCTCAGCCTGGAAGCTGACACTTGTTATCTGGCCCAGACTCTAGTTAGGAGTAGCGCACCTGGGCCCGCGGACCACAGCTAAGCCCAGGGACAAAATGGTGCTTTCCGGCCATTGGTTTTCATCGAATCCTACGTATTTTATTTTGCACATTGATAAACATTGCTCTAGGAAAGATTCCATTGGCCTCCTCAGACCAATGCAAGTGCTCGTGGCCCAGAAAAGGCTCTTCCTCCTGGCAGTGGGCCTGCTGTCCCGCATGCTGCAGTGACTGTGGGGTCCTCCCACCCGGGACGAGGCTTCATTCAGCAGTGCCTTTGTCAGCACAGGTTTGCAGCCCGATGACAGCTGCCGTCCCCGACGACGGAGCTCAGATGCCACCAGAACACGTATCCCCAGCCTTGTCCTCATGTCATTTTACCCGTGGTTGTCCTGTTCCTTCTTCCGGCAGGAGTGAGACGCCCTGCGCCCTCGTGCCCAGGGTCCTGTCTAATTCCTCTTTGCATCCCAGCCACTGTTTGGCAGGAGTGAAAACTTCAAAGTGTGATGACTGTTTGAACGATGAGTCAGCCTGTGGCACAAGAACCTGCTTTTCCCCTCTTCCTACTGGAGCACCAGCAGCCCTGCCACAGGCTCCGCCTCCCGCCACACTGTGCTTCTGGGCTCCCCTGGGGTTCCTGGTGGGCCCAAGTAAGATAAGAGAGAGAAGAAAAAGGTGACATGGGATAAAAAGAAAAAGAGAAACAGGAAAGAGAAGAAAAGGAAGAGAGGAAGAAGTTGTGGAGCGGAGGGCTGCCCTTTTCCCTACCACAGGGATGTTCCATGACTTGCAGGTGCAGGTTCACTCACAGATGCATTTGATTCTGGAGACCTTCTTCATTGTGCATATTTGCATTATCATGTTGTGTCGTTTTTAGGAACCCATAAAAAAAGCAAAACCCTGTGGGCCTCTAATGACCTCGACAGAATGCCAGATAAAAAGATGAGCTCAATTTGACTGCATTTTAAAAGCCAGCAAGACGCAGGGACTCACGCCTGCAATCCCAGTACTGGGAGGCCCAGGCCGGATGATCACTTGAGCCCAGCAGTTCCAGGATGCTGTGAGCCTGAATTTCAGCACTGCACTCCAGTGGTGACGACAGAGCGAGAGCTTCTTCCCTCTTAAGCAACAAAAAACGCCATCGACATAAACATTTTTGTTACCAGTGTGCTGAGGTTCATGCCATCTTTCTCTCTGAGACGGTGGAGAGGGAATGTGAAACCTGTTGTCAGCTAGATTGGGACTGGTCTTCCCTCGAGGCAGGATGACTATTTTGGCATAATTTGGACATTGATAGAAAGCTCTGTTTGTCTGACTATGCCAATTGTGGTATACTATGACAAGTTCTTTTGGGTCTCAGAGTCACCTACTGATACATAAATATACTTGCAAGGAGGAAGATATGAAGCCTCTGTCAGCCCATCTCATCACATCTAATGCCTGGGTCTAGGCAGGCAGGTCCTACAGAATAGTTACAGAACAGGGTCTGTCTTTTGTTTGTTTTGTGAGAGGCTCTGGAGCAGGAGAGACAGAGCATGGGGGAATGCTGTCAGGACAGCTTGATGCCTGTGGTGATGCAGTCTGCCACACCAAGTGATGCCATGTGTTTTCTGAGGTCATAGAGAAAAGGTCTGGGAAAACATGGGAAAGTAAATATCTTCAGTCTCCCCACAAAGTTTGGGTAATGCTGAGATGGGCTTAAAGACCATGCTTAGTTTGAAAACTCATGGTGATGAATTAGAAGGGAAAAGTAACACCATCTTCTCCCTTCTTTTATGTGGCAGGCAGGGATGGCAAGGAGTTACTTGTGTAACTCAAAAAGCATCTGATTTTTTAAAAGAAAATTGTTGTCATTGTTAATCAGGGAGAGGTCTTGTAGAAGAGCTGGGGATTGAATTTCGGCTTTAGCCCAAAGTTTCTGGGTTACAGTTGCACACAGCAGGCTTGTGAGTGTGGGTGTCAAAGAAGGAGGTGGCATTTTTATCCTTCCGCTCTCTCAGCACTCAAATTTGCGGAAGTGCCATTGCCACCAGAAGTATTTCCCTTCCTACCCAGGCCTTCCTGCTTTACACATCCCCACAGACAACGAGGTATTGTCCCCAAAGACGGCCTGCCCCCACGTTCACCAGTGTTTCTCCGTCCCGAGTTAGTGTTTTCCCTCTGTCTGTCCCAGGGTGACTCCAGGTCAGGTGACATTTTGGACTGCGTAATTCTTGGTCACAGGGGCTTTCCTGTGTCTCGTAGGATATTTTAACAGCATCTCTGGCTTCTAGCAACTGGGTGCCAGAGGCATCCTCCCCAGTTGTGATAATCAAAAATGTCTCCAGACACGGGCGTGTATCTTCTGTGGGGGAGGAGAGGAGAACCATCGCAGTTAAGAACCCCAGTTCTATCCTTTACAACAACTAGTTTAGGGAAAAAAAAATCTCTCTTCTTTTGTGTTTGCTGATAAAGTACTTATCAGTTGTCTATTTATTCCTTTAACTATTATTGCATAGTTACTGTATACAGGCCAGTCTACGAATGCTAGTCTAGCTGTCCACTAGAAGCTACAGAATATTCCAGAGTCCTTTAGCAACTTTATTGGCCAAATCTCCCGAACTGGACTGATTAGAACAACCATTAAAATAAATGTCCTCATCGGCTTCGGCTGAGCTTATGTAAAGTACACAAAGGCCCTGGAGGTATGAAGGGTTGGGGAAAGCTCAAAATCCAGAGCCTGTTCAGTAAGGCCCAGGAGTCCCTGAGCCTTTGTCCAGGATATCAAGAAACTGCAGTGAGGACTCAGACACTGTGGAATATCTGTGACTCCTGCCTCTGAACTGTTCGATATTAGCAAAATAACATTGCTTTTGCTGGCACCTCAGATGCTGGTGGGCTCTATGTGGAATGACTGTGATTTCTGTAATGAGCCAGCTGAGACGTGGTGGGTGGACCGCTGGGAAGCCTGGCTGGTTCCATCAGCGGGTGTTTCAGTGCATGAAGCTCTGGGATGCGACACTTGAAGTCAGCAGGTCCAGGAAGCCCACGTGCCTCTTGAAACTGGAGCCTGCAGCACAAAAGCAAAATGAGAATGGACGCATCTTTTGGGAGCAGATCTCCTGGTTGAAATGCAGTAGAAATTATAGCGAGTGACAACTTCCCAAATCATTTTCTTATGCCCATGCTGTTCTTTAGTCTGTACTGCTAGTGTTTCTACCTGCTAACTTAATTCTCTCTTCTGCGGTTTCTAGTGTATTTCCAACGATGCATTTTCAGTGAGAAGTCAGTTACCTAGAGAGGCAGATGTGCTAACGGGCAAGCTGAGAATTTTTTTTTTTTGTCAAGTTGATTGCAAAGCTGACTCATGGTTCTAGCCCTGGTGCCGTCAGGAGAGACTCGCTGTCACCAAGCTGTTAAAAATGAAACTTCATAATGAGGGAGCACTTATGGGACATCTAGTCCATCTCCTTGTTCTTACCGATTGCCTCATTTAATTGGCACTGTTTTATTGAATTTTTAATAAAATGAAATGAGATTTTGATGTAATCTCATGGAGTTTAGACCTAATGCAATATATTAGTGTATTATGAATCTTTCTTCATTAATTTGTTTTTTATGAAGTTATACAATGAAAAGTTTCCCACATTGCCAGTTATTTGTAAACTTTTAAAAATTTTCTCCAAAGTAGTTTTGTTATCTGTGATAATGTAAAAACCAATGTGGAATCCTGCAGTAGGGTTTTGTTGACTGTTGCTGCAGTTAAGGAACTGTGTTGTTAAGAGAATGTAGGTTTACATTTCTAAATGTTCATGAACTTTGTTACTGAGCCACAGTTATAATAACCCTTTATATTGATAGAACTATGGCAATAACTATATAGTCCTGTGGTAGGCCTGGCCATCGAAAAGGTTCGTGGCTGATTTCATTTAATTGTGTGATCTAAAGTGGGTCTCATTATAAACCATACACTTAATCTGAGTCATACAATGTAAATTTTAGTGAAAGCTGTACAGGTTTTCCTGAAAAAATGCTGAGGTGCTTTTGTCTCGTAACTGTATTCTGATTATTGCATGTCACGGTACTTAGGGAATTACTATCAGCTTCTCAGATACAGCCCATAATGAACTACAAGTGTGGAAAATCTCCACCACTTTAACAAGGAGACGCTAAAACCAGAAAGACATTTCCGGTTGCCCAGAGAAAAAGTACATAAAAATCATCTCAGAACACTTAGTGGAATTCGTGAATAGCTTTTGGTAAAATGCACGATTCACATGTCTGTGATTTTCTAAAAATTTTGTTTTAAATGCCCCTTAAATTTCATACATATGTTCATTTTTGAAACTATTAGATGATAAGCATAGAGAAATAAAAAGTTAACTTGTAATTTTATACCCAGAGGAAATCACTGTTGATATCTTGTTGTATAATCATAGAGACATTTCTGTTTTGTACAACATTGTGAAAAAAACATCTGTTCATAATATATTAAAAGAAATTTTCTGCTCATATTGTACTATTTATCAACAAGTAAATTTTTAGTGGCAGCATTGTTTAATGGCTGTATAGCATCTTTCGGTAGGGGTCTACTAACATGTATTTAACCAGTCCTCAATGTCGGTTATTTAATTTATTTTTAATACTTTTGCTACATAAATAATGCTGTGCTGAGCGCCTGCCCTTCAAGTCTTGTATACTTATTCACTGTGATCTTACGATACATTTTTCCAGAGTGAAAGGGAATTTATAGGGCTAAAAAATGACTCCAGGGGAACTTCAGAATCTCCCAGACAGCCCATTCAATTCTTACTGTGGTTCAACAGATGGAATAATAGTTCAGTAGGCACTTCATAGAAGAGATGAACAAAATGGAATAAAGAAAGATAATAAATTACACACTTACTCCAGAATCCAGAGCAGAAGTGTCTCACGGTGTAGACACGTCCCTGAGGATAGATGCTGCTTTTGGGGGATCTGGTATCAGCGGCTGTCCCGGACCCGGCCATGCCGCACCGTCCTTGTCACTCCTGCTCCAGGAAGGGAGAGACACTGCTGGGGGGTGCTGGGCATCTGGCCCCGGCATCGGGCCTCCACACCTGGGTAATTCAGAGTTTACCTAGCTGTACCGGCTTTCTGTGGTGGCACAACAAATCACTACAAATTTAGTAGCTTAAGAAAAACGGCAATTTCTCCTCTCCCAGTGCTGGGGGCTGGAATCCTGGAATGAGATTCCACAGTCTTTCAGGGCTCCAGGGACTAGCCCTTCCTTGCCTCTTCCAGCTTCTGGCGGCCCCGAGCTCTGTTGGATTATTTTTCCCGGTTTCTATTTCTCTGCTGATACAGTCAAGCATTCCACTCATGTGAAGTGGACTTACCTTTCTCTCATTGAGCACAGTTATGCTAGCGTCACTTCAAAGTCTTGCGGGTAATTTTGACATCGTCTCATCTCAGGCTTGCGATCTGCTCACGGTCTTTTCTCTTGAGAACTGGTTACATTTTCCTGGTGATTTACATGTCCATTAATTTTGGGATGTATCACGGGCATTTTCAAGACGATTTTGTATGAGCGCTGGGTGTTTGTTTTAGAGTGTTTTATTGCTATCCAGGTATGCTGAGGCCACCAAAGGAAGACACGATTGCTGTTCGCAGTTCTCAGGAGCTGGGGTATGTCTCCATGGAAGCACGGGGTTGGTCATGGACAGACGAGGGAGAGGAGAAGAAGGCAGGCACCTTGATCACGGGACCCTCAGGAAGGGTGCAGGACTGGCCAGTTCGAATCCTTTCAGCAGGCTCTGGGTTGGGGGAGCGTCCCGTGTCATTTGGCACCTGGCCCCAAGACGCTCAGGGAAGGCGCCTGTGTGCTTGCTGCATAGAGCCGGGCAGGGAGGTGGGGTGGGCTGACTCCAGGCGGGCTGACTTACCTCTCAAGGCAGTGCTCACAGGGGAGTTGTTCGCTGTCTCCAGGAATCAGCAAACCCTGGGAAGGGCAGCCTGCCCCAGGTCAGCAAGGCTCCAGGTGCCAAGCATCAAGAACGCAGTGTAAGAAACTAGAGTGAATACAGCCTTGTGAAAACCCCTCGAGGAACCGTGTCCACTCTTCCGTGTGGCTTGGCTCAGAGGGCAAGCTCTCTCCCTGTGCATGGGTGGGTGGGTTTCAAGGCCTTTGTGCAGCTGCCTGGTGGTTCTGATTTTGTCCTGTGCACAGACAGCCTGGGGGACGGACGACCAGGGACCAGGACTGTGGAGCACCACACACAGAGCAAGGCAAGCCTCTTCTGCAGCCCTCCCCTCTAGGGACTCCCGACGCCCCAGCTTAAAGGGTCCTTCTCCTGATCCTTTGGCCTGAAGGAAGGGGTTTCTTCTCTGGGGGTGACGTGTGAGGCTGGACCCTCTCATGACTTCCAAGAGAACTGAAGCCAGGATGGGGATGCACCCCGCTCACCTGTGCACTCTGCAGAACACGGTGATTTTTACCATTTCAGGCGGAGCTTAAATCTCTCGGACTCTGAGGCCTGCTCAGACCTGCTCCTCCAGTGAAGACAAAGCTAGCAGAGCTGGCCTCTCAGGCACTGTGATGTGTCTGTGTGACTGGTGCCACCTTGAGAGAAACGTGGCAGGAAAGAGAGACAGGAGGGAGAGGGAGAGGGAGGAAGACAGAGGAAATTGGGGAGGGAGTGGGGGAGAGAAGAAAAAGGAGTCCCTTTTCTTCTGGCCAGAGAGACTGGGTTTCTCCCTGGATTTAACTGCTCATGCCACCACAGCTGGGGCTCCCCTGGGGAGACCCAAAAAGCTCACTCCCCACCAAAGAAGCACGTCCTCTTCCATGAACTGAATCATGTCCCCTTGAAACTCACAAAATGAAGCCCCAGCCCCGGTATCTGACAGTGTGACGGTATTTAGAAACAGCAGCTTTAAAGAAGTGACAGAGGTAACGTGAGGTCATCAGGGACCCGCAGGCCGTCTGGCCAGTGCCCAGATAAGAAGAAGAGACTGGAACACAGACATGCTGCTGCGGGAGGCACAGAGCGAAGACGCTGTCTGCAAGCCAGGCCCGAAGCCTCCGAAGCAGCGCCCTGCACACCTGAATCTTGAACTCCAGCCCTCAGCATTGTGAGACATGGCCTGCCAGTCTGTGTCCATCCGCGGTGACTCTGGCAAATTGCTGGACCCCTCTATGGGATGCTTCCCACTGCTGATTCTCTTCCCACTGTGTCTGTTCGTGGATGTCTGGAGCTCTGGAACAGCGGCTTTCTGATTTTGTCCAGAGCTTTCAGTTGCAATCAATGAGAAAGAAGCTGCAGGAATTTATTTCATCTTGACCGTTCACATATATTAAACTGATGTGCTTGTTACATTGTACCATTTCTTGACTGTAATCAGATTAAAGAATAGCTGATGTAATAGGGAAACAGAGCAGCCTTTCCTAATCAGGCTCACCTCCCTCCCAACAGGCCACATGGAAAGTTTACTCCTGGGGGCCCCTGTTCATGTTGAGGATTGGCGCAATGGGAACGGAATGATCTTGGGTCATGGGTTTTGCTTTTTTCCTTCACTTATATTCAGAAAAATCATATCATAATTTAGGATTTTGATTAAAACCCTGAAAAATGCAAGGAAGTATATGCCGTTAAAAAAGTGTTTCACGAGAACACTGCAGTTTGATTCTAGAAGATGTAGCAGAAAAATTTTGGCTTCATATAATAGAAAGCTCAATGAGAATAAGATTAAACACGAAGGGAAACGGTTTAGCTCATGTAAAGAAATCGAGAAGTGGGCATGTCCTGGATTGGCTAATCCAGGGGATTACCCAACTCGCTTACCTGGGAAAAGTTGCAGGTAACTTCCATGTAAGTTCTCCCCACTCCTGCAGCCTCAGTGAGAAAGTGCATGTGTGCACTCACATGTGCTGTGCATGTGTGTGTGTGCATGTGTGTGTGAGTGAGTGATGTGGGGGCTTTTGACAATCATTGTCATCTGTGCAGAGGTGAACTTTCCCTTCGACTGGAGAAGCTGAGCAGCTGCTGAGTGAGAGCTGCTCTCATCGGCCTGTGCTATCAGTGCACTTTGCTAGCGATCCAGGATGTGAGGGACAACAGCGGATCAGAAATGAGCATCCACCACTCGGGAGGGCTGCACCCAGCAAATTACGGAAACACTTGTAACATGGAGCTCTCTGAAAAAGGCTCTGATTTGTAGCATTTGTCAATTTCCATGGCCTAAATATTGACACACTTTTTGTTACCAACACAGTGTTCCCAAAAATGGCGACGGGAAGCTTCGCACAGTGGGCTCTCATGAGCCGGAGTGAGCTGGCCCCAGGGCATCACTGGTTTCCCCTTGAAATGGTGAGAATATGTGGTGTTTCTTGAGAACGTGGCTGTGCATAGCCTAGAACAGGATTTCTCAGCCTGGACACCACAGACCTTCTGGGTTGGCACTTCTCTGCTATGAGGGCTGCACTGCCATGGGGGCTGGCACTTCTCTGCTATGAGAGCTGCACTGGGCATGGGGGCTGGCACTTCTCTGCCATGAGGGCTGCACTGGGCATGGAGGGATGTGCAGCGGCATCCCCAGCCTTTACCCAGTACCTGCTAGTAGTAGTCTCCCCATTGTGACAACTATATTATCTTCAAACTTCAACAAATGTCCCTGTGGGCAAAATTGTGCTTATCAGACATGGGCACAATTTTGCCCCTTCAGTGGCTTAGATGTGATGGCCACAGCACTGGTTTAGAAAAGGGTGAGTCAGCTCAGTATGAAAGCTGTGTATTTGGGGTCTTGCTAACATTTGAAGGCAGAGAGAAGGCCTGACATTTACTGTGGGCTTGGGTTGATAAATGCCCGTCCAAGACTGTGCAGTGCAAAGTCCGTGCTCTCACATGTTTCTGAACGTGGATTCATACTTTATTTTCTAGTTGGTGTGTGTCAGGTACAGGATCCCTGCATTCTGGTTGCTCTATAAGGTAGTATTTTAAACAGTCATTGAAACAAATTAAACTATTGATTTTCTGTAATAGCCTTTGCTCCAGTAGAAATTAGGAATTGATCAATTCTTTTTAACTTCAGGTGTGCAAAGAAATTGGCAGATTTAATCTACAAATACAGTGGAATCCTTCTGTTATTCTGTGGATGAGAACCAAATGTTAAAATTTGAGTAAAGTGAGGAAAATTATTTTATGGGTCTTGGTTAGGGGTTTCAAATTTCAATCAAGATATAAATCAGATGAATACCTTGTGGAATTAATTGCTTTTATGACTATGTTAGATATGAAAATGTTATGATAGAGAAAAATGCAAGAAACTGTTACCCCTCTAGGAATATTGACTTTGTAGCCTTAGAAGACAGAGCCCTATGGAAAAATCTGCTACGATGGGTCGAGCCATGAAGACTTGATCATCTCTGCATTTACACCGCTGAAGCCACCTTTGCGATGTGCAGTGTGGACGTGTGCTGTGTCTCTTGGACAAGGCACACATTTTGAAATCCAAACATAAGAATGACATACCTTTGAAAAGACAGTGGATTATGTGGAGGGACTGAAGGAGTGGTCAGGGTAAAGTAGGGAGGGGAAGGAGAAGGTGCAAGGGGAGCTTGAGGAGATGTCTCCCAGCCTCCTCGCTCACCCCGCCAGCCCTGCTTCTGTGGGGCTGAGGCTTCCTCTGCTAAGCCTGTGCACTTGGAAAAGCCCCCTCCAGGGGGTGATTTCTGTGCTGCAATTGACCCCCACTGCTTCACACATGCACACGCACACACACACACAGACACGCACACACGCGCACACACACACACACACACACACACGAAGTAAGAATGTCGGCAAGGGCACCAGCAGCAGTACGTACATGCTTTCTCAGTAGGATGCTGCTTTTGACAAGCAGGCGACCTCTTACTCTTGTAGTGTTTGTGGACTTCACTCTTTAAAACCACTGTAAATAAACAAAGAGCTTTGGATTCCTCATATGGACCATTCATTGTTAATGTTTCCTTTACTGGAATCCCTCAAGGTAGAGGAACCGTGCTGGGTGATGGAGCACGCAGAGCCCAAAGGCAGGGTTACGCCTTGTGGGAACTCCCAAGCCAGTTACTCAGTGTACTGCAGACCACAGCCACTGAGTGTCGAAATTAACAGAAGTCTGGGTACGTATTTGTCACATATGTTGCTTAATTGACATTTCCAAAAAGCATTTTTAGTCTCCTCTAGGAAACTCTAATTATGCATACAGTCATGTGTCACGTTCTTCGGTGATTTTACGGTGTGCGAACATCGCAGGTGCACTTCCGCAGACCTAGATGGCACAGCCTCCCACACACCTGGGCTGTGTGGTACAGCCTTTTGCTCCTGGGCCACAAAGCTGCACGGCAGGTGACTCTCCTGGATGTGTGGGCAGTTGGAACACGATGGTGCACATTGATGTATACAAGCATAATAAACATAGAAAAGGTACAGTGAAAACATGGTATGAAAAGTGGGAAATGGTACATTTTTACAGGGCACTTACTATGCATGGTGCTTGCATGACGGAAGTTCCTGGGGGTGAGTCCCTGAGTGACTAGGGAGTGAACGTGGGGGCCCACTTCAGAAACTCTGGACACTCAAGCCACACTAAATTCGTAAAAAAAAATACTTATTCAGCCGGGCGCGGTGGCTCAAGCCTGCAATCCCAGCACTTTGGGAGGCCGAGGCGGGTGGATCACGAGGTCAAGAGATCGAGACCATCCTGGTCAACATGGTGAAACCCCATCTCTACTAAAAATACAAAAAAATTAGCTGGGCATGGTGGCACGTGCCTGTAATCCCAGCTACTCAGGAGGCTGAGGCAGGAGAATTGCTTGAACCCAGGAGGCGGAGGTTGCGGTGAGCCGAGATCGCGCCATTGCACTCCAGCCTGGGTAACAAGAGCGAAACTCCGTCTCAAAAAAAAAAAAATACTTATTTGGTCTTCAATCATGATTAACCTTTGCTTGCTGTAATGTTAAACTTTTTAATTGCAAAAATAACTCTTTTGTAATTACACTTAGCTTAACATGCAAACACATTGTACAGTTGTGCAAAAATATTTTCTTTCTCTATATCCTTATTCTTTTAGCTGTCTTATATTTGAATTTTTTGACTCTGTAAATTAGTTCATGATAAATGAAGTCACAAACACACACCTTAGCCTCTGCCTACACAGGGTCAGGTCTTCAGGCTGGTAACACTGGTGGAGCTGCCGTGATGGATGTGAATATACGCTACTCACGCTGTGAGTGAAAATGCTTTTTAGAGGTGGACGCTAGCTTTTAGACTCAAATGCAATAATTTGCATTCACTGTACTGCTGAGTGCAGGACCTGGGGACAGGGTTAAAAGCCACAGAGACTGTGGGTTTGATCACACGCATCCTGAAAAACACAATCACTTATTTGGGTCTATAGGTATTATTTGTATATTTTCATTTTATAAACACTTATTAACTGCCTACTCTTTGCTGGATATTATGTTGGTTTTGGTGATAGAAACTATATGTTTCCCATCTTGAAAGAGTTTACAGTCTAGCAGGGAGACAGCTTCACGAACAATGATGGCCACAGAATGTGCATCATCGTGCATCCAGGCACTGCTGTGGTGTAATGTGTGGGGAGCCATAAGGCAGGTGAAAGCATGGAAAGAAATATCTTCGAGGAGGAGGGGACCTGCAGAATAACTGAAACATGAAGGGCCATTGACAGAAAAATGAAGGGCAATGTGGTAGAGTTCGTGATGGCTGCAGTGATAACTGATTCAGGCAGTCTGGCTCACGAAGAACAGACCTGGGCTCAGCCTGAGGGTGAGTTTCAGACTGCCACAGGCGAAGGTAGAAAAGTGAGGTGACGCTGGCTGCAGCAGTTCACGCCTGTAATTCCAGCACATCAGGAGGCCAAGGCAGGAGGATCACTTGAGGCCAGGAGTTTCAGACCAGCCTGGGCAACACAATGTGATGTCATTACTCCAAAAATAAACAAAGAAAAGATTAGTTGGATGTGGTGGTAAATGCCTAGGGTCCCATCTACCTGGGAGACTGAGATGGGAGGATCATTGCAGCCCAGGAGCTCCAGGCTGCGTGAGCCATCGGCATGCTCCTGCACCCCAGCCCGGGCAACAGAGCCAGGCCCTGTGTGTACAAAACAGGAAAGAAACAGAGAAAAGTGAGATCCTGCAGCGCAGTGGGCTCTCTGCAATCCTGGCTCTTCATGACTCCTGGTGCTTCACATTGTCAGGGCACTAAGACTCGGCCTCATGAGCCTCCTCTTCTACCACCCTGCCCCCCATGAGCCTGATTTTCTGTCATCATCTCCCCCTGTAGCTTCTTTTCATGCCACCATCTGCCACTATGATCCTCTTTTTTCCACCATCACATCCATGAGCTTCTAGAGTGCGGACATGTCTCATTTGACTGGGCACTTGTGTTTGCTATTATTGTGATACTGTGTATTTATAAGGCACCACAGGGTATGATTGTTACATCAATAAATCATCGCAAACCTTGAAGACGTAATTAGGAAAAAAAAAAGTCAGCTTTTGTGGTAGTCAAGAGTACAGGAGGCAGCTACTGGGGGTCAGTGCTGTGGAGACTGCAAGGCCTGAGGAGCTGGAACCCTGACAGACAGGAAAGAGCCCTTCCTCCTGCCACCAGTTTTATTTAGAAGTATGATTTAGTTTTTTTCTGTTTAGGAGCTTGAGGGATTTCAGAACGTGATGTCAAGTAAATGTGCTCTACATGTTATTCTTTCCTTGGCATCATGGCTTAAGCCATTCCAAATATCTTCATAATCAAAAGCATAATAAATTGAGACTAAAACAGTGTGCCTGTGAAAACGTTCTTCGCATGCTCCCCAGTTGGAGACTCTGCTTTTACCATCACAGACAGCAGGGCGGTTGGTGAGAGCAGCCAGCAGAGAGGGCTCTGTGGCTGGAGCTGAGTCGGGAGCCGTCCGGGCCTGCTCCGCAGAGGTGTGGAGACTCCACAGACCCTGTGCTCCGTCACAGCTACAGGAATCTGGGACATAATGTCTGCCTGGACTGAATGTTTAGGCCCCTCCCAAATTCATGTTAAAACCTTAATCCCCAAGAAGATAGTATCAGGAAGCGCGGCCTTTGGGAGGTGATTAGGCCATGAGGGCCTTATTGCCCTTATAAAAGAGAGAGCTCCCATCCCCTTCAGCCACAGGAGGGCACGGTGAGCAGGTGCCATTCAAAAACCAGGACAGCAGCCCTCAGCAGATGCCAAATCTCCACGCACCTTGACCTTGGACTTTGTCACCTCCACAACTGTGAGAAATGAAACTTTCATTGCTTATAAGCTGCTCTGTCTATTGTGTTCTGAGATAGAAATCCAAGCAGCCACAGACAATGTCAGCTGCATAAAGTGCAGTCCAGCTGGCTCAGTCTCCCTGCAATGTCCACAGCATACCTCGTCTTCACACACAAGGCAGCGTAAACTGAGTCAAGACGTGACTCACTGTTAGCTCTATCTTTTATTTCCTGGGTGATCTTGAAAAACACATCTCTATGGCCATTGGTTTTCTCTCCTGTAAAATGGGGATATTAGGAGTTCTTAAGGGATTAAGATATGCTACTGGGCTGGGCGTGGGCGCTCATGCATGTAATCCCAGGATTTTGGGAGGCCAAGACAGGTGGATCATGAGGTCAAGAGTTCAGGACCAGCCTGGCTAACATGACGAAACCCTGTCTCTACTAAATATACAAAAATTAGCCGGGTATGGTGGTGGGTGCCTGTAATCCCAGCTACTCGGGACGCTGAGGCAGAGAATGGTTGAACCCAGGAGGCGGAGGTTGCAGTGAGCCGAGATCACACCACCACACTCCAACCTGGGTGGCAGAGCGAGACTCCATCTCAAAAAAAAAACAAAAAGATATGCTGCTGAAGTGGCTCATCATCTGGGGTATATACCCTGGGTTCCTTGTCGTGTGCCAGTAAAATTTAAGACATGGACACACACGAGGAGTTTAAGAGAAGAAGTTTAAAAGGCAGAAGAGAAGAGAAAGAGAAACAGCCCTCTCCACAGAGAGAGGGGTCTTTAAGGGGACAGGCGGCCGATGTGCCTGATTTTGCAGTCGGGTATGAGGAGGCACTGTCTGATTTCCGCAGGGCTCACAGACTGTTTCCATCAGGTATGAGGTTTACATAGTGCTCGGAGGGCTGGTCGCCCCCACACCTTGTCATGCAAATGGGCTTTCTTGCTGTTCTGCGCCATGGTGCGTGCTTCTCACAGCGCAGGTGGTTGATAAAGAGAAGGGGGATGGAGCCCACCTGGAACACGTCTAGGCCCCAGGTCCTGCCAGGATTCACCTGCAAGCTCCCAGCTTGCTCGTCTGTGTCTGCAGCTCGACTTTCACAGGCTGCTCTTTATTAGAAAATGATCTGCAGCTGCTTTCCGTTGAAAAGAAAGGCCTTTCCTACTCCCCCATACCCCGACTCTCTGCCTAAGTGATGTCTTCACCCCTAGAGCACCACGTGGCTGCCTGAGATCTGGAAACAGTCGAGCGGTCATTGTCATCTTTGGATGTGCCTACCAGAAATGCACAGTGCTCTGCCTGTCACAGGGCCCTACAGTCTCTGCAGTTGTTCCCATCAGGCCTGAAACTCCCTCCCCACTGCCAGCCTGCTCTGCCCTCTGCATGACCAACTCTCATTCCTGCCCCCTCAGGTGTTGCTTCCCGGAGAACTTCGCGGCCGCCCCACCACACGTAGAGTTGCTGTCACACTGCCCTCCTTATTCTCTCCACGACGCTTCCCACCATCTACGGTTATCCTGATTAAGTACTCACTGGCCCGTCCACTGTCCCTCTATCCTAATGGAACAAAAGGTGCTTGAAGACAACAAGCATCTCATCTGTCATCCTCACCGCCGTGTTTCTGAGCCTAGAAAAGTACCTGATCGAATGAAGCACTCCATAATGCTTTTTGAATGAGTAGGTAAATGAACCCAAATGCATTTTCTTACTACTGCTTTGAATTATTTTTACACGTTTCCAATCACTTATTTCTCTTTTCCTCTACTTCCAAAGAAACCTCAGTGGATGCTGTGCATGACTCAGAAGGCTGCAGGCAAGGATAATAAACAGGCCGCATCTGTATCTGTGGACGTCCCTTCAGCCCAGGCAGAAAAGATACAGTCAAGAAGACATGGAGGAAGAAGCAAAAGTCCAGTATGTATTTAATATTTATCAGCACAGCAAATTTCTCCAGTAGAAAAAGAAAAGGCAAAGTTAGTGTAACTGGATCCAGTTTCTTTGAGCACTTTATTTTTCCCTTGAAGCAAATGAAGGAGGAGAAGGGACTTAGCCAAATAATAATTTAAATTTATTCTACTATTTGTGTGGGTGCCAGGTCAGGAGGCTGCCGAAGTTTCTTTCTCTTCTCTTTGCTGAGGTAAAGTTCCAGCTCAGGCACCTGGGCTGAAGTGGAAGAGCAATCAGTTATAAAGAAAAAATACATTTGGGGTCTGTCTCTGTTGGAAACATAATTGAAAGCATGAGTGTTGCGTGGTTTCTCTAAAACTTCAAAAGTGTGTGCAGTCACGTGAAGGGGAGTGCCATCTGTTGGTTGTTAGGGTCATGTTTTACTTTCCTGCGTATACTTTCAATATAGTCAGTGAGCTTAGCTTTTTATAAAGAAAATTAATTATTGCTGGTGTTAGGCTTACATTAGTGACAAATTCACTCATTTTCCCTTTTCCATTAAAAGAATGGTGTGAGATAATAGATTAGAACCACTTGGCAATTAATCACAGTCACCCATTCTTAGAAATTGCTCTTTGGCCAAAATAATCAGCAGAAACACTACTCAGAAAAGAAATAATCCATCTTTTGCAAACCTAAGAAGATGTTGGCAGATTTGCAACGCTTGATAACAATAGCTTTTGTGCTGCGACGTACAGGAGGTGCCTTCAGATAGAATTTACAGGGTGTCAGCTACCAGCACCCATCATCTACCTTAGCACCTGCAGAAGCCTGACGGTCAACAGCAAAGCCGTAGAGTGAAGAACACGGAGCTTCGAACCTGAAGCTCACACTCAGGGCAGTGCAGGAGCTGGCCCACAGAGACAGTGTTGCCCAGTGGCAGAATGGGGCCTCATATCCAGCTTTCCCGATTCTTGGCTCCGTGACCGACCGCGCCGCTGCACATGAGGGTCCTGTGGAGTCAGACTCTCCGCTAAAGTGGCACGGCACGCGTTAATCCACAGGGACTTTCCATGCTGATCCCACAGACACATACTGAAGGCAGACCGTGTTCTAGGCTGTGTTAGGAAGCCTGCATATCGTTTCACACAGTGTCATTCTGTAGCGTAATTGTTTGACTATTTTCAAGTATGTCAGGCCTAACCTACCAGTTCCTTGTCATCTGGAAACTTAATTAAAGACAATGTGTCAACTGAGTGTTTGTGACGTGAGCATCAATTATGAGATAACAGAGATACAAAAGAATAAGAAGCCCCTGCCTCTAAAGAACTTGCCAACTTGCTACATGGAAATAACGGACCGAATGGCCCTGGTAAGAACACACCTTTCCGCTAGGACATGGCCTTTTATGAGTTTCTCTGTCACCACCTGAGCTCTTCTTTCCTGGTCTTCTTTGAAGTTTTCTTCTCTTCTCTTCCCTCTGCTGGTTCCTTGAGCCTTGGGCTTCCCTGGGGCTCTGCCCTTCATTCTCTCCCAGGATCATCTCATCCAATCTCACAGCTTCTATTATCGTCCATAGTGGAAATTATTCACCTGAAGTCGGTGGATAAACTTCTGGGGCCTGTGACTTCCCTGAAATTATATGCAAATTTGGTGTACACGTTCATAGCCTCTGCCAGGTTGGCAGAGGGGCCCCAGACGCCACAGTTCTGTTGATGTGGGTGATTCCCAGGTCTGCATGCTCCTGAGGGTCAGAGACCAGCTCTGACTGGCCCTGGGCACCATGGCTTGGAGATCTCACAGCTGCATCCTGACCTGATCCCAGTACCCCAGCCCCTCCCTGCAACCCCGCCTTCCGCTTTTGTGTTCCTGTCACAGTAAATAGCAGCGTCACCAGCCAGGTTGTCCAAACAGAAGCCAGGGACTTTCCAGACCCTTCTCTCTCCCCTCTCCACACAGCCATCTCATGTCCTATGGCTTTTTCTCCAAAACCTCTCTCAAACGTATTCCCTCCCCTGCATTTCCCCTGCCTGGCCTTCGTGGCTGTCCTCAGCCTTCAGTGCACACAGCAGCCTCCTGACTAGGCTCCTTCAGTCTCACTTCTGTCTCTTTTCTCCATGGAGGTTAGAGAGCATGCATTTTCTAACATGAAATCTGATCACATCAGCTGCGTGTGGTGGCTTAGGCTGTAATCTCAGCATTTTAGGCAGCCGGGGTGGGCGGATCACTGGAAGTCAGGAGTTCCAACCCCGTCTCTACTAAAAATACAAATATTAGCCGGGAGTGGTGGTGGGCACCTGCAGTCCCAGCTACTCAGGAGGCTGAGGCAGGAGAATCACTTAACTCTGGAAGCAGAGGTGGCAGTGAGCCGCTGCACTCCAGCCTGGGAGACAGAGCGAGACTGTTTCAAAATCAATGAATGAATGGATAAATAAGTAAATATCTGATCACATCATTGCCAGGCTCAGAACCCTTTCCAGTGTACTCCGGAGTAGAACAGCACGAGGAATGCGCAGTCTCCCAGAAATTGTTTCATGCTCTGTCCCCAGGACCGTGACACTCACTGTAACCTCCCAAGTTCCTTAGCTTCTCAAACATGCCGTGCTCCTTGGCATAGTGTGTCCTTGAAATGCTTCCTTGCTCTGCCGCCAGCCTCCCTGTTCTCATCCAGCCCTCCTCACAGCATCCCTAGCCCTCACTTCTTTTCCTCATCAGCTCAGGGTCCTCATTCTTCATTTCTACTTCTCCTCAAGGCAGGTCTGATTTCCTCGAATAGGGGAGCTCTCCCTGCTGTCAGTTCCTCCACAGCACCTCCCCATTTGTAACATCTGGAATTCACTACCTTGTGGTGATGTGGTTGTGCCTCTTCCTCCAACAACCATCCACCTACTGAGGGCAGGCGTCACATCTGTATGCTTGCCATTGTATTCCCAGGATCTAGAATTAGGCTCTTAGGCTCAGCACTCAGTAGGAACTGTGCAAAGGCTTAGTGATGAGTCAGGAACCCATGTGCATGGGACAGACAGTGAAGAGCAGCTGGAGATGTTCAAGGAAGTCACACTGTTGGTCACAGCTGTCATCCAGCAAGTAGGACTCAAGCTTGCTCAGAAAAACCATAGGATGGGGCTTTGGCAAGTTAAGAAAGCATAAAAAACAAAAGGTGGAAAAACATTTTGGGAAGGGTGAGCTGATTAAAGATATGATCAGGGAGTGGAGGAGCTGCAACTTTCATGCAAAGCAGATTGTTTCCTACATATAAAGATAACAGTAGAAAAATTAATAAATTTGTTGCTCACATTTTTGGCTTTGAAGGCCATAGAGTTAAGTCATTACAACGACTTAACTCTGTTTTTGCACCATGAAAGCAGCCACAGACAAACACATAATCAAATAGGGGTGGCTGTTCTCCCAGAAAATGTTGTTTCTAAAAACAGACACAGAGCCTGCCCGTTTTTAGAAATAATGTTTTCTGGGAGAACACAAATTCTTTAAATCCTTGCTTTTACAGGTTAGGCATTAATAAGGGGGAGAAATTGCAGTTGTCTAGAAACTTTTCCTAAAGGCTCTGAAGTATTTATGAGTTATAGTTTAATGGCACTGTTATCTGTGTTAGTTGATCTATGTTTTGTTGGTTTGTCTATTGCAGGAGTCCCCGGACTTTTTACACGGGGCCAGTTCACTGTCCCTCAGACTGTCGGTGGGCCGCCACATACTGTGCTCTCCTCACTGGCCACCAATGAAAGAAGTGCCCCTTCCTGAAGTGCGGTGGGAGCCAGATAAATGGCCTCAGGGGGCCGCATGCAGCCCGCGGGCCATATTTTGGGGATGCCTGGTCTATTGAATACATATTGCATTTATTCCTAAAACTTGATTGGCTGTCCGGTTATATAATGATTACGAATTGTAGATTGATATTTACAAATAATCATGTAATTTACTCAGAACAGTCTTAAAAACTAGAAAACATCAACTAAACGACAAATTTTCATCACTTTGGTCATGAAAATATACAGTAAGAGATTCCTGTATGAGACCCATCACTAATGAGGGAGCGGACAAGGACAGGCTTGGCTCTGGGCTGACCAAATGGGAGCGTGGAATTTTTCCCACTGATGGTAAGACAGAGCCAGCCGAAGAGGCCAAAAGAGACACGGGGTCCACAGTGCAAACCCACAGGCTTGCGAATGACATCAGCGTCTGGCTCGAGACTTCAAATCCGTGGCAGGGGAAGAAAAAGAAGGCTTTTGGCTTACAGTTCAGCATCTGTCCCAGCATCAGCAACAACAACAACAAAATTGTTCTAAAAGAGTAATGCAAAACAGATAGGATCGAAGAAGACGGGATGGAACGAGTTTGAGCACGGGGAGTTCGCCAGTGGCCTGCCTGGGACCATGTGGATTTTAATGCCACTTCAGGGCAATAAAAATGAGATGTCCCACCATCTTAAAAGTTTGGGGCTTCTAATAGAATAAGCATTTGATTAATGAAACAGCATGCACTATAAAGCACAAGGGATCATAAAAGGCTGGTTTTTAACAGCCTAAGTACCTTTTGCATCTTGAAGTCTTTTATCACCTTGTAAATTACCTCTGGAGGGAAATAACTGCAGTGACATGGCAGACTTCCATGACTAGCCTGTCCACCCTGGGACTTCAGCTCTAGATTCTTAGGTGTATTGTCCTGGCTGACTCCGGTGCTGCCGTGCCATTATTAAGGGGAAAGGAGGGCTGGGCTTTGTAGCAGACCTAGTTTTAGTAAATGTCTCTGGACAAATCCACCCCACCAAAGGCATTTTCCTCTCCCTTGCTGCCTCCTTTCTGCAGTCCAGCACGCCACTGTTGGTGGGAGTTAACGGCCAGGGCCTTAGCCTGCCGGGCTCTGCGTCTTGTAGCTTACAGTAAGACGCTCCGTGCATCCAGGTTGCTATCGGGCAGCCGGTGGCTGAGTTGGGGCTCTTCCCTGCGCTGTTCATGCCCAGACCTGGGTGGGAGAGCAGGCCCCGGGGTATGCTCCTCTGATGGGCTGGAAGGCCAGCCGCACCTGATGTGCATTTTGGGAGCCACTGGTAGACATGGTGTACTGG